>NC_136068.1:164934323-165341823 GCF_964261635.1 Lissotriton helveticus
GCTCTCTCTCAATATCGCTCTCTCTCAATATCGCTCTCTCTCAATATCGCTCTCTCTCTCTCAATATCGCTCTCTCTCTCTCAATATCGCTCTCTCTCTCTCAATATCGCTCTCTCTCTCTCAATATCGCTCTCTCTCTCTCAATATCGCTCTCTCAATATCGCTCTCTCTCTCAATATCGCTCTCTCTCTCAATATCGCTCTCTCTCTCTCAATATCGCTCTCTCTCTCTCAATATCGCTCTCTCTCTCTCAATATCGCTCTCTCTCAATATCGCTCTCTCTCAATATCGCTCTCTCTCTCTCAATATCGCTCTCTCTCTCTCAATATCGCTCTCGCTCTCTCAATATCGCTCTCGCTCTCTCAATATCGCTCTCTCTCTCTCTCAATATCGCTCTCTCTCTCTCTCAATATCGCTCTCTCTCAATATCGCTCTCTCAATATCGCTCTCTCTCAATATCGCTCTCTCTCAATATCGCTCTCTCTCAATATCGCTCTCTCTCAATATCGCTCTCTCTCAATATCGCTCTCTCTCTCAATATCGCTCTCTCTCTCAATATCGCTCTCTCTCTCAATATCGCTCTCTCTCTCAATATCGCTCTCTCTCTCAATATCGCTCTCTCTCAATATCGCTCTCTCTCTCAATATCGCTCTCTCTCAATATCGCTCTCTCTCTCAATATCGCTCTCTCTCTCAATATCGCTCTCTCTCAATATCGCTCTCTCTCTCAATATCGCTCTCTCTCAATATCGCTCTCTCTCTCAATATCGCTCTCTCTCTCAATATCGCTCTCTCTCTCAATATCGCTCTCTCTCTCAATATCGCTCTCTCTCTCAATATCGCTCTCTCTCTCAATATCGCTCTCTCTCAATATCGCTCTCTCTCAATATCGCTCTCTCTCAATATCGCTCTCTCTCAATATCGCTCTCTCTCAATATCGCTCTCTCTCAATATCGCTCTCTCACTCAATATCGCTCTCTCACTCAATATCGCTCTCTCACTCAATATCGCTCTCTCTCTCTCTCAATATCGCTCTCTCTCTCTCTCAATATCGCTCTCTCTCAATATCGCTCTCTCTCAATATCGCTCTCTCTCAATATCGCTCTCTCTCAATATCGCTCTCTCTCAATATCGCTCTCTCTCAATATCGCTCTCTCTCAATATCGCTCTCTCTCAATATCTCTCTCTATCAATATCTCTCTCTATCTCTCTCAATATCGCTCTCTCTCACAATATCTCTCTCTCTCTCAATATCCCTCTCTCTCTCTCTCAATATCCCTCTCTCTCTCTCAATATCCCTCTCTCTCTCTCAATATCCCTCTCTCTCATAACAAACAGGAACAGCTCTCTATTTGATCTCATCCTTTCTTACCGATAGAGAGCAATTGTGACGCTGGTGATGGAGCAGGGGTTCGAAAAAGAAACCTGCTCGATTTGATACCCCCATAATACGTACTAACAGTAAGAAAATTAAAAACTAACATGCACCGTACATAAACATTTGGGAAATAGCTTTGGGCACATATGCACTAACATGAAATAATATATGAAAGAAACTAAAAAGTATTTGCAGAATGCTTTGGTGAAAATGAAATAAATACATGACTAGGCCGCATGTGCACTTTGTAGTTGCATGCCACATCTTGCTTTTAAACAAAGCATAATGCTGCTTTCTGCTTTACGCTTATGCTCGGTAACTGTAATAAGGTAATAGTGCAAAGGTGGGTGGTAAACAGGTATGGTTTCATTATTACATAATTAATGAACGTTCTTATTTCATTTGCTTCAGTGTGCTGGAAAAGACGGCATCTTTGCTAAATTGGCTAAAGTGGGAGGGGTAAGCAGAGGAGTGAGTCCGATCTGCCAGAAGCAAGGCAGATGTGCTGGGCACTGCAGAGAAAAAAATACGAGTTGAATGCCAAGATGACGACTGACTGCCAAATGCCATAACCAGTCGTGGACCTGGAGAAACGTTCTGCAGATAACGTTAAATTTATGAATAAAAGACTGTCTAAATGTAACATGTTTTGAAATTGTGAGAATGAGCTATGACCCAAACATTGGGAAGGAATTTAGAACAATAAATTAACTAAAATGCATGTGAAGTCACCATGGTGTGGCAAAGCCACCTCCCAAGCCCATCAATCCACTTCCAAGTTTTGGGAAAGTTTGCAATAAATGTGGGATGTTCAAGTCAGTTTTAGGGTATAATTGGGGTACCTGTAGGGGTGTGGTTTACGCTTAGGCTGGCAGGAGAGAAAGAGGGGAGATGCGTCGCTGTCCGTCGGTTTGCAGAGAGGCCTAGCTGTTTCCAGACCTGTCCTGTTCCTGCCCCTTTTAATCTTTGTTCCCTGATCCTATTTCAGGGAACCCCATCATCTCCTAGGCCGAGGGGGAGGTTTTCCTACAGACCAATAGGTTTGTATTCTGACTCTGGTTCTCACATACAAATTGAATTGCAATGTATTTTCATATCTGAATCTCTTGCCACCTATCCACTCCATTATTGATATATATGAACGTATTATTATTATAGATGAAACTATTATCTCTTCTTCTATCCCTTCAGTTAGGTGTATTCAGTTTTTGCATATGATCATGCCAAAACATTCGTTTCTTAATCTATCCACTACTTCATGCATAATGTCATTTGCTTTGGAATGAGTTTGTAATCATTTGATGTTCGCTGATGTTGATCACTCCTTTTGTGAGTTTCCATTATTTGCACTTGTGAGTGTATGCATTGAGCGATTCTGCATTTTCTATAAAATAAAGCTACATAACTTTACTGAGTGTCCGTGGTTATTTAGTTAACAGTAGGGTTAATTTAATGGGACAACCATGATCATCAACTATTCAACTAATTGGTCCATCGACCAAGTGGATGAAAGATGATTATGTGACGAAGGGAAACATATATGCTGACCAAATTGCACGTTTTGTGCACAAAACTCAATGGCTTTAAACCGATCAGTTGAGGAAATACCGAATGCCATCTTCTGCTTACAGCAACATTTGAAACTTGGGAAGAAGTTCTGCAGATGCAGGAAGAAGCAAGTGATGAGGAAAAGGAGAGATTGAACAAAACCGGTTGTAGCAAAAGAGCAGAAGATGAACTATGGGTCTATCTTGATGGGAGACCAGGGCTACCAGAGTCTTTACTTTCCCACATGCCCAGAGTTTACCATGGAATTGCACATGTTAGAAGAGAAGCAATGATCAGATTCTTCAAGCAGTCATGGTACAACCCAAAGTGCAGGGCCATTGCAGAGAGCCTTTGCCAGAGGTGTATAGTAGGTCAGCAGCAAATTCCAGCCAGAAAGACAGTTGTTAGTCAGGCAGGGGATGGCATTTCCTTTGTCTGGGGAAGCCTTGAGTTGCATATCAAAGGCAGAATAGCCATTTGAAGCTTCCTGCCTTGATATGCTGATCACTTAGCCATCCTGCTTGGAGGAGGATGCAACACCTACAACTGGAGCAGGCATTGTTTTTGCCCTCAGAGAGCGCATAATCTCACCTTCAAGGGGTCAGAAACCTGACATCACAAGGGCATATCTGCTCATGCAGATATGTTCACACATGTAGTATAGTGCACACTGCCTTAGGGATATAAGGCCTGCTGAAGGGGTGACTTACCTATACTGCATGCAGTGTCTGCAGGCATGGCACAGAGGAGGTGTGCCAGGTCATTTCTTCACTTTTCTCTGCACCATGGCAAGCAGCCTGCACTGGCAGGTTGCATGTTTGTTCTGAGGGGTGCCAAACGGTAGCACAATACCTGCTGTAACCCTTAAGGACCCTCTTTAGCCTCCTTGCCCAAAGTACCATGGGTACCACTTACTAGGGACTAACAGAGGGTGCTAAAGGTATTGCCAATTAGGGGGGAAATTGTAAAGTTTTGAGGAAATATCTGGCACTGGGGACATGGATAGCAGGAACCCAGTGCAATTCTGACAAAACTGCATCAGATACCCGGCACAAAGTGGGGGTTTTTCCTACACACGAGTGTCTTGTTTTAGCATGGTTTTTGTAAAACGTTATTGTTGTGGTAGTTGTCGGGTCCTCAACATTATAACAAACATTGACAAAAAGCAAAAATATCTTTTGGTCTCAAAAAGCACACATTGCCACACTAGCTCCTGGCCCTGAATGGAACTTCTTTGTTTGGCAATGTATGCTCCTTGTGAAAGAGCAGAATGCTTTCATTCACAGTGAAACCAGACAGAGAGCGTTATAAGAAAAACAAATGGACTTGGTTAATGCCAGACCTAATTAGAGGCCCAATTCTTAAAGAAAGTAACAAAAGTACACCCATAGTATATGTCCTTGCATTACTGCAGATTTACGGGTTTTATGAATCCACAAGCATTTACAGAAGTAGGCCAGGAAATCGTTCTCCTAGAAAATATTTGTGAACTGCATTTTAACGTAAGCCACAGTCCAATATGCATGTGTAGATGTGCTGACGCGAATATCTGTTGAGTGTTTACAAGTTCACCTTCCCTGCAACCACTTTTTTCCGCAACTCTGGAAGACATTTTACTTCTGCCTTTGTCAGGAGTACATTTCCAACCTTTTTCAGTATGGAAAAAAAATTAAGAGCTGATGAAAAACCCCTAAAACATGCAAGTTAGTAGGTTTGCAAAGATTAAAAAAAAACTCAAAAAGGCATTCCAACCCTGGAACTATTTCGCATCACTAACTCCAGCCCCAGTATGTAGATCGGCAGAAAGGTCGCAAAATAAGGGAATTTCTTGTATTAAAACTCCATTCATAATCAAAGAGGCTATTATCAGAGCTCCTATATAATGAAATTGCTGCCATAATTTGTAAAATGTGGCACCAAAGGGACAAGTGAATTTTTATACAGGACACATAGATTCATGAAACAACCTTTCCCAGGGACACGTAGATATTTTATTAAATTACACACCCCTTTTTGAATCTCACCTATTAAACCAAGACCCATCTGGCTTCCTGAAGGAGGGATGCAACACCTCAGGCTTAAGGCAACAAGTTGTTTGATACCTTGGGAGTATATACTTTGGTTGCAAGGGCAGCTGAGGAGTCAGTGTGTAATCCTGCAGTCACCAATAAGGCGAGACTTTCCACGCACTGTAAAAATGACAGTTTCACATTCAGAACATGAGAAATACATGTGCTGCCCAAGAAGTATGCTGCACCCTGCCATAAGGCTCGGTAGGCCTGCCATAGAGGTGACTTGCACATATTTCAGAGGGCCATTTGGCTTTGCAATACCTTTAAATGCCAAAGTCAGACTTGCAGTTTGAAACTGCTTCAGATGTCCGAAATGGTGGACCGGCAGACTCATTTTACCTTTGTCACACCCAGGATGGCACAACCAGTGCTGCAATCCCCAGAAGGACCCTCTAACTTACATGCCGTTGGTACCATGCACTAAGGACTTACAGCTAGGTTAGGCTAGGACAACTGGATATAACCAATGTAACCTACACATTTTGAGGTCAGGACACTTTCACAGAGGTCTGGTTAGCAGGCATAAGTGTACTCTAAGTCGGAAAACCAACAGCATCCGTCATAAAACATGGGGGTGACCTTACAAAAAGAGGCATTTCCTTATAAACTCTTACCCGTATGATTATAGGAGTCAACATCACAGAAAAAAGGATGCAAATGGAATGGTATCTTTAATAGGCTTATATGTATGCTCGACATGCACCACTTTAGCCTGATTAGGAGCACTGTTGTTGTGAAAGTTAGCAACCAAAGTGTCATCGCCTACAGTAATCTGTGACGTAAACATTACCAGTACCTTTTCTTCAGTCTTTAATGCTGGCTTTGGTGGCTGAGGTTGTGGCACCTTGAAACCTAAAAGCTCCAACATATTTTCTGCAGCGTTGCGCTTTGCTACTTTTTTATTGGTGCCGTTCCCTTCAGCAGTGTGTGAACCTACTTTTACCTTTAAAAAGGAGAGGGAAAAAAGGAAAATAAGGATTAATAATGTACGAGTCAAACTAAAAATAACAGGAATACCAAAATGGTTTCAAAACCCGTTTACAAACCTGCATAACAAACTCTCTGCGCCTTGGAAGCCCACGTTCGGTGATGAGCATGTACTCTGGCTCTTTCTCTTTCTTGGCTTGTTGTATTTGAGCAAGTCTGCTAATTGGATTCATTCCTTGACCATACTCTGGGCTGGTTTGGAGCTAGAGGAGATTTGTGAAATCACAATTAATAAGCATACAAACATACCAATGTCAATAAGTGCCTCAGACAAATTACACATCGCAATCTGCTAATGGTCTTTATTGCAAAAGAGTCCAGAGCTACACCTAAAGCATATGTTCAACAGACCCAGAATACCAAAATCTTGTTGGGTAATGAGCTACTAATTACATGCATTTTAAATAATTACTCTGCAATTCCAAATCCGTAGAAAAGGGATATCCACACAGGCAAGAAAATGCATGAAATGTGGTACAATTAGAATGATTTTGAGTTCAGAGTAGCGAACATTACTAAGTATGCCATCCATTAATACATCAGTAAATGCTTACGATCCATCAAACAATAGAAAATATCCTTTCCAGTTTCAACCATGCTCTCTGGGTTAATTGTAGACACAAACATCAAACTGCCATCAAGGAGGACACTGTAACAGCACACAAACTCCTGGGTCCACACAGCGTCCACCTGCCCATTTAGCCTCCATTCACACCTCTACTAACCAATTATCACAAGCTATCCATCAACCAACCACTAACGTGCGCAACCAAACCTGCCAAACATACACAAAGCTCATGTGATCTCTCAAGTTGATGCAAACCGACTTTACCCAGACTACCATATCTCTACTTCTGGTCCTCCTTCCATTAAAAGGAATCCTTCTGACATATCCAACAATAACATATACCTTTCCTACAGAAAAGCCTCAAACCTTATTGCATGAAGAATACAAAACAAAAACAAGCACCAACAATCGTTATATGGCCACATAAACAACAATTAAACACATGGGCAGTGAAACAAGTGAGCAACAAATCTACACATATAATTGTATCAGGCTTTCCATAGCAAATATAAATAGCTGCTGAACACAGAAAGCCAAATTCTTCTAAGTGAGCTTAGTTACAGTTATTACCGATATGTGGGGTGGCTTTTATGAAGTTACAGTGTGTAAGAAAGTGGGTTTCTGTTGCAGTACCTCCCACTTTTTGCCTGCCTTGTGATGCAGTTTTGACAACTAAACAGATTCCCAGTACCGGTGTTCTTTCCCTAAAACTCTTACCATATTTGGCACAACTTCAGACACCCCCGTACCCCCTGTAAGTCGTTAGTAAATGGTACCCCTGTTTACCTAGGGCATTGGGAATGAAGAGGGTCAACTAGGGACCATTCACCAAGGCAATGCAAACTGCCACTGCAGCCAGCATGCCATGGTGCAGAGAAAAACAACAAAGTCGACATGGCACACAGCCAGTGCTGCTTGACATGCCACACAGGCAAAGGTATAGGTAAGTCACCCCTCGAGCAGGCCTTACAAATCCCAAGGCAGGGTGCACTGTATACTTATGGGTGAGCTTATCTCCATGAGCACATATGCCCCTAAATTATTAAAGTCTACTCTTAATATTGTAAGTGCCAGGGAAGCCATAGAGAGTACATGGGCTGGAAACTCGTGTTTCCTAGCACCATGATGGGTTCACTGAACCCAGGAGTGTTTGGTACCAAACAACTCCACTAAATAAACCCACACAGATTCCAGTGTTTGAATTATTCGAACCTCAGGGATGCCCCCTGAAACCCTACAAACCTTGGTGTGGTCTCAGACTGGCTTTAGACAGCCTGCCACCGCAAGACATGGTTTTGGACCCATGGGGGGAGAGCCCTTGCTCTACAAGGCTATAAACAAAGAGATCCTGGGTGGAGGTGTCACACCTCCTCCCCCTGGCAAGCACACAGTGCTCGAAAGGGAAGCTTCAAAGGTCTTGCCGCATTGGTAATGTGATCCCAGACTCTGCTGCTAGAAACAGACTGCAGGCCCCAGTTCAAACACCCACTTTTGGCAGGAGAACTGGCGGGAAAACTAAGTGAAGACAGGAGGTGTGCCCCCCCCTACGCTAACTCCACCTCCTAGGCGCTGGAGGCGCAGTTGTGAGAAAGTGCCCTCTTTCTGCATTTTGCCCGCACTTTTTGCTGAATTGCTGAGGTATTTTGAGTGTGCCCTGGGCTCCTGCTAATCAGGTACCCAGGGCCTATGTTCTATCCCTAAAACTGCATAAAAGCCTAAATCTAATTGGCATCACTGGTCACAGGACAACATCTGGTAAGATGTACCACAGGTACCCAGGGCACTGTGACCAGAGAAGGATTCAAAGGGCTGCAGCACTTATTCTGCCACCCTTATAGGTCCTGTACCCCGACACTTACACAACGCCTTTGTAGGCTGCGTGTCTTGGTGCAGAACAAAGCCTCAAAAATGTCCTTAACGCTTCTGACCTCACTCAAATATGCAACAGCCCGACACATGACAAAGGCTCTATCCTCGACCTTGTCATCTCCAAAGAAGGCACCATTCAACTTGACTCTATCCAACCTTGTGACTGGTCAGACCACCATATTATCACATTCCTCATCAAGGAAAACGTTAAACGCATCCCGGTGCAATACTCCATGCCCAAAGTTTGGAAAAGAGACTTGAGGAAACTCAATCCAAACTCTCTACCCCCTAACAGCTGCAATCTCCTACTCCCCCCTACCGACGTTACTGATGTTCAGTACCTAACCGACCACTATCTCAACTCCATGGCCTCAATAATCCATGAGGCCGCTCCAATGCAATTGAAAAGAGTATCCACCAAGATATCCAACCCTTGGTACAACGGGAGTCTCAATGAAGACAGACGGGCTATGCGAACGGCTGAGCGCACCTGGAGATCAGCTCCCTCGACATTGCACCTAAAAACTCTGAGGAAAAAGAGAAACGCATACTTCAGGAAAATAAAACACTCAAAGTCAGAGTTCTTCAGACTCCAGCTAGACCAAGCAAAAAACCGTCCAAGTAAACTGTTCGAGCTAATCCGATCTCAATCTAAGGAACAACCCCCAGCTGTCGACATTATGAGCATTACTCCTTCCTGTGAAGATTTCGCGGCTTTCTTTAACAAAAAAACTGACAATATAAGGAGCGACCTCCTCAATGACGCAAGCCTTTACTCAATACCCAACTGCATAACACCCAATAAACTAAAAAACAATGCAACATGGTCATCCTTTGACACCTACTCTGAAGAAGAAATTGACAGAATACTCAGCACCCTTTTATTTTTATTTATTTATTTCAAAGGTTTTATATAGCGCTGCTGGACCCGGGAGTATCAGAGCGCTTTACATGATAAATAAACAGGTTATAATACAATTGGAAATGAGCAGAAAAATTCAAACAAGATATAAACATTGCGTTAAATGAGTGCAGGGGGCAAAAGAACTGAGGGATATAAGAGGTGACAGGGACTAAAAATTAGAGAGAGAGCGGGGGAGAGGTGAGGGCGAGTGAGTGAAAAAGGGGGAGAGGGGGTGGGTAATAATAGCAAATCAGAGCATAGAGGTAGCGAGTAGGGACAAAATCAGTAACCTTAAGAACCCCAATATTTATTGAGGAGGAGAACTTTGAGTCGTTTTTTGAAGAGAGGGTAAGAGGGGTTACAGCGAAGATCCTTGGGGAGTGAATTCCAGATTGTAGGAGCATTGCCAGAGAATGCACGTGATTGGGTCTTATTACATTTTAGTTTAGGAGGGATAAGAACAAGGGAGTTAGTGCTCCTCAGGGACCTGGAGCACCCTGCTTTCTGTAGTTTGCTCGAAAGGTAGGAAGGGGTGTTTTGGTGAAGAGCTTTGTGCGTGATGCAGGCGATTTTGTAGGTGGATCGACCTTCGATTGGGAGCCAGTTTAGGTTTTTTAGAACAGGGGAGATATGGTCAAATTTTTTACAGTCAGTAATAAGTCTGGCAGCTAGGTTGAGAACAGATTTAATCGGTGCTAGGTGGACTTTAGGGGTACCAGCAAGAGTGGCGTTACCATAGTCAATCCTAGACAGGACAAGAGATTGGACAACGATTTTGAAATCATCTGCTGGTATGAAGGGTTTAATTTTTTTGAGGTGATGAAGGGAGAAAAGAGCACTTTTGGCTGCGTTTTTGATGTGGGGAATGAGATTAAGGTTATGATCAATGCTGATACCTAGGGATTTGACAGAGTTAGAGGTGGAGAGGGAGCAATTAAGTGCATTGATATCATTGATCCAGAGTTGAATGGGAATGGAATTATTTTTGGGAGTGAAAAAGATGATTTCAGTTTTTTTAGGATTAAGTTTGAGATGATTAAGATGGAACCATGATTGGACTTTAATCAGGGTGTCATTGATGTGGAGGATGTCATTGTGGGATTTAATCCTGTAGTATAGTTGAGTATCGTCGGCATAGAGGTGGTAACTGATTTTGGCTTCATTGAGAATGAGGGTGAGTGGTTCCATAAAAAGATTGAATAGGGTTGGGGAAAGGATAGACCCTTGAGGTACACCGAGTGAGACAGGTTGGGGTTTGGAGAGGCAGTGACTGAGCTTGATTTGTTGTGATCGATTTTGAAGGAATGAAGAGAACCAGTTGAGTACAGTGCCTTCAAAGCCAAAACGATCTTTGAGGGTGTTAAGAAGGGTGGGATGGTGGACAGTATCGAAAGCGGCTGAGAGATCGAGGAGGATAAGTAGTGAGGATTCGCCTTTGTCTAAAGATCGATGAATGTCATCTGTAATATTGAGCATAGCAGTTTCAGTGCTGCACCCCTTTCTAAAACCAGATTGGAAAACGTCAAGGAGATTGAAGAGGTTGATATGGTCATTTAGTTGAGACAGGACACATTTTTCGAGGGCTTTAGAGAGGAGGGGAAGGTTCGAGATAGGGCGAAGATTGTTTAGGTCATTAGGGTCAGCGGTGGGGTTTTTAAGAATGGGGGAGATTTGGCCTAGCTGAAGGGAGGGAGGAACACAGCCAGTGGAAAGAGAGGAGTTGATGATATCGGTCCATAAAGGGGCAATGATGTATTTGAGTTCCTGAACTAAATGGGCAGGGAGAGGGTCTTTAGAGTGAGAGGAAGGTT
Organism: Lissotriton helveticus; assembly: GCF_964261635.1. Lineage (NCBI taxonomy): Eukaryota > Metazoa > Chordata > Amphibia > Caudata > Salamandridae > Lissotriton > Lissotriton helveticus. Next base: position 164,945,460 of record NC_136068.1, read on the forward strand.
TGAGTTTCGAAATGATTTTGATGATAGAGGATTCAGATATTGGACTGAATTCGCTCCATAGAGCCTTGTTTTTAGAGAGAGGATCAGTCTGAGAAGTGTCGAGAAGGGGTAAAGCAGGGAGGGGTTGAGATGAGTCGAGATGCGGGAGAGAGGAGGACAAAAGTGAACTAGGAATGTTCGGGAGGGTATGTTGGTTGGGGGAAGGTTGTTGACCGAGAGGGGGGGGGGGGGGGGAAGAGAAAGAAAGTTCGATGTTGTTGACTTTATTCGAGAAGAAGCTAGCAATTTCTTCGCATCTTTCAACAGAGGCTGTTAAAATAGCCTAAAACCATCCAATCACCTCACTGACCCTTTTCCTGCTAACGCCGTAAAAGACTTCACCCCTTTGCTCCTCCCACTCTGGACTAAATTTATCAATAGCTCACTTCAACAAGGAACCATCCCTGACTCCCTCAAAGTTGGACAAGTTACACCTTTACTGAAGAAACCAACAGTCGACCCCACTGATCTAAACAATTACCGTCCGATTATCAACATTCCCACTCTCGCCAAACTTTTAGAAAAATGCGTCCAACTACAACTGACAAAGCACATAGAACAGTTTGATCTCCTCAGCCCACATCAATCAGGCTTCCGAGCAGGGCACAGCACTAAAACAGCTATAACTCACATAATTGACGACGCCCTCCAAATTTTAGATCAAAATGATACCTGCCTCCTCATCCTCCTTGAACTCTCTTCAGCATTCGACACAGTGAAACATGAGAACTTACTCGAACTCTTAAACACAAGAATGGGCTTCTCTGGGACTGTTCTTCGTTGGTGCACTTCCTTTCTACACAACCGGTCTCAAAAATTCAAGAGCAAAAACTTGATGTCCTCCCCAGTACCGGTATCGTTAGGTGTCCCTCAAGGATCCTGCCTATCCCCTACTTTGTTCAACCTAGTTATGGAACCTCTCACCACCCTGCTACAAGCATCCAATGTACACTTTCACATGTACGCCGATGACACTCAACTATATCTCAAGTTACAATCCCCCAAAGACATCTTACGTCTGAACTCAACGATCATAAGCACCCAATCTTGGCTGGCCGATAACCACCTCAAACTCAATGCTATGAAAACTGAGTTCCTCCTAATCTCACCTCCCACGAAAATATCTTCCGCACAAACATGGCTTAAGCACCTAACAGCACTCAATGTCCAACCGACCATCGTGGATTCAGCAAAATCTTTAGGCATAACACTTGACACCAACCTCAACATGCAGCAGCATATCAGCAAGGCAACTAAGGGGGCGAACTTCCAAATAAATACCTTGAGGAAACTTAAACCCTTCCTCCCAGCAAAAGACTTCCAAACCGCAGTACAAGCACTAGTCATCCCTCGCATAGACTACGGCAGCGTGGCCCTCTGCGGCCTCCCCCTAACTACAACTGCACCCCTCAGAGTGTCACTAAACGCGGCAGCAAGACTCATCACTGGATCTAAAAAACATTCGCATATCTCCCCTGACTTTAAATCCTTGAACTGGCTGCCTCTTGAAGCCAGAATACACCTGAAAATTGCCTGCATGACGCACAAGGCTATACACCTGAAATCACCCGGCTACCTCACTCATAAGTTGACAATTTCCGGCGGGTCCAGAATCACCAGAAGTACAAACAATCTTCTGCTGAAACCTCGAAGATTCCGGAAGGAAAAAACCTACAAACGCTCCTTCTCAGGAATGGCGCCTAGGATCTGGAACGCACTCCCTCCTGAAACCAGACTCATCTCCTCCACTCTTCTTTTTAAGAAAGAAGTCAAAAATATCCTTATGGCTAAATACACTTGAACAACTACGTTTGATTTACAATGCGATCAGTATTACCGGTCCGATTCCCATGCACATATGTTTTTATTTGTATTAGGCTAAAGTGTTTAGGTTCTTGCTCCCTCATATCTGTATTATTTTCTATTTTTGTATTATCTACATTGTTTTGATGACCTATGTTCCAATTATGCCATGCTACCTCATACCTGTAATATATGTAATATTTTTACTATCTACATTAACTTGATGACCTACCTTCCTACTATGCTCCCTTGTTTCCCTACCCTTCCACCTGCCTTTGTAAAGCGCTCCGTTATCTGCAAAGATCTTGTTCGCGCTATATAAAACTTTCAAAATAAAAATAAATAAAATAAATAAAAATGAGCCAACATGGCACACATCTGTGTGCCTATATGTGTGCCATGCCTACAACCCACTGCCCTGGCATGGATCCGTCACCCTTCTAGCTGGGTGCACTATACCAGCGGTGAGGGTACAGGTGCATGAGCCCTGTACCACTACAGTGTCTAAGTCCATGTCTGCTGACCGAAAGTGGAGGAGTTACCACCGGTGGCTGTTGCTGGTACTGTTGGCGTACACAGTTATGGTTGTTGCGGCTCTATCGCCCTCCAGCTGCTTTCTGCTTCGGCTCTAGCCGGTTTTCAGCCGCAGCTTTTCGCTTCGGCCGCTGTCACCGTTATCGCCGCTACCGCTGCTGCTGACAGCGCTGTTCATTGCGGTGAAGCTGGACAGCTGAGCGGTGCGGCAGACGGCTCGTGGATGCTGGTGGGTGGCTTGTGGGAGGTACGGCAGCCCCCCCCTGCCTCAACTAGAGGTCTGTGCATGGTGGACGCTGATTCAGTTAAACAACGGAGAGGCGGACGGCTGGTGGCAGCGGCACCCCGCTGACTCAACTATAGGGATCGTGCCCTGAGCAGAGGGCATACAATTTAAAGGCCCTGGGCTAAAAGCTCAACTGAGGCAGCCAGGAGGCAGGAGGTGTGCCGCATGGTGCTGCAAAGCAGGGCAAAGGGGTAAGAGCTGTGGAGCTGTTGGGTTTACCTGCCCGCTTGCTTATGCTTGAACTTGCTTTAGCATAGCTGTACATTGCCGCATAGAGGGTCACTATAGCAAAGCGGTTACAGCATAAAAATCATTCCAACATGGAAACAGCGCTTGTATACATTAAAAAGCTCCTCTCCTAAAGTAACTTTTGGTATTTTGTAGTTTGCAAGTGGAGCCATAGGAGATAGTGCTTGTACAAATTGAAAAGCTCATCTCATAGCGGACCTTTTGGAATTTTGCAGTCTCCAAGGGGTGTAACTGTAGACAGGGAGTAAGTCGGAAATTGGGAACCTCTTAAAGGTTCTGTTGTGTGTTCTCTGACGACTTGAAATTGCACTGTGAGATCTGGGCGTGTGAGAGGTCAAGTGCAACCGTCCTTTCAAGAACAGCTACAAAAAATGGCGAAAGAGCGGCTAGGAAAAAACTAACCCATTTTAAAAAAAGAAATCCCCAAGAGATGATTGAGATAGGCGACAAGAGTGTACCTGAAAGAACTGGGTCAAGCTCAAACTCAAGCCCCAGGGCTCCTATGAAGGGTATGGGGCTAATTAGTACCCCATCCTCTATAAAAGTAGGGACCAACTATTCCCAGCTTAGTATTAAGGATTTCGTTATGCAGAAGGGTGTCATCAAAAAAGAGTAATGGTGATGTTAATTTACCCCCCGTGTTGGAAAATGCGAATAAAGACCAAGCAGAATTTGAGGACTCCATACCTCCCGAGGAGATGAGTCAGTGGAAATCAAGTACTCAGCCCTATACAATCAATACAACAAGTTCAATTAAGCCAAGATGTACCTGTGGCGAAACAATTAACGCACAAAATGGTAGTCAACGCCCAAGTTCATGCTGCCCTAATTAATGAGTACATAAAGGAGGAGTCTCAATGGAAGACGCGGCCTGGTGTAAAGGTTGAGCAGTCAGCGGTTATTTCTTTGGACTTATCAAGCTGCACTATGCCCTTGAATGTTAGTGATGCATCTGTTACCTGTATGGGGGATGGGCAGGTTAACAAAGTGTCCCAAGACCTTTTGATTACTGGGATGCCCGTGTTTGGGGCTGATAAAAAAGGCGAGAATCTAGGAATGCTGATTTTAAAGATAATAAATGATAAGAATGTTACGTTTATTTGGTTCAGAGAAATGTGGTGATGATTAGGTACCGGTCCAGTTATTGGATGACCGGGCAATTTTAATTCCGGTAAAAATGGATAATATAAGCAATCCTCAGGGTGTTCACATCCTAGGACAAGCTGATATTTCATTGAATGCTGCAGATCCTATTCTAGGTCAGCCTGATAATTCACTGAGCCCTGCGGATCTTTCATTTTTGGAAAAATCATACGTTTTAACCAAAGTTGATGGTCAAGTTACAAAAAACGAAAATACAGCTGACATGGGTGTGTGGAAAAGTTTGCTTAATACCATGAATGTTATAACGGGTGCACTTAGACTTCCACTCAACTAAACTTGAAATTCAGGTTGATTTGTTAAATACTTTAGCAGTCTATGTGGCCGGTATTGACTCGAAATTGCAAAACCTGACAGGTTTGTTGGTTAAGGCCCAGGCTGAGGTTACTGACCAATTGATAAGATGTACATGTTCTCATATGTTGGACAAAATGTCTGAGGTCCCAGAAATTTTAGGCTCTCATGTGAAAGAAGTTAAAAAAACAGCAGGGAAATCAGTTTTGGATAAAAGCTTGGTTTGTACAAAGGAAGGGGACGATAGTGTATATTTTGAAAATAAGAAGCTGCAAGATGTTGAGGCGAACGTGGGTTGTGATAACTCGGGGCAGCAAAAGGATGTAGACGGGGAGGCCGTGGTCAGTAAGTGTCTAGATGTATATGTAGATGATAGCCAGGTCTCCAATGGACCTAAGAAAGGCAAGCCACTACCCACAGCCAAACCCTTGTGTATAAGTCCAGGGGAAGGTATAAATGATTGTCCTCCGTTATCTAAACGTTCAAGGAAAAGGCTGCGGAAAGAGTGGAATAAGGCCAGAAGTGCAGTTGCGCTAGCAGCTACAGCAGCAAAGTCTAGGGAGTATTACCCTATATTTAAACCAGCCATTAAGAAATGCCTACCGCAGGTCACCTTTGTAGCAGGTGGGTATTCTTCTATAGCACTGCCGTTCTCTATGAGGGATAACGATCAGGGACCTATAAATGGTAATAATATTGATGTTCCCAAACCAAATGATATAATAAAATCAGATTTGGTGGACGTCAATAAGGAATGTGTGATAAAATTGGATAATGAACCCCATGGGTTAGGACGTTTGCCCATAGATCATGTTGTTGATACACAGAATCGGTCAAGTATGGTAGAAATGCTAGAATCTACTATTGCCCAGAGTCAACCCCCACTACAAATATTTCCTAAATCTATTTTATCTAAAGAAATTAACTCTGGTTCATAAGCCCCTTGTGTGGCAGACAGGACTATAGTTGTATAAACAGGGACACCAAATTAGTTGTGCACCCATTGTATGAATCTCAGGGATCCCAGGATAGCCTCAACCGCGAATAACTATTGAAAATCATTTCAACTATCCCTGATTTAGCATTTATTAAATCCTCTGATTTTGTGTCAGTACAATTTAGACAGGTACAGCAAAACACTCTCGGGAGTCCACTATTACAACTTGGTCCTGGAGTGATATTGTCACTAAGATTTTAGGATCCAGGTTGAATATTATGGACTGTGGAATCGTGGTCGAGATCTTGGCAGGTGTACAATATCCCCCGATCTTGAAGGTACTGGCCCTTAAGATGGATATTGGTTGTAAAATTGTTGAAAGTAAAAAGTCCAATCCAGTGCTTAGAGGTGCAGTGGGTCCATCAAATAACCAATCTTGCAGCTCTGGTTTGTTGACTTCCAATCCTCAGTCAGGGGGTCGTCTTTGCGAGTGGTACCTAAAAACAATGTGCGAATGGAGGACTGGTCTGGGTTGCCAGCATCATTGGCAAAGGTGCCCGGTGGAGACAGTAATTGAACAACCGGAGCTATTGAAGATAATATAAATGAAATAAGTCTATGCTCCGGGAATGTCCACGGTCTACATCAATTATTGTCTGATCCAGATACAATATCATTTTTAAATTCATTTGCATTTTTATTATTCCAAGAAACATGGGGTGAACAAATGACTAATTTGTCCGGATTTAATTAATATAGTATTCCGGCAGTAAAAGCCAATAAATTTGGCCGTGCAAAATGTGGACTGTCGTGCTATATTGCGGCTAGTTTAAACCTAGCTGTGGAAGTGGTTAGATTTTAATTTGGGTTGGTTACAATGCTTTGTGGTAAATACCCCTGAGTTAAGGTTAGTTTTTCTTAATGTGTACCTGAGTGCTAGCAAAAATAAGTCTGCACAGCTGTATATCCTTCGGGATGTTCTGAGTGTATTAATACTCTAATATCCAGATGTTGGCTTAATAGTATCAGGTGATTTTAATTTGCAATTATTTCGGTATTCAGAATCCAACTATAAATCAGGAGGTTTAGCTAAGGATTGCTGTGACATTATGTCCGAGGCTGGAACCAACCAGTTAAAAGAAAAATCTAGATCTACACCCACATTTAAGAACTCTAAGCTAGGTTCAATAATCGATTATACATTTATTTCAGACAATTTGAGATTACATTTGTCTGAATATAAGGTAAACAGCCGGCCAGAAAGTGATTACAACCCCCAGGTTGTAAAATTTAATTTTTTGGTAGAATGTCTTCTAAAATCGAAGGATCTTCCCAACACGGCATGTTCTGCATATAACCTGATGAGGCTGGTATCGAATTTAGCCAAAAAGGAGGATATTATGCAAACACCTGAGGCATTGATTAAGGAAAGTGATCAGGGTATCCAGGGTGACATGAATATGATTAATAAATGGAATTTTATCACAGAGTCTATCGTGGGGAAATTTTCAACTGGAAAGACTAGGAAAACTAACACCAATCTGAATATGCATTAAATATGGTTGTCCCCCAAACTATTAAAAATAAAGAAAGTACTCAATAGAGCTGTCTGTGAGGCATACGCCCGTACATTTTATCAGACCTACCCAGTGTATAAAGAAAACCTGAAGGAACTTAAGAAGATCTACAAACAAGAAATATAGAAAGCAAAACTTAAATATCAAACTGGGCTATGGAATGGCTTACTATCCGCCACTAAGCAAAATAATGCAAAACATTTTTTGGCGGTTATTAATAACCTTGAAAGGGGAGGCTGTAGGGCTTTTTCTGTAAATATACCTGAACCCAGTTGGGTAATGTTTCTAACCAATTTGTATGGTGTATCGGGTCGGGTGGGAAAATATCCAGACAGGTTTGCTTTAGGTGTGGTAAATAATATATCACTAACTAATGCAGGGAATGGAGAGAGTCTCGATTTGAACTCTAATGATCATGTTATTGATTCTAGTCTTGATCCAAATGTCCATTTAGAAATTCCAAGCTGTAATCAAGTATTGACCCGGTTACGCGGGCTGCGAGCAAATGGAGCCCCGGTACCTAATGGGCTTCTGAATGCCCTGTTTCGTGCTAATAATGACCTGTGGGCCGGCATTTTGCATAATTTATTTAGGGAAGTTTTCACATTAGGGGTTGTTCCTAGGTCATGGCAAGGTAGCATAGTGCAACCAATTTATAAAAGCGGCCCAGTGTCAAACTTCGCTAATTATCGACTAATCTAGTTGACCGATGTCAATGCAAAGGTGTTTGCTTCTTGTCTACTAATAGAATTGGAAGACTGGGCTATGAAGGAGAGTATTATCGCATTTAATCAGACTGGTTTTCAGAAAGGTCAATCCACTATCACTAATTTGTTGGATCTAACCTTGCTAGCGGAGAATGCGGTCTTGAATAAACAAAATTTATATATTGCTTTTATTGATCTTAAGGTAGCCTTCGACTCTGTGCCTTGAAATTTATTTTGGAAAAAATTGTCAGATCTGGGAATCTCAAAGAAATTGCTGAAAGCTATTATACTTCTGTATACCAACACTTGGGTTCAAGTTAAGATTGGGGAGGGTAATTCCTTTTATCAAAGAAGATTAGAACATATAATGGCCTGAAGCAGGGCTGTGTTCTTGCCCCCTGCTTATTTAATTTATTTTTATCAGACCTTTCTCAGCATTAGGATGTTGTGAATGGGCATGTCCCTAGGATAGGGGGGGGGGGGGGGGGGGGGGAGTGCAAATTAGCTACCTCCAGTATGCTGCTGATACGATTCTTGTGAGACATACCCCTATCTGCCTACAAAGACTTGTTACTGCCTTTGATGATTATATACAGCAGAATGGCCTTGAACTGAATGTTAAAAAAACTAAAGTGATGAAAATTGGTGTAGTAAAATAGAAGTTTAATCCCTGGAAGGCCAGAGCCGGCACAATTGTTATTGTTAAGACGTATAGATACTTAGGGGTGATATTTGACAATCACATGTCTTTTAAATTTCACCTTAAAGATCTAAGGGCCAAGGCTGTGACATTGATCCATGCTTTTAAATGTTTAAAGAAATCACTGAACTGTCAATCATATGCGTTTATTCTTAAAGTAATCAAAGCCAAGTTACAAGCTTCCCTTAATTATGGTTCCCCGATTACTAGACGAAAAGATGTGAAGGTGCTTGACTTACTGATTGTTAAGGTTTTTAAAGCAACCTTTGGAATTGCCAGGTCAGTGTGTCAAGCAGCAATTAGATTGGAATTCGGTCTTCAAAGACCATGCCTGGTATCAAAAGGACCTTTCCTAAAATGTATGGCTGCATTGTCAACATAAGCCCCTGCATCCATAGGGAATATTTGTTGGCAAGAAATTGATGAATCTGCTTACACGGTTAAATGGAGAGCTTATATTTTAATGCAAAAACAAAAAGCATATTAAAGTTGAATCGTTTAAATTGGATAAAATTGCATTAGCTGAGAAAAACTATGCATGGTGATCAATTCATACCAATCCCCGCGTGTTCAGCCGTTTTGAAATGTTTTCTTTTCTATAAAGTTTAAAAAAATGTTTTAAGGCTACGTATGTGTATAAACCCAACAAAGGAGGGCTCTCCATCTTGGATCAAACAGTGGCCAGATTCTATTTGTAGATTTTGCGGATGGCCACAGGAAACTTGTACATAGAATATGTGTATCGCCAAAGTTGATTAATCTTAGACGTTTAGTTTTGAGACCTTATTTTCTGATGAGTGGCGTGATATCTGCCCGACAGGCATTAATCAGGTCATTGTCTGGTGAATCGGTTCCATTACTATGTCAACTGGTAAAATTTTTAATGGCAGTTGAAAAATGTCCAATATAGAGCAGATCCCCTCTATTTTTATGGCCTTCGTGCCATTAGTTTTAACGGCTTATCAATTTTATTACTTAATTTTTGTTGCAACAGTATTAATTCGAAATGTAACAATAGCTGGGTTATCATCGCAGCAAACTGATGCATTTTTTGCACATTAGCACTTTGAAAGGAAGGGGAACTTAATGTTTATTCGTCCGAATATTTCTCTGCTATATCCATGGAAATAGTATGTAAAGCACACCGTCACTTTAAAATGTATAATGTGCAATAATATTCTGTCATTAACGATGCAAGGTGGCTAGATTTGGGCTTATCGATAAGTTGTTAAATTGTATTTATGGGACAGTTTTTTGTATTATGTGATGAGATGTTTTGTTTATAATGCAAATGTGTTTTTCTTGGCGACATAAGATGTTGTGATTGCAATGATTTTAATTAATCAAGCAATAAAGATTATATTTCTCTCTTTCAAGTCCATTCTTAGACATTGTAAGTGAGGTGCTGCCATTAAGAGTATATGGTGCTGGGAGTTTGTCATTACAAACTCCACAGCACCATAATGGCTACACTGAAAACTTAGACGTTTGGTATCAAACTTCTCAGCACATTAAACCCACACAGATGGCAATGTGGGATTTAATGAAAATGCACACAGAGGGCATCTTCGAGATGTCCCATGAAAACTAGCCTACCACTAGAGTCCAGGCTGAGTGGCTGCTTTCAGCTGCCACCACCAGACATGTTTGTGGACCCCTGGGTCGAGAGCCTGCTGCTCTCTGGGGCCTGAAACAATGCACATCCTGAGACGACGTGCCAAGCCTCCTCCCCCAGGATGGGCAGGGTTCACGAAGGGGAAGCTTCAAAAGCATGCCACCTTTGTCGGCTTCCCCAGGCCACTTGCTGCTCTCAGCAACTGGTCCCCACTGGTTCGGACCCCCAGTTCGGGCGGGAGAAACGGCGGGAAAAACAAGTGAGGAAGAGATATGTGCCCAACTCTGCCAACTCCACTCCTCGGGTGGGGGAGGCGAGGTGAAGCACAAGTCTCAGTCCATGCCATCTTGAAGATGGCGGGACTCAGCCAACCAGGGACAGGCTTATGCCTCCCTCCCACCGGTCGGTGGCATAATAGGGGTGTACCCACCCCAGGGAAGGGACCCAGTCCCTGCCTTTTACCTACCTCTAATGCCACTAAATCTAGTATTTAGGGGCACCCCTGAACCTTGCTTCCTCAGACCAGAATAAACTACAATAAGAATAAGAAGGACCAAACAGCCGTGCAGCAGCTAACAAGAGGAAGACGACCACTGACTTGGCCTCAGCCCTACTGGCCTTTCTCCCCCTCGTACTTGCTTCTGCGAAATCCCGGTGTGTCCTACATCCAGCAACCTCGAAAACCCTGGGGTACCTGCCTGCCTTCAACTACAAAGACGTTGTCTCCCGTGAACACTGGATTTGTTCATCTGCAACCTCTGGCTTCGGCCGGACACCGGGGTTCCGCCCCACTCTGCACCCGCCGTCCACGGCCCGAGCGGGCAAACACCACGAGGAGGTCACCCCGGGGATCCTGACTGAGATCCGGCGAACCCTGACCAGCCTCAAGCCACCAGCCAACGCCTGCAGCCTAAATTCAGAAGGTCCCCCCCCCCCCCAGCCCCAGGTAGGGTGCAGCGGGCAGGCTGGCAGGGTTGGCGCCAAGTCAGTTGCGCTTATCAGTTCTCAGGTAGGCAGTCTTCTTCGTCCACCACTTCTTTTTGTCAGTTGAAAACAGTTGAAATCATAAGTCCTGGTAGCAGGGAGGTCCCCTAAATACCCAATTTAGGGGCATTAGGGGAGTGAGGGGTAGTGGCCAATAGGTTACTTACCTCTGGGGGTCACTCCACCCCCTAGATGACCACTTCCTTTGGGGAGTGGGCATCATGCTGTCCCAAATTCCAAGACACACAAGATAGTGGACTCCTATCTTTGTGTTCACTTCAGGCTGTCTACCCTAGTGTGTTCAGCCTGGCAGTGCGACACGTCAGATGGGCCCAGGAAAGGGGTGGCATTTCCCCGGGCTGGGGAGGTCTTGGGTCAAAGATGGCAGAAGCCTTTGAAGCCTTATGCCTTGATATGCTGATTCACTAGCCTTCCTGGAGGAGGTAAACACCTCCTGCCAGAACAGGCATAGTTTCTGATCTCAGAGAGCGTGGCTCTCACCTCCTAGAGGTTCAGAAACTCTTCTGTGGTGGCAGGCTAGACTGAACCAGTCAGCCAGTAGACTAGAGGGCTAGTAGGGTTCATGGGTACCTCTAAGGAAACCACTGAGTGCAGGTATTAATAAATTAATGTATGGAATCAGCATGGGTTTATTATTTACGAGGTGTTTGAGATCAAACACCATATGTTTCAGTAAAGTCATTATGTAGCTGGGAAACTCGCTTGGATCAGTGCTCAGTACATAGCTTAAGATGGGTTCCCTGTTCAGTGTCAGTAATGGAATTGGCCAACAGGGGCATATCTGCTTATGCAGATATGTCCTAACATGTAATATAATGCACCCTGCATTAGGGCTGCAAGGCCTTCTGTGGAGGTGACTAACAAATATAAAATACAGTGATAGGGGACATATGGCACAGGTGTGTGCCATGTCGTATTTTCACTTTTTAGAGCACCTTGTCAAGCAGTCTGCAGTGGCAGTCTATACGAGTTTGGTACTGGACCCCTTACAGAGGTACAAGATATGCGGATATTCCTAGGGAACCTCTTTAGCGCTTATGGCCTGGGTACCAGGGGTACCACTTACTAGGGACGTATAGAGGTGCTAAAGGCCTAGCAAATTAGGGAATCATTGACCAGTTACATTGTTTTAGGGAAAAAACACTGAAGTGTACTGAGTTCCTGCTAACCAGGTTGCCAGTCAAAGTTACATCAAACACCAAGCAAAAAGGGAGAGGGTTGGGGCGGAGGGGCTACTGCAACAAAAGTCCAGTTTCCATTACTCACCAACTATAGTACAAAACAAGATGTCAAGAACAGCTATCATGCATTGTGACTAGGTAACAGCACTGAACACGCAATCGGAGTCTATAAAGGTTCTCTAAAACAAATGGTTATCTGTGAGAATACAATGCAAAAAAATGTAAGAGAGAGAATTCATGGGACTTTGACGTAACGTGCCATTCTTTTACAGTAATTTAAACAAATCAAATTTACTATGTGGATCTTACCAGAGCGCACACTGTCTGGTTGCAAAACCAAGAACTTCAGGAACCAAGAACTTGCAGGGGCTTACCTCTCGCCCACTGCTTACCACTATTTGGCTTTATTGCCAGTCTCATTGCTTGCTTCTTATTCAATGGCTTTACTTGTCCAACTTGTTTGTCCCTCCCCTCCGTAGTGGTCTCTTTACACCCTCGACTGTGACATTTTTATTGTACACTTTTTGCAAACTACTTTTTTCTTTTAGTTTCGGTAGTCCATCAGAGCATTGTCTTCCAGTTCACTCCCTCTTGTGTTTCTCTCCCTCCACCCGCTCTTTACACACTTACTTGTGGCTGCTCGCTCATCCCTGTTTTTCACCCCCGCCAGCGCTCCATGTTGCAGTCTCCATTGTGTGCTTCTCCCGACCCATGTTGCTTTCTCCCTCATGCTCCCAGGCACTTCCTTTTCCTGCTCCAACCCACTCCCGCTCCACTGTTCTTCTGTTACCCACCGTTGCTATTCTTTAAAAATATATGTATATTTTTTTGGGGGTGGACTAAGCAGCAGACTGCTGCTGAACCTCTACAAAACTCCTTTTGCATGCTTAGTATTTTCGATCTGAGTGTTTTCCACCATCTTAGAATACTGAACAAAAGATAAAAGAAAACAAAGACCCTTGGCAACACATGGCAACACATGCCAACAAGAATGATGAGACCAACAGTGGCCACATCACTGCGCTTTGTTTTTTTTGTTCAAAACGAAACAGGATTGGCAGTAGGTCCCAAAGGTGAGAACTATTACCTTTGCTAATGCTAGCTTTCCTTTAGTTATGTAAGAAAATGAAAATTATACAGAATGTATCTTTTCTTACCTTTACTATTGATTTTGTTTTCTTTTTTATTCGTGGCTTCATTTTCTCAATTGTGGGAAGTGGTGGTAATTTCCGTAGCTCCTCTAGTACTGCTATAGCAGCATTTTTCTTTGAGATCTTTTTACTTTTTCCTTCGCCCTCCCCCATAAAGTCGCCCACAGATACTTTAGTTACAAAGCTCTTCATGTGGGGAGGGCCAGTCTCTTTAGTAACCTATTTCCGGAAGGGAAAAAACAGAAGGGTTAGTAGTAATTTCTACAGTGAAATTACTATTAGAGTAAAAATATTTTTTATAAAGGGGTCAAATAATGCCATAATGATCTTGTAATATGCACAATCTGAAATATAGGATAGAATACAAAGATCTAGCTGAAAGACAGCACACAAGGAATGTCAATCAAAGTCAAAATACAAACTAGTTGCATAAACGAGTTACAATTTCATTTCATTAGACAAGAGATTCCCTATGGGAAAAATCAATTATATTAACCATTCACTGACAAAGCTGATCATAATCAACAACACTCATCTAAGTCTGGGAGGTGGGATATCAGAATAAAAATATCAATGTTACCAACAAGAAAATGTTTTCTAAACCGTCACACCACTTCCAAATTCCAACCTATTACTACACAAAGCAAAGAACCGGGCTAAAAACACTAATTCTGGTCAAGTCAAGTAGGTTTACTGTGTATGAATTAAATCACCACAATACCCCAAAAATACACACCAAAAAATTATTCATAGTCAAAATATTACTTACCTAATTAAATGGACTTTAGAATGTACTGTACAGTCAATTCATTCCCATTGAAATTAACAAGACCTTCTGCGTGAAGCACTATATGAATTCCAACTAACTACGTCCACATTCCAACAAACATTCTGCTAAAATTTTGATTACACATCTCCTATATTTGGGATAAACTGATAACATAGTATCGTATTTTTGTCCTTTCTTTTTTTTTTTAATAAAGCAATACTCCAAACACTCCTTAGCTGTTCTCATGCCCTTTTTTTTGTTGCAGAGTTTTATATAGCGCGAATTAGACCCGGACTAAACCGGGTATCAGAGCACTTTACATAGCACCAGTTACGTTACACAAGGACACACATTCGTTTTGTTAGGCACGGGGAGATTAAGTGATTTGCCCAGAATCACAGGAGGTTTAGCGACATTACCGAGACTCGAACCGGGTTCCCCAGGTCGGAGGTCGAGCGCCCTAGCCGTTTGGCGTATAAGGGCATAACGAGTCCACTCCTCATATGGGTCGAACCAGAACAAATGCACAGTCGATGAAACACATATTTCGTACACCAGCCGCTTAAACAACCAAATGTACATTAGCAGATCTTCATAGTCCATAAAATCCTGATGTCTTTAGTGGTAACAAAAACAATTGAAAGCAGAGGTATTCCTCCCCCAGATGGATTAGCAAAGGTCTAGACAAATACAGTTGTGAGCCACAAGTATTACTGCACAAGTTACTTACCTTCGGTAACGATATATCTGTAAGAAACAGTAGTTCGTGTTAGATTCCTTACCTTAGAATATCCCCAGGCGTCAGACTGGATCAGGAAAGTTTTCATCAGCAGTACCCCTGCGTGTTGCTAGGCATCGTCTGCGGCTCCGCGTCAGTCATCGGCGTTGTGATCGCCGGCATGACGGAGTACTGGGACGCTGCCCTCGCGCACTGTCAGTTCTTCTTTTTTCCGCGCCAGCAACCGCAGATCCGGGAAGAGCAGTACTCCAAACAATCTTTGACTAAGTGGACTTTTCACGGAAACTTGCCCAAAAGCGATACTGGGATTTGGAGTGTGATCGTGAGGACCTCTTTATGCGCTTTGCAACGTAGAGTCACATCTCCCAGTGTAGGGAAACCTTTGTGTGCATGACGGCATAACTGTTGCATTATTTATAGTCGTGCACAGAGCTCAAGCACTAGGTACAGACCTTGTGCGTGTCTGAAACACAGTTTCCTGCAGTCCTGGCACAGCTTGAATCCTGTTTTCAGTGAGGACATTTCTCCCTGAAACACTGTAAAACAATCCGGTAACCCAACAAGATAGCAGAGCTCCAGACCCAGGAACAGTGCAGAAAGAAAGGGCCCGACATTGGGTGCAGAGGGGTGGCACTTCGATGCAGATCAGACCCAACACTTCTGGGGCCGTAAAGAGCCATGCAATACCACCTACTGGCAAGGGGGAGCACTGCTGAGGAATTATCCGGGTTCAGTGTGACACCTGGGAATATTCTACAGGTGAGGAGTCGGATAAGAAGTATGTGTCAGAATTCATTTACAAGGGACAAAACTCTTGAGGATTCCACTTGTAGCAGTCCTTGAATTGGAATGATAACTTGCTGCTAGAAATCGGGTTACTGGTTGACTATGGTGTGAGCCCTAGTCAAGCAGAAACCAATCCTAGTCGGGGTAAGGCGCAAGCAAGTCCTAAAATAACCTGTGCGAACACCCTGGGAGCTCGGCACAGAGCAAACCGTTTTAACTTGGGGGCAATATGTAATGTATGTGTGCAACACTTCAAACAGTAAAAAAACGTCACACAGAAGGACCCAACACCAGGTTAAAAATAGAGCAAAATTTAATAAATAAAACAAGACCAAACTGACAAAAATGTTATCAGTAGAACCGGAGCAATGACTTTCAAGAATAAACTGCATTATAGCGCCTAAAAGCATAAAGCACCAACCGTGGCTATTTAATTGTGCCGGACTGCGTCAAAGTCAAAAGTTCAGGCTGACTGCAAGGTAGCGCGGGTTGGATACAATCCAGATTAGACCCTCTGAAGTTTTACCTTCTCTAGTTTTGGGGAAAGAGTCCCATTTGCCTTCGAGAGAGTTGCAAGGAGTGTGTTGCGGTGCGAAGAGCAGGCCGGGCATTGCAGACAGGCTGGAGCTTCGCGTTGTGCAGAGACAGGCTGTAGGTGTCTCAACACTGATTTTCGGTGCGACCAGTGCAGTTCTGGTGCGAATGGGCCCATTTGCGGTCACACAGACCGCAAAAGCTTGTTTTAAGAGGCTGCTGAGCTAATAAAGGGTACAGAACCTGAGGGGCACCACTTGGGAGTCGGGAACTCGCTGAAGATGGGTCCAGTAGCTGTTGGGGAGCCTATTCTGTTCCTGAAGTTTAGAACAAGAAGCCATCAATCTAGCCCTTTGCATCACTCTGTGGTCGTGGGTTCAAGATGAAGTTGCAGGTCTAGTTCTTCTCCAGGCAAGAGGGCAGCATGCCAGCACAGCAGCTCATTTAAAGCAGGAGTCCAGCAGAGTGGCAGTCCTCGTAGCAGCGCAGCAGTCCTTCTTCCTTACAGACTGTCCACAGGTGCAGAAGTGTACTGAAGAGATGGTGCCTTTGAAGTGGGGAGAAGCTTCTAGAGGCATGCCATGCAAGTGCACAGATGTCCTGCCTTCCTGGACCTTGCTCCAGATATGGGGTTATGCAGGCCTTTGCATGGAGGCAGTACACAGCCTATTCAAGGGTAAGAGAGCCTGGGACTAGCACCTCCCTCCCATCCTGTCAGTGATGACCCATTCAGTCACACCTAACCTCCCATTGTGTGCGGCTGTCTAGGAGGAATACACAAAGCCCAACTGCACACAGTCATGTCACCACAGACAGATTGCAGGCACTAAATGGCTAAGGCAAGAAAATGCCAACTTTGTAAAAGTGCCATTTTAAGAATTGTAATTTAAAATACAGCTACACCCTAAGTTAGGATTTTAAATTAGGAGTCCAGAGACACTAAACATGAACTGGTTGTCCCCTCCTATTTGGAAATAACACTTAAAAAATGTAAAAGGTATCTTCAATGTTAAACTATTGGAGAAATGGGCCCTGCAACAGTGAAAAACAGATGTAAGAGTTTTTCACTACTAAGACGTGAAAAACTTAACTAAAAGTACATGTCCAACCTGTGGGCTGTCCAGGGCCTACCTTAGGGGTGACTTCTATGTATTAAAAAGGAAGGGTTGGGCCTGGCAAAAAGGTAGATTTTGCCAGGTCAACTTGGCAGTTTAAACTGCCCACACAGGCTCTGCAATGGTAGACCCGAGATGTTTAAACGGCTACTTAAGTAGGGAGGAGAGGGGGCACAATCAGTGCAGTAGGCCCACTAGTAACATTTAATTTACAGGCTCTGGGCAAATGTAGTGCACTTTACTTGGGCTTAAAAGTAAATGAAAGAATCCAATTTGGTATAAGCCGATTTTACCACAAAATTTACACAGAGAGCACAAGCACTTTAGCACTGCTAAGTGGCAAAGTAAGCAGAGTCCTAAGCCCAGCAAAAACGAAGTCGGCAAAGTGAGGACTTCAGAAGGCAAAAAGATTAGGGCAACCACACCAAGGATGCCAGGTCTAACACTTACTTCTCATTTTTACTTTTTCAGTAAGTCTAACAGAAGAATGTGCTTCTTTGTCTAGTGGGATGAGTGGTCCTCTATTTACAGAACAGAGCAACATTTTTGTCAAAGAAACTCTAGTTCACATCTAGATCCATGCCTGCAACACATTCTATACCTAGTGTGTAGTGAAGGTACACGTATTCGAACATGTTCTTTTAATAGTTCTCTGAGCACTGCTCTGGTTCCTTAGAGCTGGAAACATGCACAGTTAGTTCATCTACTCAAAAATTATTAGCACATCTACTGGTTCTCTGCAGTTTTCGGCCTATTTCTGATCAGCAACTCCATTCTAAAACTTTAGAACATTATCTCAAAAGACACATTTCTCATTTTATTATTTCATCAAGTTGCAGGACCCATCTAACTTTTGATTTGGAGCATTTCATAACACAGAACTGGCACTTTTATTTGGATCTTTATGTGAGACTCTTGATCAAGGTGGAAAATCAGCACTTATTCCTTTTGATTTAAGTGCAGCATTTGATTCGGTCTCATACTATTTTGATACATGTGAATATTCTTGAGACTCAAGTTCTGGCCCTTGCACAGTTTTTCTTTCTGATCTTAATTTGTCCATCTTCCTCCTTTCTCCTGATTATCTCATGTACTGGATTGCATCAGTTTACCCTTTAATGGATCTTATTTACTCTCTTATCTTCATCTGGAATCATATGATCAGAATACACAGATCATTTTTTTTTAGACAAGCATAATATGCAACCACTGACCATTTGGGATCTTGTGTCAGAAATCGCTAGATAGCAGAAAATTCTTTAAACCTGAAAGGCGATAAAACAGAGGTTCTAATTTTGGTGGGCTCAGCTCCATCTGGACTTCTCGTTGGTGGCAAGAAGAACCGTGCCAGCTTCCCACAAACATCTTCTGTCAAGAAATTCGACTTTGTCAACTTTATCGTATTTTTTGTTCTGCAGATAATTAACCTGACCTCTGGTTGTTTTGCCCATCTGCAGTTGCTGTGTAAAGTACTGAAGAGGCTCCCTACTGAACATCGTCAAATAGTGGACAGACGGTAACTCTAGTCTAAACTATTGCAATTCTTTGCATCTTGGCCCTGGTAACAAATTAGCCAACAGAACAGTTTTGCTAGAGCTCTGCAGGGAATCCTCACTCAACACTATTTTTGGACATATCGATGGCCAGCACTGGTTTAGAAAAATTCAAGAAAAGGATGACTTAAGACGGACGCTCTGCATTTGTCATAAAGCACCAATAATGACAATGGTCCTTCTATGACTCCATCTTGAATCACTCCCTACTGCCTGACTTAACACTAAACCTCAGGAAAGGAGGTAGGGCAGAGTGGATACATCTCTCATCTTTCTACAAACCGTTAGAACATTCTTCCTCTAAGTAATATATATGGGATGAAATATCTTTCTTTCTGCCAAAAAATTAAGTCCTGGTTATTTTAATACCCCAAGTGAAACAAAAATGGTCTGTTTAGAGTGTCAGAACACTCTAGTTGGGCGGCTTTAATGCGTTATAAATATTTATTTAGTCAGTGTTTTTACAGGAGGAGAGGACACGGACCTGCTAATCCTAAAATTGCAAAAACTTTGATTGGTTACATACTATCATAAAACCAGTCTAGAGACAGTAGAGAAAAGGAGATCACCTTTTGGAGGGCCCCTTCATTAAAGATTAGACCGTCTGGCGAAAAATAACTTGGCTTCCCACTCCCTGATGGCCTTCGGGACCATCAGAGGACATGATTGCTGCAAAGCCACCATCGCAGAAGCACTATCACAGGAATATGTTGCCCAAGCTTGATAAATCTTTCCTTGTGACACCTACATAAGGTCTTGAACCCTGAAATTTTGAAAGAGGTATTTGACCTAGTAGTTGTGTAAAGCTGATTAATTGCCATTGTTCAACAGCATTCAGGATCCATAATCTGGCACAGAAAAAGAAACAGACAACAGGTGATCTGGCTGGGGCTTAATATACACTAATGTCATTGTGTCCAGTAGGTGGAGATCCAACTGAAGTAGCATGATGTCACTTGCTACGCTAGAAAGAAGTTGTTCATAAAACATTTTCAGGCCAGTCTAATACCTGAACGGGATATTATCAATGTCCGGAATATCCCAGAACATTTATCCATCAAAATCATTAACAGACCAGCAAACAGAAGTAGTAATATTCTCTTCATTTAGGTATTGCTTCCAATCTCTAAAATGACAATGAGAGTTCTTTTGCACATGCTGTAGTGATTGATAAATCTTTATCGGCTATAACACGGGTACACAGAGCATAAGAAAAAACAAACTATTAATATCTTGCTATATGTTAGCTTAAAGAAACCCACAGTTTCCATGCGTAAAATTAATTATTTAAAACGCTTCTTTTAGACCAAGAGTACCTAGAAACCCAGCAAAAGCCCCTTACATATTAATTTCAGGTTAACATCGAGATATCAGGTGAGAAAGCGAAGGAGAGGGAGAGAGGTGGGAGAGAAAGCTAGAAAGATTGTGGAGAGAAAGTTAAAGAGGGAGCAAGAGATCAGAGAGAAAGTCAGAAGTCCGGGAGAGTAAAATTAGAAAGATCAGAGGTGAGAAATAGAAAGCAAGAGAGAACAAAGTGAGAGAAAGTACGTGAACCAAGCCAGGTCCTCTCTGAACCGTAACACAAACAACCCAAAACCAGTTTCAGCCTAGTTGGGCCACTTCAATAGGGTGCAGCTTAGGTGGTTCCAGTGGCACATACACTCAGGACCTATGGGGGGCATGGGCATCACACTAAGGAACATTTAACTGATGCCCACATAGCAGCCTGACATATATCCAAGGACAGACACTCTCTGTGTGCCTGGCTAGAGTGAGACTATCCCATTATCCTTCAAGCGGCTGCTTCTGAGCTAGCGAATAGCAGATTTTTATGTAAAGAACTATCAACCTAGAGATGGTTCTATTCTGCTACCTTTGCCCTTCTTTGTTTCCAAAAAGCCCACAAAGAGGTGATTATCTATCCGATGAACTTTGGTACAATCAATGTAGAAACGGAAGCACTCTTAGGGTCCAAACAATAGAGTTTCTCTTGGAACTGGCAAAGAAAGTCATAGGAGTGATAGCCTGCCAACCTGAAAAGGTGAGACTTACTTGGGAGAAATGCAGCTACAGTTCTCAACACCAAATTGTCTGCAAAAAATGTCATGTAGGATGGCTGGACCAAAAACTCTTCCAGCTAACTATAGAGACAAGCTGATGAGATTGTGACTAGAAAACCTTTTTTCCAAGGCTGAGAAACGTAGTGCACAAGTCTACATTGGCTGAAATGACGTTCAGATCACTAAAGTGAGATCCAAATTAAAGTAACACTGTGGCATCACAAAAGGGTTTAGTGGAAACATATGTAGTAAACCTTTACGAACTGTCATTACAAAAGGTGATTTAAACAATGAAGGCTGATGCGGCACCCACAAAAAAGGCGAAAGAGCCAACAAATAGCCTTTAACAGTGCTCAACGCAAGTCCTTGCTGCGTCAATGACTAAACAAAAAACACTTCAGACAGCTTGGCTTTTAGAGGGTCAGTCTGACAGATGCCGCACCAAGGCACAAACTTGTCTGAGCACCCGATATACCATGATTTCATAAATTGAGGCTTGGCTGCCAGAAACACATCAACTTCGGGCGGAAGATTGAAGGAGAATAACTGCTGCTTTGAGGTTCTGCCTAAAAAGATTTTCTCATCACAATAAATGTTTTCATTTATTTAAAAAAATTGCAGAAAATACATAGTTTTTTGAAGAGATGTAATGATAGCATGGTAAAGTGCGGAATTAAGGTCCCTAGTGCTTCAGGATAACAATAAGAATGATGTCGCAAAAGTGGTCATCCACCTGCTAAACGACATGTAACTAGCGTTACAGGGGGCGTGGCTAACAGCAGATGATGGCGGCAGCAACCTAGAGAGGCTCCCGGTGTAAGGCGGCATCCCGCAACAATCCGTACACACATCAGTTACAGAAATTTGCTCGGAAGAAGTGGCCCGGGACTGGTGACCAAGCGGCAAACGGAGGAGCAATTTAGGAGCAGCGGCGCATCGGAAACCAACGCAGTGAAGGCGCGATTGACGGGGCCTAGTACCCTCCAGCGAGCAGCGGACTGTAGCAGCAGTGGTGCCCGAGCGGAAGTGCGGCCTCGACGGGCAACGAATACCGGAAGTGACCGACGTGAGGAGAAAGATCGGGGAACATCAACGAAAAACCTGGGGAGCCTCACGAACCGCCAGCGAGCTCTGAGAGAGGTCGAGCTGCGGCACAACACTGCGGGAGACGGCGTGGGGGCGCAGAAGCGGACGCCGCGACACAAGGGACGGCTCCGCCATTTTACAAGACGGCGACATCCCGGGTAGAATACCCTTCGAAGTCCCACGCCAGACACCTGCATTGGTGACGACGCGGGGGTCAGAGTGGAAGATCGTAGGGCGTGGGAGCTAAGCGCTTGGTACATACCCCCCCTTGACTGCCTGGACACAGTGCCTGCACACCATAGACTGGGCGCAACGCACATCGCAATACCTGGCACACACAGTGAGTACAGAAGATACACCCCCCCCCCCCTTCTGGGCAACGGCGGCGGCAAGTGGCCGAGGGATACCTCGTAGGGTAGGTCAGACAGTACCCACAGAGGAGGTGCGGAGTAGCGTGTCTGCAAACTTTAACGAATGGCCCTCACGTCTGATTGAGTGGGCACCTGCATGGGCACAGTGGTGGGGGACCTTCACGCATCCTCCTTTAGCCAGCAGAACTAAAGCTGCGCGCGCACCGCTGAAGAGCAGTGGGCTTGGTGCATAACGGCGCATATACCGTGCAGAGAAGTAGCTGCCCCGGTAAGGGGAACCACTCGAGGGGCCCTATTCAGAACGGACATTGGCCACAGCTGCACCGGTCGGTTCAACGCGAGCACGAGTGGTCCTGCGCTTGGCACCCACCACTTCAGGGGGGGTACGCGAGGCCCAGACAACAGTACGGCACCCAGGTAGTGGCGAGAAGACTCCTAGGTCATAGCCATGGCGGGCAGAGGGCCAAAGCATAACTCCACGCAAGCCAAGCTTGATAAATTCGCCTATGAAAAGCAGACTCCCCCTCTGTCAGAACAACGCAAGTCTGTGGGGAAAACGACAGAGTGACGGGACAAAGAAAGCCACGCTGGAGGATGTACTCAGCGCCCTGGCTCAAGTGCAAGCGACGGTAGGGGCGACAGCGACGGAAGTAACCCTTATACGCGCGGACCTACAAAAGATGAATGAAAGGGTGAAACAAGTCGAGGTTGTTACTAAATCCTTAGTGGAAGATGTGTCTGAGCTACAAATCCAAATGGAGAAAATGCAGGCTGACAATAAATCGCTTAGAGAGAAGCTGGACGATCAGGAAGGGCGCTCCCTGCGGAACAACGTCCGCATACTAGGAGTGCCGGAGTCGGAAGCCACATGAGCCATGGACCTCTACGTGGAGGACCTGATCAAAAAACAGCTTGATCCAAAAGGACTCACTTCTTTTCTGTGGAAAGGGCCCATAGAGTACCAGGAGGACAGCCGAAGCCGGGGGCCCCACCGAGGCCAATTTTAGCAAGACTCTTCAACTATCCTGACCGGGACGCCATTTTGCAAGCAGCCAGAGTGGCACCGGCCGTCCAAATTCAGAACTCCAGGGTGTCCTTTTTCCCGGATTACACGGCGGAAGTGTCACGGAGAAGAAGAACGTTTCTCGAGGTTAAAAAGACACTGCGAGAAAAAGACCTGCCCTACTCAATGCTGTTTCCAGCCCGACTTCGGGTAGTCGCTGATAAAAAAAAGTCTGGTTCTTCGACACCCCTGATGCCGTAAGAGACTGGTTAGAGGGGTGGCGCACGGCGAGACCTCCACGCAGGACGCACAGAACGAACCACGGACACCGTGACGACAGCCGGACCAGGTCGCAGACATCGGGCAGAGGGGGTGCAGGAAGGTCACCGATACGAGAACTAACTGCAGACGACGGAGGAGAATAAATCGGACCACCCGGGGCAATGATGTACGCTGTCATTCCCTAATTGTACTATTTGCATAGCAGTCGCGGTTGGGCGCTGGACTGGGTCGCCCGGAAGAGCGCAGGGATGCCGCCTGCCTGGGGAGACGCTCTCCCCCGACACGCAAGTACTCTGGTTTTGGGAAGGGTCAAGCGCTCTGCTCAGTTGGGGAGGCGGGCAGTTGAAGGTCCGTTAAGCAGGGAGGCAGGGAGGGGGGGGGAAGAGGGGGGAGAGGGGGGGGTGTTTAGTAGTTGTTGGAAATCCACAAGTAAGGTCTGGACATAATGCTTTACCGTTGAGCTGCTTGAAAGACAGGAAGAAACGAGGCACCTGGGCCGAAAGGTGCGACAGGCGCGCACTCGAGAACCTGATGATACCACACACAGGGTCACAATGTGCGAATGGCTATTTACACTGTTTGACTGGCGGAAAAGGATGGTGCGCGTGTGCCACAGGGCAAGACACTCCTACATTACACCTCAAGATGATCAATGGCCGATTGCACAGCTCGTAGCGTAGAGGGAGAGGAGCCGAGGAAGCAGGGCGCACCACTCCGCATGCTGACATGGAACGTAAGAGGGCTGGGGGATAAGGTAAAGCGCGGACTGGTGCTTACTGCATTGAAAAGACAAGGGCCAACCTTAGCACGCCTCCAGGGGACACACCTACTGGGAGGGGCAACCAAGGCCCTAGACAGGAGAGGTTCAAAAATGGTAGTACATAACGAATTCACCTCAGGGTCCAGGGAAACCGGCATTCTACTCAAGAAATCCTCACAATTCATACCAATGGGCACAAAGGTTGACGGACAGGGATGTTTTGCAGCACTGCAGGGACAATGGGAGGGGCGACTCATCAATATGGTTTCAGTATACGTCCCCCCGGCGCTTCACTCAGTCATGTTGCCGGCACTAGGTGATTTTCTTTTAACCCTACCAGAGGGAGATGTTATACTTGGGGGAGACCAACGCCACAATAGACACCCTACTGGACAAATTCCCAGCGGTGACCCCGAAGGGAGGTCCCTCCCACTTTCAACGATTCCTAACCGCTATGGGTCTGGTGGATATGTGGCAGCATGCGCACTCTCAAGAGAAGCAGTACACCTTCCATTCCACTGTACACAACAGTTTATCGAGAATTGACTATTTCCTGGCATTGGGGGATGGCATGCAAACACGTAGACACCGTAGACATCCACCCTATAGGCATTTCAGACCATTCACCGGTCTCCCTGACGATTTCTACCCAAGAAAAGTCACGTAGACAAATTTATCCCATACAGGCCGCATACCTTAAGGTCCCCAAGGTCAGGAAAGCACTCAAGACGGCGACGGCGCACTACTTTGCGGAGAATGCAACGTCGGTGCCTTCCGCAGCGACTTTGTGGGATGTATACAAGACAGTGCTTAGGGGCCAGGCCATAGTTTCGATCACGGGTCACAAAAGAGAAAAAGCGGCTAACCTAGCTAGTCTGGAGCTGGCGCTGGGGGACGCGACAGTAGCGCACGAAACACACCCTGGGCCCGACACGTCCCATGCCCTACACATCCAACAACAACTGTACACGGAACATTTACGTCATCAGGTGAGGGGACAAATTACTGACACGCAACACAGAATCTACGATATAGGGGACAAGGCAGGTAAGATGCTAGCCTGGCTAGATAAAAAGGGAGGGAGCTCCAGAGGTATCCAAAGAGTAAAAGACAGACGAGGGGTGGTTCACATAAGCCCCGAATTAATAGTGGAGACACTTGCAGATCACTTTGAGGAGGTGTATACGCCAGATGGGGAGGTATCTGCTGACACGGCCAGGGCGGCACTGGACTCTATCCAAACGCAAACACTACAGCCGGAGAGGGCGGCGGAATTGGACGCAGATATAACTACGGAAGAAATACAGGAGGCCATACGATCGTTAAAGCCCGGTAAGGCGCTTGGGCCGAACGGCATCCCGATAGAATGGTACCAAGCCACCTCGGAGAGACTGAGCGAATACTTACTTGCTATGTACACGGACTGCTTGGGGAAGGGCGAACTTCCCCATGACCAAAGAGTGGCGACTATCGTCGCAATCCCTAAACCTGGGAAGCCAACGGAGGAGTGCACTTCCTACTGCCCTATTTCTCTGCTTAACGCAGAAGTTAAGATACTGGCCAAACTCCTAGCTACCCGGTTGATGGCACACCTGCCTGACCTTATACATCCCGATCAATCCGGGTTCATGCCGCATAGAAACACGGCAATGAATTTACGCAGAGTGCACAGGGTGCTGGCAAGGGCGGAATCGATCCCCGAACCGGCGGTCATACTGGCGCTCGATGCGAAGATGGCTTTCGATTTGGTGAACTGGAATTACCTATTCGAGGTCCTGACATGTATGGGTTTCGGACCCAGGTTCATAGCATGGGTCAGGCTGCTCTATGCCAAACCAATGGCTCATGTGGTAGCAAATGGCCACATTTCGCGAACATTCCCGTTGAAGAGGGGCACCCGACTAGGCTGCCCTCTGTCGCCGTTGCTCTTCGCAATCGCTTTGGAACCTTTAGCAAACCTGATACGGTCTACTCCACTGCTGAAAGGGATATCCTGGGCAGAAGGGTGGGAAGACCATCTCTCACTATAAGCGGACGATATGCTGGTGTACCTGACAGATCCGGAGTGTAGTGTTCCAGCGCTATTGGCCCTTTGTGATGACCTCGGGAAAGTCTCGGGATACACGTTGAATTGGACTAAATCGGAACTGTACGTCATAAGGGGCCCAATTCCGGCGTTGAACGCAGACTGCCCCCTGAAGGTAGCCGGCTCCTCCTTTAAATATTTGGGAGTCCATGTCACCATGGATCCGTTAGAATTTGCCCGGAAGAATTTGCTGCCACCCTTGGAGCGGCTTAAACAGGACGTTGCGTATTGGGCAGGGCTGCCTCTAACAATGCTGGGTAAAACTGCACTCTATAAGATGATGTCACTGCCCCGTTTTTTATACATTCTGGAAAATACGCCGTACCCGGTGGAACCAGGATACTTCAGGAAAGTTTCAGCGTTGGTTGCTGGTCTTCTGTGGAGTAATCGTCAGTCACGCATAATGCAGGTCAAAATGCCTAAGGGCTGGTATGACGGGGGGATCGCACTGCCTAATTTGAAACTGTATTACTGGGCGGCGCAGTTGAAGCCCATAAATCAGTGGCTGCATGCTCCCCAGAGCGACCCGGCATTCCAAGCCTGTGGACAGCCTCAGAAACAGTAGGGCCACCTTTGCTTGCTTAAAACTAGCGTTCTTTAAAATACTTTTTAAAAATAGCTTCCTAGGGCGCGCATAGTGGGGACATAATAAAACAAAGTGAAGGGTATCCTGCGGTGACCGGTGGTCGCAGCTGCACCGTCCCTTAAACTCTGTAGATATTGTGTAACCTGCCGGCACCGCTAAACTATGATGTAATAGGTTTAGCCTAAAGCGTGTCATTAAAAATCTGTCTTGGGCATTGTGGAAAAAAGACAAGTAAGGCTCAGTACCCAGACAAGATTTGGTCAAAAGGTGTGCTCTCACAGAGGGTTTGATCAGCTCCCTGTCTTCCCTACGGGATACCACATGCTTCTGGAATTCCACCTTAACAAGCGCCTTATCCTGCGGTAACAATTTTATAGGATGATTAAAATAATCTGCACAGCCCATGTCTGTTAGGGTTTCCCTCACGTACTTCAGCCATGGGAAGTTCCGGCCCCGGTCACGGGCGATACAATCCATTATGACCTGCTTGCTTAGTAAGGCCTCAGGGTTTGTCCAAATTTTGACCCAGCATGTAAGGGGTTTAAGTTCCAACCTGTCTCTAATGTGGCTAACACCCAGTTCTTCGAGAATAATATGGGACGAAGTGCTTTGCGGGACTTTCAACAACTACCGCAAATATTTGTTCCCTTCAGTTTGGAGTTGTTGCGAGTCAATAAAACCCCAGACCTCACTACCGTAAAGAGTTTTAGCACAGCACATAGAGTTATACAATCTCAAGATTTGTTCCGGTGACCAACGACCCAGCCTACGCGCAAAATTCATAATTGCCCCGGAGCAGCTAGCTAATGTGCAGCATTTCTCTTCTACCAGGGCTTTAAAACTAAGACGGGTATCAAATAGTATCCCCAAATATGAGAACGTCTGCACCTTTACTAAGCGGTGAGAGCCAATCATAATTAAATTTCCTTTTCGGTGTTTTCCCCACTTCCATGATATAGGATTTTGAAAGATTGGGGGACAGATCTATACTCTCCATGAAACGGACAAAACCATCTATCAAACTCTGTAGCCCGCGAGAGGTACGTGCGAGAAGCACCGCGTCGTTCGCGTAAAGCAGAACGGGGATCCCTCTTGTTCCTATCCTTGGCGAGTCCACCCCAAGAGCACCAAGCGCCTGGTCCAGGCCGTTTATATACAAAGTGAATAAGGGGCCAGAATGCAGCCCTGACTTACCCCCCTTGAGCATGGAAAGGGATCGGTCGTACTCCCCACCACATAATATCTGACTTGAGCAAACGTGTTCCGGTGTAATGCTCTTAAAATGTTTCCCAATCCCGGATCCACACCAAGAGCCCCCATGAGTTCCCACAATTACCTACGGTTCACCCGAACAAATGCTGCCGTCAGGTCCATGAAAGCCAAGTACACAGTTTCTTGGCTGGTAATAGTGTACTTAGCTACCAATAGGTATAAATTAAGGCATTGGTCAGTGGTTGACCGTCCTGGCCTGAACCCATACTGCTTGTCAGTGATTATGTGGTGTTTAACCGCCCAGTCTATTAACCTGTTGAGGATGTAATACTTTCACTGTCACGTCAATAAGAGAAATAGGGGGTAACATAATGGGCTGTCTTTTTTCCCTTTTTAAAAATAGGGACAATTGTAACTGTGGACCAAGATGCAGGCATACCCGATTCCACTGCTACATTAATGACCCTAGTCAATATGGCCGCCCAAAGTTCTACCTGACTCAAGAAAAGATCTGGGTGAACCCCATCGGGACCTGGGGCCTTGTTCCTTGTCAGACCCTAAATGCCAGCCTTTATCTCGCTCAAGGAAAATATTGTCTCGTTCCCCCCCGCCTCTGCTTCAGGCAGGTCATCGGACCTACCGTGATTGCCGAGACTGTGGAAGTGCTCATACCAAGATTCTGGCAGGATATGATTTGCTACCTTTGATTTATTTGCATCTTGGAAGCAAGGGTCATTTATGACTTTCCAAAAGGCGATTGAGTTCTTAGACTCTACCGCTTCCCTCAAATTCTCCCACACCTGCTGTTGCAAGGAGGCTTTGTGTCGTTTTACTGCGTGTTTGTAGAGGGCCCTACATGTGGACACCCTGGTCTTATCTTTTGGGGCAGCTTTTAGAGCTGACTTCAGCTCCCTCAGGGCAAAGGAGCATTAATGGTCAAACCACCTATGATCCTCCTTCCCGTTTTTGTTAGTTCTACTCCTGAGTAGGCCATCAATATATTGGGCGCGCCCTCAAAGGCTTTGACCAATTCTGTCCCATCCACTGTTAGGTTTAAGCACTTCCAAACCTGCTGTTCTTGATCAGCCATTAAGACTCAATAAAAGGCTTCACCATCAATCTGGGACCATCTGAGCCTCCTTCCTTGATCAGTGGCACTTATCGTACCACTGTCCCCCATTTGTACAGGGTGCTTGATTGGGTTTAGGTCCCTGAGTAACATGACCAAATGATTGTGATCACTAAAAATGCCTACATGTATCTTAAAACTTAAAATCCAAAGCTTTAGCGTGTTGGAAATGAAAATTAAATCAATAAAAGAATCACAGCCTCTACCTCTGAAAGTTGGATGGGCCAATCTACCCTCCCCACTTTAATCAAGTCCATAGTGTGTGTGAGGTCAGGAGTGTCTAACACCTTACTTAACTCCCTTCCCTCCCTTGTGTGCTCCAAGTGCGGGCCCTCTTCCAGTGGGCAAGAAGACCAATCCCCCCTGCTGGATATCAAATTTGGGCACAGGTGGCAGTTAAAGTCACCAAGTAACACCAACTGGGACATCATCGCCCCTTGATCTTGTATACCTGCTAGCCTACACTCCAATTCATTCAGTCTTATTGTGGTCTGTCCCGCTAAGATGGCATTAGATAAATTCAAAAAAATCAACTTATAACCCTTATTACGAAATCTGGTCCCCTGCAAAAAATCTGAATCCCAACTCAAATAATCCCACCTCCCCTGCAACCTCAAGTCCACGTATGTAATCAGGCCTCCCCTTGCTCTTCCAGCAGCTGCTTTGCATGCTGGTACACAGTACATTTTATAACCTTCTAAAGAAAGACCACTACTATCCACCTCCCACGTTTCCTGAAGGCAAATAACCTGGAATTTCTTTATGTATGCTAGCCATTCATTGTTTTGTATTTTAGCTGAAAGACCAGGTATATTCCAGGAAATTATCTCAATATTACCCTGTCTAAGGACGTCTGGGCTCTCTGATATGGGGCAAAGATTAAGACTGAGAGATACATTAGCTACTTGGGTATTCCCATCAACGGCGGGCCCACTGGGTTCTCCAGGTAAAGAGGGTATGATGGACTCATTAGCCTTTAACACAACTGTCCCTCCCGTGCCTACGTTAAGAGACAAACTCTCCACTCTATGACCATCCCTACTTGACGCACTCCTGGTGAGTCAATCTATGTCGTCTAGGGCGGATACATTATTGAGAGGGGCATAACGGTTAGTTAACGGGACTGAGAAACCCCCTCGATCAGGTCCTGCTGGATGTCTCCTGGGTTCATCACGATTATTTACACACCTCATATCCCTATAAAAAAATCCAAGGGGGAGCATTCTAATACTTGATCCGCCCTCCACTTGGTAGGGCCCCTTTCGCTGGGGGAGGAGGTCATGTACCAGCCCTGGATACCTTAGGTTTACGATCACACTATCTCCTGGAAAGCACTTCCTACTGCTTCCAATCCAGGACACCCTTCTTGCCATTAATATATGCCTATGGTTTGAGATGTTAAAACCTGCATTTCTATTCAGCCAGTGGGCCACCTTGTTAATCAGCATTCGCGGGGTTTCTTCTCTGTCTCTGCTAAGAGCCGGGACCCCTGTCAAAACTACTGTGTATGGGCAGGATGCCGGCGGCAGATCTAAAACCGGCAAGCCCACAGTGCACCTAGCGAAGTCACTTAATGTGGGCGCAGTGTCATGTGGTGGACGTGTTCTACCCTCTATGTTTATGGGGGCTGGGTCAGAGATCGGATTTTGAGCTGCGGTTCCCACCCTCATATATCTATTGTCTCCCAAGATGATGTTAGGACTTGGGACATTTCCATCCGTAGGTCCCGCTGTTTGTCCTTTGTCTACACCCTCCTTTGTGCCCTCCAGCTGTTCAAACTCGTAGTTCCCATCCTCTTTTCTCTCTAGGGGAATCGCTACCCTTGGAGGTGTGGGACCCTCTGGTGCCCCCGAGCTGTTAACTGAATGCCCCGTGACCACATTTGTCAGGCTACTATTCTGTGCGATCAGCAGTGACAGTTTCGCTTCTATCAGATTAATTTTCCCAAGTATGGCCCTAGGTGTGTAGTTAACATTATTTCCAACCTAGACCACAATTCCATATCCGCCCAGAGTCTTTTCCGCCTCTCCACAATTTGGACATTGGAGGCTGACTGCGGAACCTTCTGTGTCTTTAGACCTGGTCATTTTGGGCGTACCCTTCTGCTTTGATTTACCATTGGAAATATGACGCCCCACGCTTCCCTGGTTCGTTTACTGGTGCTGTTGAAACAGCCAATGAAGTGGTGACACTGTTTGTAATACTTTTGTCTATTAAGGCCCTTTTGGAATGGGTAACCACCTCCCCACCTTCCCTTGGGATAATTTCAACGCCAGTTGGATCTACGGCCATTGCAGGCTCTCCCTCGGCCACCCCTGCCCCATGTGATAACACAGAATTTGGATCAGAGCCCCCCTCAGTCTCTTCTACATTAATCTCTGACTGGCTCAAATCATCAGATAATAACTCAATGGTTTGGGTTAACAGGCCTGCCGCCTGTGGTGATAAAGCGGCAGGGGTTGAGCCATTTGCATTGTGACCACTTTTTGGTTTAACTTGACCTAGGGGAGCCCCAGCAATGGGTGATTTAATTTGTGGCTATACTACCCATTGAAGACCGCTTTTGCGCCACAATCGAGTCCAAAGTCTCCTCTCAGCCAGCTGTATTTCGTGGACTAGTAAGGGCTCTCGATAGGAAGGCATCAAGGGTCCCCTTTACACCCACTCCCCCACCAGGGAGCCCGTTGCCTTCCGCTTACTCATCCTGCCAGATGATGAGTTTGGACAGACTAATAAGTAAATGAGAGTCCAGTACCTTAAAAACTGATTAAGTTCTGTCCCGATGGCCTCTGTGTTTCCTGGGCCTTGAGTGTCTGAAAGGGCCCTTTGGACACCTCCAGATGTTTGTTAGTGAGATGGGAGACCACTATTAATCACCTTCGCCCAGTCCTCACGTCTTCTTCCAGTGATCGGCAGTGCTTTGGGGTTCTGATGACTATATTAGAGGGGTGGCCCAGCCCGGTCCTTGACGGGCACGGAGGGGCCTGCCCTTGGCCCAGGCACGCCCACGCGCGTCCCGCACTGCGGGAGCCCTCGAGCGTTTTTGAAGCGCCTCCAGGCGCTCAGCTCTGACGCGAAGTTGGGCGCCACTAGAGGACGCTGGGAGATGTAGTCCCCGTCCTCGTCGCTTCAGTGGCAGCAAGTATGGCAGCAGGTTGGTCGCTGCAGTCCCCCCGGGACTGTTCAGGCAGGAGGAGCAGGGCAAACAAAGTAGGCTGCTATCCAAAGGTGGCGGCAAGAGTTTTACGAGGGACAGTTTACATATTGAATAAATGCAGACACAAAGCAGATTAGAACATACCTCAAAATTCACTGGCAAATTTCTTTTAAGTGCAACCTCAAAGACCTGACTTATTTCGGATTTATTGAGATTTTCATCATCTGATTCTTTCCCATTTACCTAAAAACACACAAAATGTAAATAATGTGAATTTAGAAAGTAAACAAGTGAAAGGTATACATCAACAGAGACTAACACAAACACTAAGTTAGCACTAGGTGAGAACAGCAATGTGTGCTCTCACCACATGGTGGTCTAATCACAGACGAAACAGTTTTGCATTCCAAAATATATAAATGTTGAGGATTTTTGAGGATTTCCACTTACTCCTAATGTCCTTGAATTTAATTAAAAAACATGTTTTAAAAAAACACAGAAACCCTTCTTCCTTCAACTGCTTCAAGTGGTAAACCTGTCCCTCACCTAGGACTGCAAATGCAATTTCTGGAAAAACAATTACAACAGTTTTTGCAGAACATAGGATTACATATGACATCTCTCAATAAAAAATGAATTCTCCATCATCCATCTCCACAGGAAGTAACACCACTGCATTTTGATGCATTCATCTGTAAAGAAAGTAACATCAAGTTTCTGACTAAAATCATGATCAAAATAAGTAGCGAAGCACGGGGACTTCAATTTCCATTTCCAAAAGAAGTGGCAACACTGCATTTCGATCATCCACTTTACACGAAGTAACATCTTTGTGCCTTCAGCCTTCTTCAATTAACTTCTCAGGGAATCCCAAGCCTTGGGCCAACACAAACAACAGCAATGCCCGTTCAGGCCAGAACTCCTGTTCCGCTGAAACCTCACATGGCACCCCATGCAGCCAATCCCTCACAACCTCAGAGACCTAGGTGACCCAAATACTTGCAGAGCACCTTCACCACACACATTTCCAACCTCATACACATTCTACTAACTACCACAAACCGACAAACTAGAAAATGAAAAAGTTACTTACCTTTGGTAAGGCCTAATTTGGTAGAAACTTTACTGGCCATATTTTCCTCCTTACCGTAGAATATTTCTCAGGCGTCCGACTGGATAGGAAAAATCTTGAGCAGTACCCCTGCAAGCCAGTAGGAAGCATCTGAAGACTTGTGCGATGCCTATACAGGTGACACCCCAGCACGCTGACGTCACCTTGAGACAAATTCTATGCCAGAAGAGAGGAGCCACGACAGAATGTTTTTAACCAGTGCGCAGATTCTAAGGGCCTACAAGGAACTTTTTAGGTGGAAAAGGCCACTTTGCAGAACAGAGGGGATCGGAGGATTGGTAAGAAATCCGCAACTAGCTAAGATTATCTACCAGATAAGGTGGGACCAAAGGAAAGTAACTTGTTCATCTGATAGAAACTTCTAGCGCAGGTTACTTACCTTAGAAGAGATGCAAAAGCAATATATTCCCAGAGGAGGGACTGCAAACTGTCTCCTACAAAAGAGTCCTGGAGGGCTGAATGGGCAAAGTATCAATCATGACAGACCGGACTTTCATTGCAGTAGTGTTTGGTAAAAATGTGCAAGGATGATCATGTAGCAGCCTGACCGGTGTCTAGGATAGTACCTCCACAAGTTAACGCAGTAGCAGCTTTGGGACTGGTGGAATGTGCTTCTTGGCTAATGCAGAAAAGATCTTTATGCAGAGTAAAAGCTACCTGGAGATGGCCCATTTTTTCACTGTTTTACAATGCTTTGTTCCAGTGAACACTACAAAGAGCTGATCATATACCTGTGTTCTTTTAGGGTCAAGACGGTGGAGTCTTTCTCCTTGGAGGGGTGAGGGAGAGTAAAGACAGTCGAGAACATGATGTTTGGGAAAAAGTGCAAAGGACACTTCAGAAAACGTGCCACAATGGTGACAGACACAAGGGATGATCCAGCAACCGCAAAAAAGCTGGGATGACCAAAATATGCCTCTTAATTGTTCCCAGAGCATGGCCTTGCTGGGCTAAGAACGGAACAAATATCACTTCGGACAAAAGTGAAGAAAGTGGGTCAACTTGTTGCTCAGAGCACCACGCCACAAACGTGTCCAAATGGCAGGCATGTACGGTTTTTGTTCATGGGTACATGGCTGCCAAGATAACCTCACAGACTTGGGGAGGAAGATCGAGAGACTTTTAAGGAACCTACGGATGCAGACACTATTCGTGGTCTGTGAGGCACGGACAGCTGAGTTAGTCTACCCTGGCATTTAGAGATCATTCAAATGTCCTGACGAACAAGTAACTGACCTTCGGTAACGATATATCTGTAAGAAACATTAGTTAGTGATATATTCCTTACCTTAGAATTACCCCCAGGCATCAGACTGGATCCGTAAAGTTTTCGTCAGCAGTACCCCTGCGCGTCGGTAGGCGTCGTCGTGCAGCTCCGCGTATGTCGCTGGCGTCGTAGTCGCCGAGATGGCGTTGCTGGAGCTACTTAGACGCGCCCACGCGCACTGATGTCAGTCTGTACACGACTTTCTGCGCCAGGAACGCAGAGCCATGCAAGATACTGACCACTGGTGCATTGAAACTAGGGCCCTGAAAGGGATGACCTTAACCCTAGAAATCAGTTCGCAGAACGGGGAGGATGGGTGGAGCGGTAAGAAATCTATCACTAACTAATGTTTCCTACAGATATATTGTTACCGAAGGGAAGTAACATGTTCATCTGAAAGAAACAAGTTAGTGATAGATTACTTACCTTAGAATACATATACCAGCAATACCAAACCCCGGTGGAGGGTCTGCAAACAAAGAACCAGAAAGTCACGGAGAACAGAATGGCCAAGAATCCGTCTCTCCGGACTTGATTGTCAAGCAATAATGCATAGTAAAAGTGTGCAGCGAGGCCCATGTGGCTGCCTGACAGATGTCTTGCAGGGGGACACCACGTCCCAATGCAGTAGTAGCTGCTGTCGCCCTGGTAGAATGGGGGTGCAACCCTACCGGAGGTTCCTTTTTAGCCAGAGAATAACAGGCCTTGATACACAAGACAACCTAGTGGGAGATAGTCTTCTTGTGTACAGCCCGGGCAAAGAGCTGGTCATCCACCTGGAACTGTTGTGTGCGATTCAGGTAAAATGAGAGCGCACATTTTGGGTGGCAACCAGGAAAGCAGTCTTCAAAGTCAATAAACGAAGAGGACAGTTGTGAAGCGGCTCAAAAGGAGCACACATCAAATAAGTAAGAACTAGATTCAAGTCCCACTGCGACATCACAAACGGAATAGGAGGGAAAAGGTGAGAAATGCCCTTGAGAAATCTATTTACAACAGGGGACTTGAAAAGAGAAGGCTGATCAGGGAGGCTGAGAAAGGCCGAAATTGCAGAAAGATAGCCCTTAATAGTGCCCAGAGCAGAGCACTGCTGGTCCAGAGAAAGAAGGAACAGTAGTACTTCTGAAAGAGGGGCAGAAAGGGGATCCACAGTCTTTGTTGTGCACCATGCCACAAATTTGTTCCACCTGCAATCGTATACCGATTTAGTGGAGGGACGCCTGGCTGCCAAAATGATATCACAGACTTCAGGAGGTAAGTCAAAAGAAATCAACTGTCACCGCTCAATCTCCACGAATGTAGGTGGAGACTGGGCAGGTTTGAGTGGAGGACCACCCCCTGCTGCTGCGACAGAAGATCCTCCCGAAGAGGCAGTCTGATGGGAGAATCCGTGCTTATACGGAGTAGCTAGGGATACCAAACTCTTCTAGCCCAGTCCGGGGCCACAAGAATAACCTGGGCCCGGTCGCGCCTGATCTTCTTCAGCACTCTGGGCAAATGTGGTATAGGCAGAAAGGCGTACAATAGACTGCAGTTCCACTCGTGACGAAAAGCGTCGCAAAGAGAGTGCCACCTTGGAAATTCCAACGCACAGAAGTGATGACATTGCGCGCTCTCTTCGGTGGCTAATAGATCTAACCAAGGCTCTCCCCACTGTTGAAAGAGACCTTGTGCCACCTGCAAGTAATGACTCTATTCGTGATCCATCATGTAGCCGAGTTAGTCCGCCCTGGCGTTCAAAGAACCTGCCAAGTGTTGAACCGTCAAGGAAATTCCTTGACGTTCCAGCCATGTCCAGAGACGCAGAGCCTCCTGACATAGGGTCCACGACCCCATCCCACCTTGTTTGTTGCACTACCACATAGTGGTGGTGTTTTCTGTGAACACCTGCACCACTCTCCCTTTGACAGAGGAAAGGATTGCTTTCAGTGCAAGTAGGATCGCCCGGAGCTCCAGAAGGTAGATATGGAGTCTGGACTCCGCCGGAGACCAGAGGCCTTTGATCACCGCCTCTCCCATGTGGCCGCCCCATCCCAGGAGGGACACATCAGTCACCACGGTCTGCTCCGGTTGGGGAAGGGAGAGGGATCTGCAGCTGACCCAACGCTAGTTCGTGAGCCAACACTGCAACTGTTGAGCAGTGCCCTCCGAGATCTGGTCGTACTCTGACAGGTCCCCTTGATGCTGAGCCCCCTGGAAATTCAGGTCCCACTGCAGAGCCCGCATATGCCATTTGGCATGATTGGTCAGCAGGATGCAGGAGGCCATGATGCCCAGCAGCCTCAAGGTCATCCTGACCGAAACCCAGGACAAGGGCCGAAAGATCGGAATCATAGCCCGAATGTCCTGGACTCGCTGTTTGGGAGGATAAACCCGAAACTGCGCCGTGTCCAGAACCGCTCCAACGAAAATGAGCGTCTGAGAGGGAATCAGGGGCGACTTCAGCACGTTGATGGAGAACCCCAGCAAATGCAGGAGGTCGGCCGTAGTCTGGAGGAGGGAGACAACTGCCTGGGGCAAGCCCGCCTTCAACAGCCAGCCGTCGAGATAAGAGAAGACTGAAACCCCTGATCTGCACAGATGAGCTGCGACCACCGCCATCCCTTTTGTGAACACCAGAGGGGCACTGGTAAGGCCACAAGGGAGCACGGTGAATTGAAAGTGCTCGTGGCCTACCATGAACCTCCGGTAACGCCGGTGGGCCAGGCAGCGATTGAATGTAATGGGAAACCCAATCTACCCTTGAGGGCTTGGGCAAATCAGATAAACGGGCAAAAAGCGCCTTCAAGGGATTTATTTAGAATACTCTGCAAGAATTATTGAAAAACTCGCCAGAGATATTATTCAAATGTCTTTTATCTAAGATATATTTTTGTTCCTTGCGAGGACAGAAGAACCAATGAACCAATCAAAAAACAATAAATATTCAAAACACGGGTATATTTAGAAAAAAGTTTTATCTTTTGAAATTTATCAAGGGTACTACACAGTTATACAAACAATGTAACAAGAGGAAAATAAATACAATTGTATAATCCTTCAATGTCACTATTGTAAACACTTCTTCTCATTGTACATTATTTTCCACAAGAGAGTGCAAGTGTCGATGTTTCAGTCTCTAAACATGTGTCCATAGTCATCTTCAAGACTATCAGATCATAAGTTTAATAGTTGACCCCTGAATGGTGTTTCCAAAGATTCAAGAATTATAGAATACAATTTATACGTAAATATCAAATCGATCGTTGTTCTGTAACTTTTGTTTAAAGTGAATAATCGTCAAAAGAAACAGGCAAGTTAACTCTCGTGCTTTTTGGCTGGTATAAATACATTTCCAGTCCCCACGACTTCTCCATTGAAGGAGTTTGATCTGTTAAGTTTTTTAGCGCAGCGAAAATGCAGCAGTCTGCAAACTGAGCCGGAGTCGCCGATGGACCCGGAAAGGGCGGGTAGGCCATCGGCAACTGCGTAGGGGGCAGCCTCATCCTCAGCCCCATCGCGCGACAGGCTAGGAAAAAGCGAAGAGCGACGCGCTTCTTCGACTTCTTGTGCTTCGCCTTACCTAACTCAGAGTGCGAAGACTTCGTCAAACGATGGTGATGGTAGCTCCGCAACCGGTCCCACGGCCTCCCACAGGACCTTCAACGGCGCGGAGCAGACGCTCGGGCCCCGAGCAACTTCCGAGACTGCTCCTGCTAAGTTTTCGGAGACCGGGCCCAGCATTCGCGGCACAACTCGGAGCTGTGGTCGTACCCCGGGCAGAAGATACACACACAGTGCGGGTCCGTCACAGACATCATGCGGGGACAAGACGTGCAGGATTTAAAACTGGGTATCCCTACACACCAGGAGTCCAAGACTCAAAAAAGATAAGAGTCCTAAAAAACTCAGTCAAAAATTGACTGGGGGTTCCGCCCTCTCCGGATCTGCGCTTGCTTGCGCGGAAAAAGAAAGAACTGACGTCAGCAAGCGTGGGCGGGTCTAAGTAGCTCCAGTGAAGTTATCTCGGTGACTACGACACCAGCGATGTACGAGGAGCCGCACCACGACGCCTACCGACGCGCAGGGGTACTGCTGACGAACATTTTCCAGATCCAGGTAGTTCTAAGTTAAGAAATCTATCACCAACGTGTTTCTTTCAGATGTCCTAGCCAAGTCCAGAGGCACAGAACTTCCTGGCACAGGGTCCATGGCCAACTTCACCCTACTCGTTGCAGTACCACATGGTGGTAGTGTTGAGGTGGGTGAAGACTGCCTGTGGCGAGCTGCCTCTACCAGCCAGTCATCGAGGTAGAGAAAGACTGGTAATCCTGCCCTCCCCAGATGTGCAAGAACAATCGCCATCACCCTTGTTAACACCTGAGGGGTACTGGTAAGACCACAGGGGAGCACAGCAAACTGGAAATGCCTTTGTCCCACCATCAACTGCAGGGAAAGCAGATGGTTTTGCAGAACGGGAATATGAAAATAGGTGACCTGCAGGTCCAACACTACCAAATAGTTTCCAGGGCCTTATGCAGACACTGAGCAAGTGTTAGCGTCTTGAATTTCTCCTTACTCAGGAAGACATTGAGAGGGCGCAGATCTAAGATAGGGCAGAGACCTCCATCCTTCATGGACACCAGAAAGTAGAGGGAATAGCAACCACTATCTACTACTGCTGCCGGCGCTCCCTCTGTGACACATTTGGTCAAAAGAGCCTGCAAACAGTAGAGTTGGTCATCTCTCAGACCACCTGCCGATGGTGGCATGGGCGGTGGGGTCACTAGGAGTGAAAAGGCTTAACTCTGACAATTTGGAGCACCCATTTGTCTGAAGTTGTGGCTTGCCATTGGGGACTGCATCTGACCCGGCCTCCATGATATTGCAAAGGCATACTAAAGATGTTTTGAGCCTGCAGCTACCTGGGGGTGGCCGCATCCGCAGCAACGGAAATCTTGGTAAGCATGTTAGCCATGAAGGCTCTGCTGGAAAGGACACAGTTGGTAGTTCCTACCTTAGCTATGGAAGATGCAACTTAGTGTGGCTGGCAAGGGCCCATAACAAGCCCCAACAACCCGGTGGTGACTCTACTCTCCGGGTCGCCAAATAGGGGAGTGTCATCTAAGTGCATGTCCATAGGAAATGCTTGGACATAAATACCCCAAAAAATCAGTTGACCTCAGCCAGGCATGGTGGCGGGGCCACAGATGAAGCAATGGCCCTGCCATACTGTCGGGCCCAGCCTGCATCTGATAACAAACTTGGTTGAGTCCCTATAATCGGCGATCGCCTGGTTCAAGATGGCTCAAGCCTCTCCTGAGACCATAGGAGAGCGTACGCAAGCTTCCCACACAGTGCGGCTATATCGGGCCAAGTGATATGAGGCTTTCACCAACCAGAAGGCTGGCAGAAGAGAAATCTTCCCACAGGTATCCAGCCTCTTGGAGTCCCTGTCTGGAGAAGTGGTAGAGAAAGCACCTGGATTCATTTTAGAAGTGACGGACTGCACCTCTCAGGGGTGAGGTGCTGGGTGAGGTAACCTGGTTCCCTATAAACAGGGGAGAGACGAAGTGCAATCATGTGCAAGGTGGTGCAGGGCCAGGCCCCAGCCAAAACAAAACATCAGAGTGGGCTTCACTGAAGGGCAGTAGGGCTTCTGTGTGGTAAACACCTCAGTCAAGACATTGGCTTGGCTTCCGCCATGGGTAGCTGGAAGTTAAGGAACTCAGCTGCCTCTGCACGATCATAGCAAAGGATGCCCCTTACTGCACAGCCACATTAGGCGAGACCAGGCCAGTGTGTGGTAAGGTGTCGAGGCAATTGGCATCCACCAGCTCCTCATACCAGTTATCATTTAATTGGGCAAAAGGTTCTTCATGGGGTTCAGGGTAGCTGTAAGGATCCTCATATCCACTCCAGCCAAAATCCATACAGGGCCTGTCAAGGAAAGGAGGCATGGTCTCCAACCCGGACAGTCATCATGGTCCAGTCTGCACCGGTGTCAATGTCCAGCAACATCAGTTCGGCTCCGTATCGAAGTCAGGAATGATTATGGGAATCGCACCACTGGGCTAAACACCGGTAAAGTTTGTGGATTCACAGCTGGAGTCGGCCCTGATCTGAGAACGGATCCAGAGGGCCGGACTGGTGCCGAGGGTGAACCTGCCGGCAGAGTTCCAGTAGGGGCACCTCCCAGACCCATGGAACCCAAAGGCACTTCAGAGTGGATAGACCACCCAAATATGAGGTGCATAGCTTCTTTGAGTTGGGCAGGGGTAGCTTTCGGACCAGGAAACTCAGGGAAATGCAGAGGGGACCCAGGCTTAGGCTATGTCACATGAAGTAACTGATGTACAATTAGTCAAATACAAATGAGATTCTTTTACAATACAACAAAAAAGGCCTTTTGTGCACTTAGCAGATATATTGAACTAAGACCCTTATGTAATAAACTATCTGAACACATCTTGTGAATAGAAGAATCTAGTTTGCACTAGACTAACTGTACATCAGTGACTTATCACGTATATGAAAAAAAAAACTCTTTCAAGTTCAAGCATTTATATAGCGCACTACTCACCCAGAGGGTCTCAAGGCACTGGCAACCCTATACCATGTTCCTGAGAAACAGTACAAACTTAGCTCAATGAGATGAACCTCGACACTGCTTTGAACTGTCTCTTTCACTGAATGCCAAGTGACTTTGATTCACCTTGACAGCAATCTCACACTAAAGGAACACACTGCCGAAAACAAAAAGGCGGTCTGGTAACATTTTCTCTTTTAAACAAAAGTTAAACACTTGCTCTTTTTCCAGGAAGCAACTTCAGAGGTTCTGTTCAAGCACTCTGATACTAGCTTATCTGGATGGTGGTAACGTCCATCTCCAGGGTCTCTAGGACTTCATATATGCACTCCTTAAGGACATCCTACTCACTGCAGCACATCTTAGCCTGGGCCAGAGGAAATATGACCACCTCACCCCCATCCTCCATTAACGTCCCTTGCCAACCCACAACCTCTTCAGAACCAGCTGCCACATTTACAAACCCATCGCAATCACCGCCTCCACTTATCGAGCAAAGAAGCTAAGAATCTCCTGTGGCCCTCTGCACTCCAGCATCCAGGACACTATCACTCTGGAAGCTAAGTTAAAAAAAAAAAAAGGCAGCAGGCTTTTCCATCTATATTACCAGGATCTGAAGCAGCATCCTTGTAGCCATCAGGACCGCTAAATGGAGCTGCAATTTATGAAAGAGTTGAAGACCCTCTTTAAAAAAGGCCAGATCATTCACAATGCATTAACGGTACACTTCTACTCCCAAAATTCAGCTACCACCCCTATCAATCACTGACTGCAACTTTGGATTTTACCATATACAGAGTTCTGCTGCCTTTTGGCAAGGCCCCCCCCCCCGACACAAATATCATACACATACATGACTTACCGTTTGGTAAAGAGAGGATAAGGTTCGATATTGAGTGGCATGCATAATTAACAAGGTAAATATTACTGGTTGAGGTGCTGACCCAAAAAAATAACCACCTCACTATACTTAAATGCTCTGCCAGCAAGAATGGCATGGTAACATTGTGACAAGAACATTGTCATTCCTCTCACCACCGCGAATCATTAATGGCAAGCATTGTGGCAAAATACCTGCAACTAAAACAAGTATGCCTAAGGGTTTACTAATTATTCCTCAAAGAAATTAACTAATTAACACCTTTAATGGGCTATTCTTTATGCAGGTTCCAAATCAAAAGATTCTGAGGTCCAGCACAGGTCTTTAAGTTACGCCTCCACACATGGAGCGGATGGGAACAAAGAATAAAGCAATGTATAGTACAGTAGTTTCAGTTCAATGCTCAAATACATTTTTCTTAATGAGACATTTGTTCTCTACGCAGAACTAAAATATTAAAATGTTTCCTTTTCTCTCTTTAAACGTAGGGAGGTCTTGCGCTGGATTGTTATTTAGGGCATGTACTGCGCCATGACACACAGTGAGGCCATGTTGTCTTCTTTCTGAAAGAATTGGAGTGCTGGGGACGGTGAAATGACTCTTGCAAGATCAGCATCTCTTTTAGGGCATGTAGGTCCGAAGCAGAATATGTTACATGCTAAGTTCAGCTAGGTTCAGATTTCCACTTGACCGGAGTATCTGTGCATGTTATGTGATGGCTCCTGAAACAACAGCATAACCCATGATCAGGAATTACAAGTTTAACTTCATACCAGCAAGCCTTCCATGAGTAAAGCAGCATGGACTATGCACGTTTCTATTTCCATATTCCACCTCAAGACGCAGTTTATGCCTTGAAGAACTCCCCAGTGGAAGGAAGTGCAGTGGAAGGCCTCAGGAGAGCTGCTATGGACAGCTCATGGAAATCAGTGTTGCTGAAAAAAATGCATTTCAACATCTAGGTTGTGCATGGGAAGCAAAGCCATACAGAAGCAGATGCATGTATAGATTCAATATTGTGCATGGCGAACATATTCTATT
The DNA here is from genome assembly GCF_964261635.1 of Lissotriton helveticus. NCBI lineage: Eukaryota > Metazoa > Chordata > Amphibia > Caudata > Salamandridae > Lissotriton > Lissotriton helveticus. Next base: position 164,988,815 of record NC_136068.1, read on the forward strand.
TAGTTGTGTGTTTAAATATCGAACTTTAAAAAAAAAAAAAAAAAAGACTATATACTGCATTATTATTTGCTCCCACGAGTCACTTCGCTGACTGACTGAAGTACTTATAAAGCGCTCGAATGCCGCGGCGTCTTGGCGCTATAATGACTAAAGAGAGCGGTGAGAGCCGATCTTAATGCGAAGAAAAAAGCCAGGTTTTCAGTGCCTTTCTAAAACATAATTTAGACTTTTGTGAGCGCAGTGCAGGGGGCAGAGAGTTCCATAGTCTGGAAGCTTGATAGGAAAAAGACCTGCCACCCCATCGCATTCTTCTTATTTTTGGCTGGCAAATTAAATCATGATTGGCTGATCTTAGCGTACGCGACGGCACATATCGAGGGAGAAGTTTGGGAAAGTCGTCAGGTCCCATACCGTGCAAGGATTTGTGGACCAGACAGAGGGCCTTAAACTGTATTCTGCACATGACTGGAAGCCAGTGAAGTTCCTTGATGGCTTTGGACGTTGGGTGGCGGTAGGGTAAGTTCAACAGAACCCTGGCTGCGGCATTTTGAATTGCCTGCAGTTTGTTCAGTTGTTTTTCTCTTGTGCCCAAGTAGAGTGAGTTGCAATAATCCACTCAGGACATTACCAGGGCACCCATTACAGTTTTTTTAACGTTGGAGGGATGCAAGGTAAAACTTTCCTAAGGCCCTTGATGGTATAGAAGCAGGTGGAAGTTACCTGGTTTATCTGCGCTTTGCAGGAAAGCTCTTTATCAACCAGGAAGCCAAGATTCCTAACATTTTCTGCAGGGCTAGGAAAAGAGCCCGCCTCCGGGTGCCACCAGAGGTTGTTCCAGACCGATGGTTTCTGACCGAACTCGATTATCTCGGTCTTGTCCGTATTTAATTTTAGAAAGTTACAGCTCATCCAGTTTTTTACACTGAGAAGACAGTTCTTAAAACACTCTGCAGTGGCTTCAATAGACTGGGATACTAACACTACAATTTGAGTGTCGTCAGCGTACGACACTAATTGCAAGCCGTGAGATTGAATTAAGGCAGCTAGGGGGGTAACATATAGGTTGAACAAAGTGGGTGATAGCGCCGAGCCCTGAGGGACCCCACCTGGGAGGGAGAATTCGTCAGATTTAAAGCCTTCCCAGTGCACTTGTTGAATTCGGGAGTCCAGAAAAGATGTTAAAAGAGTTAGAGCAGTACCAGCGAAACCAAGAGTTCTTAATCTGTTTAGCAGAATCGAATGGTTCACGGTGTCGAACGCCGCTGTAAGGTCTAATAAGATCAGGGCCGTTCTGCCACCCTCGTCCATTGTCCTTTGAATGTTTTCGGTTGCCATGATCAAGGCAGACTGTTGAGTGGGAGGGGCGGAAGCCATGCTGAGAGGGGTCTAGGAGCTTGTTGTGGTCAACATACCGCATTATTTCTTGGTTTGTGGCTTTTTCCAGTATCTTGGCTGGCAAGGGTAGGCAGGATATTGGCCGGTAGTGCTTAAGTTCGGTAGGATCCAACGAATCCTTCCTAAGGATACGTCGAATGCAGGCTTTCTTTCAGCTACTACGGAAATCACCAGAGGTGTAATGTTGTTTATCAAGGGGGTCAGGACAGCTGCCACTGTCTGTGGAATCATGTGCAATATTCGTGGCGGGCAGGGATCCAATGGGGACCCTGACTTCATCTGTGTGATTAGATCTGCCACCTGTGACTTTTCTAATAGGGGGAAACAGGAATAGCTGGAACCAGTCAGGGGGGCAATATCATTATTTTCACTAAGTGTAATTGGTGCAGATGAACTAAGATAATCGTAAACTGTCTGAACCTTTTGTTGGAAGAAGGTCGCAATGTTAGTCACAAAGTTCTGGTCGGGGCTAAAGATAGTGTCGCGGGGGCTCTTAGTCAAATGAGTGACAGTTTTAAATAGTTCTCTAGCAGTGTTAGAAGCTGCCTGAATTTTATTTGTAAAATAGGCTGATTTGGCCTGAACTATTGCGGTCTTATATTCCTGCAGGGCTTTGATGTATACTAATTTGTTTTGAACACTGTAATCCGAACGCCACGACCGCTCAAGTCGTCGGCATTTTTGTTTTATGTGTTTCACCTCTGTGGAATACCACGGCGCAGTTGCAAATCGCCTTCTGGCTTTTTTTATTTCTACAGGAGCCAGCTGATCGACTGCTTGCCTGATCCAATTTTGAAATTTCATCGCTCCCATGTTAGTGTTACCGGTTTCGAGAACAGGGGGATCCTTTGCAAGTGAGTCAGCCAAAAGGGCGGGTTCAAGCTTGTTCCAAGGGCATGTTTTTTCAGGAAGTATGAGGCCTCTTCGATGATTTGGTAGGTTAGTCAGAGGCATATTAAAAAAAGATAGCACTATGGTCAGACCAGGGAACTGCTTCAGTCGAGATAGCTTTAATATGGTAATTGTTTGTGAAGATGCCATCAAGGGTATGTCCTGCAATATGAGTGGGGTTTGAGACTAGCTGAGTCATACCGAAGCTAAGAAGATTGTCAATTAGAGTGATCGAGTCAGAGTCATTGTTTGCTTCTAAATGAAAATTAAAATCACCCAAGATGGTATATGTGGTGGAATCAGATGTAGATTCTAGAAAAGTGTGTAGTGCTCTGATAAACGGTGCTCTCAAACCAGGGGGGGGGCGGTACATAAGCAGGCCTGCAAATATTAGGCAATTATGGTCTTTAATTTTAAAGCTCATGGCTTCCGCTTCTAGACCGTGTTCGGGTAGTGAAAATACTTTTAAATGGGATTTATAAATAATCCCAAAACCACCACCCACTGCTCCTAGTCTATTTACAAATTCTACACGGTATCCTTCAGGAACTGCGTCATTCCAGTCCGGTCCTGAAGCATCAGATGCCCAAGTTTCTGTTAGAAACATTAGATCAACAGCATGGTCTGTGATCAGAGCTGAAATTTCATGTTTGTGTTTGACCATGGATCTCGTGTTCAACAATATGCACTTCAAAAATCTTTTTCCACACACCGGGCGGCTTGATTCACCCTTGTGGTTATTATTGGTCAGCAGATGAGTGTTAGTGGTAGGGCATTTGCTCATGGCAGGTCGTGTGGTTTATGGGGTTGGAGAGGAGAATTCTTGAGTATTTGCAGGCCACAGGAGGCGCAGCTAAATGATGGAGAGAGACCTACTGTATTTGCTCTGTGCATAGATTCACAAGGGCATTGGTTCAGCTCGAGCAACTGTGTGCTTGAGTATTGAAGATTTTGAATTTTTTGAAAATGCCATAATTTCCGGTGCTAGGCGTGGAACTGGCGCGGACGGGCGCAGACGGACTTGGCTTTGGCGCGTCTTCGGCGCGCCGCCGGCGCGCCCGCTGCGCTCCCTGTGAGGGGGGGCCATTTTATAGTTGTGGGTGAGGGAGGGGCCGAGCACTGGACCGCTCGTAAAATTCACCCCCAAGATGGCGGACGGCAAAGCCCGTCACACCCCTGGCAGCGTCTACTCAGCTGCAATGGGGCTAAAATGCCTAATCAGGTAAGCGAAAGTGCTCGAGAATGGCAAGTGGTTCCTAGCAGTCAGGAAGTATTAAAAACACACTAGGTGTCAGAAACGAAATTCAGTGCAGTGAGTTAAAAATCGGTGATTCTCACATTCACAACAAAGCAGAACACCAGTCCCGGCTTTTCGCCTCAGGACCGTCAACACACAGCGCTCGTAGTCAGCAGTGCGGGTAGAAATGAGGGATTTTGTAGTTGTGGGTGAGGGAGGTGCCGAGCACTGGACCGCTCGTAAAATTCACCCCCAAGATGGCGGACGCCAAAGCCCGTCACACCCCTGGCAGCCACTACTCAGCTGCAATGGGGCTAAAATGCCTAATCAGGCAAGCGAAAGTTCGAGAATGGCAAGTGGTTCCTAGCAGTCAGGAAGTATTAAAACACACTAGGTGTCCGAAACGAAATTAAATGCAGTGCAGTGATAGTTAAAAATCGGCGATTCTCACATTCACAACAAAGCAGAACACCAGTCCCGGCTTTTCGCCTCAGGACCGTCAACTCGCTGCAAGAGTAAATATCAAACTGTCTTACTGAAAGGACTACTTGGACTCCAAAAGCACAGGCAAAGCCAATTGGTCTAATCTATTTATCAAACTGTAAAATAAGCAAAAAAAAGTTTTTTAAAAAGGTGCAATAAGCCTACGAGTGCCCATACATGAGCCAGTGAAATGAGAAGCCATTTTTTGATGGACAGCACTTGGAATGTCAAATAAAAAAATGTATTTAAATTTGCTCTGCGAAGGCGCTTCTTGCAATGCAGAGTAACTTGGCAGCAAATGGCAGCTGCCATGCCTTCCAAAAAATTTTAATGAAATGACTGCGAAGGGAGGGGGACAAATAAAGGAAAAGGTGGGGAAGGAGTGGGAGCAAGGGGGCAAAAGAGGCACTGGAGGTTGTTCCCAGGGGAAAGAAAGGTAAAGGCAGGGAAAGCAATAGGCAAGCTGGGAGATGTGGGGGCAAAGGTAACATGGAATGCACACAGGGGCTGTTTGGGTTAAAGCTGACAAGGTAGAGCTAGAAAATATGTGCAAACTCAGAGGGCAAGAAAAAACACTTCCCTGAACCTGAGTAGAAGAATACAAGTCATCCAATAAAAACAATAGTACAGAACCAATGCACCAGGGTAGAGTGAAACATAACAAGTAGAAGGAAAGCCACTGAGTAAGAAGCAAGCACATGAAAAGTGACAAGCAAGCCAACGGAAAGGAGTGGGTTGGTTCTAAGCTTACTAAACTTTTTGGGTAAGGTCCAGAGAGGAGGTATTTCGCAAGCTGACAGCTAGGCGAGACCTTACAAATTAATTAAAGGCCCTAGAGAGGAGATCATTTACTTTAAAGTTGAACTGGGAGCTCAGAAATCTTTAATTTGGAGCTTGTATGAAGAGCTGGTCGTGACAAAAATTTATAAGTAAATAATTTTGTTATTGGACAAAATCTGTTCCTTTTGTCGAAAGGTTTAGATTTTGCTTGACTAACACATTACACAGAGTGTGGACTCAGAACCTTTTTTTTCTTTTTTAAAGGATATTTAGAAATTGAAAGCCAAGATGCCTGTGAGTGATGGGTCAGCCCTTACCTCTGGTTTGTCAGGCATGGGCTCATTCTGCAAGAGTTTCAGGGCTTTAGCAGCTGCATCATGCTTGGCAGCCTGTCTTGTCCTTCCTTTCCCATGAAACTGCTGGCCTCCAATAGATAGTTCGACTTGATAAAGCATAGGTCCAACAGGAAATGGGTAAAAGTACCTTAAAAATTAAACTTGTAATTAGAATCAATGAATAATGAAAAAGCACGTCTCCAGATTTACAACAGGAAAGGGACAGCAACCACAAAACATCAACTTTTCTACGGGAGGAATAGTCCAGAAATACAATTAAAACAAACAAGTCCTGCAAGCTCAGACAACACCATTAGAGAACATAAAGCTGCAATAGAGAAGTATCAGTGAAATGGTTAGACTCGGGTTTCTTCAGTTGCAGCCTTTGTTAAAATTAAAGTTTAAAAATCGCTGGCTTGCATTTTACATATCGTATTTACATATGTGCAAGAGGGACAACGGAACAGGATCCTGCTTGGCATTTTATTTCTGATTGAGGAGAGCACGAGAGAGAGAACCGCTAAAAGGCAGTAGCCAAGCATTTCCACAGCAGCGACTCTTGCTTTGGGTGTCCTGTACCTCTGCTTTTTCCACAGTCTTGGGAGGTCCGCAACTGCAGGACTGGCATCAGATCATTTCTAGCCCAGCGTTATTTTGGGAGCCAAGCTCATGTACAACATGCGCTAAACCACCTATACATGAGCTCTGGCTGCCATATCATAGCCCCTTTCTCTCCTTTTAACCCTTTCGCTGCTAAGCCTCCCCTGTGCTAAGCCTTTTTTTTTGGTTATTTGGGTCAGTTCGAGCTTAGGCCTGTAACTTTTTGGCCACATAATGTAGTCACGCCACATTTGCGTTCTTTTCTTCCAACATCATGAGATTTTAAAGGTACCCAGGGTGTGGATGCCCCTGGAGGGGACCAGAAATTAGTCAAAGTATAGCTCAATTTTGTTTTTTGGGAGAAAAATGGGGGAAAAGTGCTGCAGAAGAAAGTCTGGAAAAGGTATCAACAAAGGGTTTGTGCTGCTAAAATCACCATCTTCCCAACTTTCAGAGACAGGCAGACTTTTGTCAGAAAACCAAAATGTTCTACACAGTTTTGCCATTTTACTGGGACATAACCTATTTTTGCTACTTTCTGTACTTTCAACCTCCTTCCAGTTAGTTGTAGAAATGGGTGTGAAAGCAATAATAGATCCCGTAAAGCTACACAATTCTGAATTCAGCAAGGGGTCATTTGTGTAGATCCTTCAAGTTTTTTTATAGAAACTAGCAGTTGATAATGAGAAATATTGAAAATGAGTTGATAAAAAAACAGCCATTTGTGCCAACGTTTTCACCTGTAACTTCTTTTAAGTATGACAGATTTTTTAAAGCAATATACCGTTACATCCACTGGACCCTTATAGTTGCAATGGTTTTTCATTGTGTATATAGCAATTCATTTGGTAAGATAAAGAGTGAAAAATAGTTATCAATGACACCTAGGTGTTTCCAAAAAGGGAACAAAACATAGAATTTAGAAGCAGTAGTTATTTGCACATCTCGCATATTGTGGGTACCCATACTAGCATGTGGATTCTATGACATTTTTCAAAGTGACTTCTTTTTTACACATGGTCTTACTTCTGGAAGGCAGAAATGCATTGACAGTAGATAGGTAATAACAGTTATTCTACAATCATGTGTTCCCCCAAGTCTCTCGATAAAAATGGTACCTCACTTGTGTGGGCAGGCCTAGTGCCTGCAACAGGAAACGTCCCAAAACGCAACATGGACATATCAAATTTTTCTAGTGAAAACTGACTCTTTTTCGCAATGTGCATAGCTGTGGATTTTGGACCCTAGCACAGCTGGCACTTGGAGAAACATAGAAAACCTATACATTTTTTTAAAACTAGACACCTGATAGTGAAGGCTATCGGGAGGCACATTCAGCCTTCACTCGGTTGCCTTATCAGCCTGCCTGTACACACAGATGAGGATAACAAACGCTGCTATTATACCGAACTTTGGTTTTATGGTTCAGACAAATGATGGGGGCAGGAACCATCTTTGAAACTTGAATTAGGCTCTTTACTTCGGTTTTAAGATTAGTTTAATTAGGCAAAGGGATGAAGGTGGGATTATAAATATTGATTCAAAGAAAGCTTTATAATTTTACCAGTATTTTACAATATTATTTGTTATACAAATTTTAAGTAAACGTCATGGACTCTATATTGCTGATTTTAATAATAGTTTATATTCACACAGTATGCACTTGGATAGAATTTTGCTTGCAATTCTGGGGCTGTATTGTAATAAGGGCACACGTTTCCGGTTTGCCTGTTGGCGCACCGGTTTAAAGGTGCGCCTTGGAGCAAAGTTTGCCCTGTTATGTTGAATGTGCTGCCCTCAGGGAAGCTATGAACTCGAGCTGCCCTGGCAGCAGCACATTCAAGTTAAATAGGGAGCGGCAGCTTTAAAGACACTCCGTGTTTTATAGTGCAGGAGGTAGCCCACCTGCACTTTCAAGAGGGTTTAGAGAACCCCGTGCAGGTGGGTGCAGAGAGTGACTGCACCTGCCTGCAAGGGATTGTCTGGAGGGGGGGGGGGGGATTCTGGGACCCCCTTTCAATCTCCAAGAGGACTGCCCTAGTTTTTATTTATTTATGCGTTTTTATATAGCGCGGACTTTACCCGAAGGCGTCAGAGCGCTTCACAATAAGAATAATGATACATGAGGAGGAAATTACAAGTCAGCATGTTACAAAAGCAAACATTAAGTTACATGAGGCAAAAGTGACAGTTGTGAGCAAACAAAATACATGAGGTAGCAATACAGGAGGAAAAAGTGACGTGTGCATGTTACAAGGGAAAACAAAGTACAATTTGAGGTATAATACGGCAATATATGGCAGACACTCAAGCTGCAGTGACAGCGTGCCACCTTTTTGTGGTGCACTTTCAGTGGAATCCTAACAGCTTATTTGCCTTGGTGCCTGCCTCCATAATACAATGTGACAGCAGAGGCAAAGAGATTCCCTGTTTTGTTTCACAGGGTTGATTGCAACTTTAAAAAAATGTAATTCTCTTTATTAAATCATGTTCATCACCAAGAGTTTACAGATTGCAATCTTAAACACGTCGCTCAAACAGTGATCAGTGAGTTTTTGGGAAGTTGCAGTCCAAATGGCTTTCTGTCTCGGTTTGGCACATTGACAAAAGTCTTTAGTGCCAGAGAGTCCTGAAAGCCTGCTCCTGGGCCGTGTTCTGGATAAGTCCAGAATACCTATTATGATCGAAAGCACATTTTTACAGCTCAAATTCCTTCTGATTTTATTTCAATACATTGCTTCATAAAAAACATACCTTATTAGACTGGAAAACCACGTGTCTTCCTCCTGCGCTTACGCTATTTCACCAAGCACCTGAACACTATCCATGAAAAAAATAAAAACGTAAAGTCTGTGTACAGCTTTAGCTGACGCGAACTTGCAGAGCTTCATGGTTGCTTTACAGGTTTTAATTCAAGGCGTTCTCAAAAATGGGGCAAATCACTTCTTGTGTTGCCCAAAACAACTGAGCAAATTATTATTATTTTTTTTAACTTATATCACAGCATATGCTACACTTTTACAAAACTTACAAAGAGGTGAAAGATATGATCCTCCCCACTGGAAGAAATTCATAGCACACTATAATAAGAAGTGAGTTTTCTTTAGTAGCTGTGGGAAGATGGCTCTGTATATGGTATGCCAACTAGGTGTCATACTGTGCACAGAGCCCAGAGACTCCCCAAATGTGCATAGGCCTAACAAAAAGGAGTGCAAGACATTTATTGCACAACACGGAACCAATAAGGGACACACGACTCAAAAAGGAGATCCACACACATTTTTATAAAAATAGGCTTGTTTGAGTTTTATTTTAAGACCAAGATCTTCACCATAAGGTAACTACGTTTTGCAGGAAGAATACTTAAGACTTTAAAAAGTGCAATTTTCAAAGAGTTAAATGTCATCCTATAAAGGAAAACAATAATGCAGTTATGCAGGTAAGTATCTGACTTACAGTTCTAGTCTTCGGGACCAAAGGTTAGCAAGGGACAAGGATTAGGGGAGTACCAAAACTGCACCACCTTCAGCACAGGAGCTGCCGGGTGCAGAGGTCAAAAGCCACACTGCTTGCAAGCAGGTAAATCGGTTGCAGGGGCCAAGCTTTGGGTGTTAGAGCAAGCACAGGTGGACCCCACAAAGCCGCCCCATACGTACACCACCAGCGGCACAGGGGCAGCCAGATGCAGGGCACCAATGCAGCATGTCAATGCTTTTGAATAGAGAACTTGCTTTCAACAAATTTGCTTCAGGCGTCTCGCTGAAGACTGCAGCAGGGAGACCAGCGACGGCAGAGGTTAGCAGAGATGTAGGCGGTCAAGGCGCATAGTCTGTTCAGCTCACTACGGTCCTGGGGCCTCAGATGCAGGGGTGCCTTTAGACATTTGATTCTTCTTACCAGAGCCGGTCGCAGTCAGGGGGTGCTTCTGGATTCAGGCTGCAGGGGTCATTGTGGAGTCCAGAAAGGGCCAGCCAACACTAGACCGGAGGTCAGGATCACTGGGAAACCTGTTCTGGATTGGTGGGCTACCTGGACACAGGCTGGAGGCGTTGGGTGCAAAGTGGGCCGGACTTGCAGTTTCGGCGGGCATCAGAGTCCTCTGTGTAGGTTTCTTGGGGACAGAGCCCAGGGTCCTTGGGAGTTTCTGGACTTCTTCGAAGAGTAGGCAGTCTTCCTTGGGTTCTAGAAGTCACTGGCTGCAGGACAGACGTCCTCTTCTTTGCAGGGTCTTTGAAGCTGGAGACAGGCCAATAGGGATGGGGCCAAGTCTTCGTAGTCATTCTTCTTAGGTGGGCAGATACTAGTTTCCAGGTCTGGGGGAAACACGACACCTAAAAACTAAATTTAGAGGGTTTTTAGAGGAGTACCAGGTAGGGCTAATGGGCACCTTACCTGAGGTGACTACACCCTCAATTATGCCACCCTCCTGTGGGAGGGGGCATAGTCCTAGCCCTGATTGGAAGGGTCTCCCCAACTTCAAGATGGCGGGGGCTGAAATATGTGCATCACCTAGCCTACCTCACCTTAGGGTTGGAGGTGCACAGAGGTTTGCACACCTCCTATTCTTCTAAGTTTTCTCGATCAAAGTGGGGGTGTTAAACCGAGGGCTGCCATTTGCTGCTAGCAGCAGAGGCTGGGGGTCGCATTACAAAGGTGGCAGGCCATTGAAGCTTTCCACTGTGTCCATCCTGGAGGAGGCGTTGTGACATCTCTGCCCAGGATGTGCATTGTTTCTGGTCCAAGATGGCAGAGGATCTTGCCTAGGGGTCCAGAAACATGTCTGGTAGTGGCAGGCTGCCTACATCCAGTCTGTGACTGCACCAGGGTTGGTAGATTTTCAAGGGCACCTCTGAGGTGCCCTCCGAGTACATGGTTCAATATATCCCATACTGGGATTAGTGTTTGTTTACTGAGAGGAGTAGTTTGGTACCAAGCACTCATGGTGCTTGGGGAACTAGTTGTTGGGTTTCCAGCCCATGTACTTTCTATGGCTTCCCTGGCACTTACAATATCGAAGAATGGACTTAAATATTGTAGGGGCATACCTGCTCATGCAGGTACGCTCACACCGGGGGTACAGTGCACCCTGCCTTAAGGCTGTGAGACCTGCTAGACCAGTGGCTTACCTATAACTGAGGCAGTGCTAGTTGGCATGGCACACAGGAAGTGTTCCATGTCGACTTTGTCGTTTTGTCTGCACCAGGCCATGTTGAGGGGCCCCTAGTGGACCGTCTTCAGTCTCAATGCCCTAGGTGCCATTTACTAGGAAGTTACAGGGGTCTGAAAGGGCCAATTGTGGAATAGTTTCAGCGAAGAAGCACCAGCAAGGGGAACCTGGTCGGCATGGACCCTGTGCACTACAATCAAAACCACATCAATTTCCAAGTAAAAGGCAGGGGCTAACTATGTCAAAAGGGGCAATCTGTCACAGTAGCCAATTCATTTAGAAAAGGATCCCACTCTCAAAAGATTTTAAAGACTAACATTTGGTATAGGAGGGTTTCACTTTCATAGAAACTTTTACTTTAAATAACCACACTTCTAGCAATCAAACAGCATTGGGACAAAACAGCTGAATAACCAATATTGCAATATTGATGTACAAAAACCAGGCTAAAATCATCTATTTAGTACCAATGACTTCAATTGGGCCTGTACTGTAGGGGCCATGTTTTGAGGACCATAACTCAAGCGAATAATGCAGAAGTACAATTGCAGCCTTGTACTGGATAATGCTACAGACCTATATACACACAGTGACTGAGAATTGAAAGGTAGGCCAAGTAATATATTTGTATTATTTCAGTTTTATTTTAAAGGTTTCCATAAACCAGATAACAAAAGAAATCAGTACATGATCCAGTTACTATAAAAGCATAATGCAGTAGTGCATCATAGAGAGACATCAATGGATAAATAAAAGAGCAATCTGCATCTGAACGAAAGAGGTAAATGAGAGACAGAAGAGAAAGGGAAAAAAAAAGAGAAGAGAAGAAAAGCAAGAAGTTGCCTTTAAATAAATATATATATGCAAATCCTGGATGGCAAAGTAGTTACAAAGAATAGGGAGGAAGGTTCTGCTTGTGTATATACATCACAATAGTCGCATCACTTTTACAGATGTTTTGATTTTCTCTAGGTACAAGTCCAAGCTATGCAAACACAAGTAGATGATAGACCGAGCGTTGAAACTTTACAATCAATCACCCCCAGTCACAGATCCCGGTTGAATCCATCATCGTACTTTAGCTCACTTAGCCACCCTAGTTCAGGCAAAGCTATATGCAAATCAGTCTTGACCCTGTGCCTCAAGGGAACAGTTCAGACCGAACTGCCAAGCCATGTCTTTCCTGGACCAGAAAGATGCATCCTGCAACCGGTTTCGGGGTAACACCCCTCATCAGCCAGGCTAACTTGAATCCAGTGTCAAAGCGAGCAAGGGGCCCACGTCTGGGCATACCCTGCCAACTTAGGGCAATCAAAGCAAACACACCCCGAAACCAGTGCCAGGATGATTGCTCCAGGTTCAGAGAACACCTGACTTGGTAGTTCGGGCTGGACTGTTCCCATGGTAAAGACTGATTTGCATATAGCTTGATCTGAACTGAGGTGGCGAAGTCAGCTAAAGAAAGATGATGGATTCAACCCAGATTTGTGACTGGGGGGTGGGGGGAGGGCGAGTGTCTGAAAAGTTTCTGCGCTCCATTAATCATCTCCTTGTGTTTGACAAGTCCAAGCTATCCCATAAAAGTCTATAAAAAACGGTATTGAAGTTGCCATCAATTAAAACATCGCCAACCATCTTAGCATAACATACATAGGCCCACCAAGCGGGATACCAATTATTATAATGTTTCTACCACGAAAGGATAGTTTTGAGGCGTATTGTGAGTAGCAGATCTAATAAATGAAAGTCCCTTCTGCTGATGGTTGGTTTCAATACAAATGTTGAAGGGCCCAGAGAGACAATTATATGGTTGAGTTAAGTGTGGTACAGAATATTTCATTTATGGCATACATGTCCAATACATTTCCAGTAGGAATTAATGTGATTACAATAGAAAGTAATGGGATCAAGATCACCCACTGCTTCATGACAATGCCAACAAAGGGCAGTGTCAACTAAGCCTTTTGTGTGCCGTCTCATAGGGTTCCAGTATCTACATTGAGAAATTAGGGGAGAGATTTTTAAGTCGATGAATACTATCCCATATTTGATCCCCAGTAGATTCTGACCATTTTTCCAGAACATGGTTGAGCAAGCGTAGTTCATTAAGCATTTCTAAATTACAGAGGCGATATGTCCCTTGCTGGAGATGGATTCTAAGCATTTCATGCAATCAGATGTTTAGCACCTAGCTTCCTAAATGTAACTTTAATTTTTACAGCAAATACTCTGAGGGTTGGATCTTTAACTTCTCAGAAAGCATGGTGAAGGAGAGAGGGGACATAGAGGAACCTAGATCTCTGATAAGTAGAACACCAGATTTAACCCAGAAGTTAGAGAAGTCCGGTCTAGGGTTACATTTATTATGAGGTTTGAACTTAAGAGAGGAAGTATCCACTTTCTCCAATTTATTTTTGAAGCAATTGTCGAGTGATTTTACCGATAATAAGAATCGTCCAGGAATGAGCAGCAGTAAGGTGTTTGAGAGTGGGTAAGTTTACCGAAGATAGTGGTTTAACCAGGCCTTCCTTAATATCAATCCAAAGAGGAAGGGAGGGACGTTTTGAGTTTACCCAGTGGGTAGCTTGTCTGGCAAGAGAGGACATTTGGTAGTTGGTAAAGTTTGAGAATCCCAGTCCACATTTAAATGTATTGGTCCTTTTTTGTCTTTCCAAATGAAATTAGAATTCAGTTAATCAATAATTTTGTGAAAGTTGTCCGATAATCACAATGGAAGCATTCCAAGAATAAAATTATTTTGGGGAGCCATCATTTAGTTGTTCCTTTACGTCCCCACCAGGTGATGTATTTTGGTGACCAGGCTTCTACAAAGATTTTACTTTGGCTAGGAGAGAAGCTTCAGTAAGGGCTCTTGTTTCCTCCAGGACTCTTTAAATTAAATTCCCAGACACTTTAGGCAAGAGGTCTGCCATTTTAGATTATAATCTTTGGTTAAAGGAGGTAAACCTAGTACACTGGGTGGGAATATTTCTGTTCTCTCTCTACTCTTACTCTCTTACATCTGTATCTGGATACTCCCTCATTTCAGAGAGTATTGAGATACAGATGAAAATGTATTAAGTCTAATATTTCTGGAAATGTGTCCCCCGCACTACTGGAAAAGATTAGGACACCATCTGAATAGGCGGCCATTTTATAAACGACAGCTGGAAAGGGGATTCCCCCAATTAGAGTAATTGCGAAGTAGTGGCTCTTTAGTAAGTAAAAATTGGAGAGGGGATAAGGGGCAGCCCTGTCTAGTTCCTTGGTGAAGCAAAATTATTTTTGATACTTGCCCATCTATTTTGATACGTGCTGACGGTTTATGGTAAACAGACATAGCCATACAAGGACCTAAAGTAAACCGGTGTCTAGATGGTCACTGAAATGGCCAGGAGACCTTATCAAAGTCCTTTTCAGAATCCAATGCCATGAACGGTGAAGACATTGATTTTGCTTTCTCAGTTATGTGGCTTAAACGCAGACGGCCTGCAACATGTCTGCCTTTCATGAACCCTGTTTGAGTAGGATGTATATGGGTGAGAGGCAGTTTCTCTAGCTGAAACACTAGAATCTTGGCGTAAATCTTGTAATCCGTGTTTAATAATGAGATTAGTCTCTAGTTTTTGTGATCAAGTGGGTCTTTACCTTCTTTGTGGATCACCACAATGAATGCTTCCTATGAACAGCCCTAAATCTTCCATGCAGACTCAAACTAATTTAATAAATTCTATGGAAGGACCGGAGGCTTCAGATTAGGCCTTACTTTCTTCACTTTATTCCTTACAGCAGCAAGAAACACATATAAAAACTACTTTTCCAATGAACACTTGGGAAAAAAAACAGGAAATTGAACCATAAGTCCTTCTTTAGTCTCCATACTCCGGCAGCACCCATCATGCATTGCAGGTCCTTCCTCTTTCTTCGCTGCTCAGCAGCAAGTGAAGTGATTTTTTCTCTCTCTCCTGGGTTTTGAGGGTGTCTGTGGGTAGCGTTTGGCTTTGCTGGTTAGCGCTGGTGTTTTTGACCCCTACAGGTTCCCCCTGATAATCGCGGGATGCTTTTGCGCTCCTGGCGCGATTTTTTGCCCAGCAGAGTGCGGTGTGCCTAAGGCGCCGCTAGGGGGCAGTGTTCTCTCTGCCTGTAGGTGCGCTGGAATTCGCGTTTTAGTCACGTTTTTCGCCGCATTTGCACAGTTTTAGCACTGACCCGGGCCACTCGGTATTGACACCCTGCGGGGTCGTAATTTAGGTTTCCCCATTTTAATGTGACGCCCAGAGTGGGTTGTATTGAACACCCTAAAAGGGTCGAAATTAGCGCTGGTGTGTGGCGCAAGGGGACGCTTGACCGGGTGGTGCCCTAGTACATAGAGGGCTGTGGCGTTCCCTGGGCTAGTCCCGACATTCGTGCCTCTGTGCCACCATATCCTCTGGGTTGCCCCAGTCTCACAGTGTACCCCCTGGGGGGCTTTGCAATCGACTGTGCTGTACCTCTCTTACCTGTAGAGCCCAAATTAACTCACTATGCAGAGGGAGTCAGGCCAGTACACGGAGGAAGACCCTCTAAATTACACCCCCTGGGATGACTACTTCTACCAGGCGGTTGATGACTCCATCTACAAGGCGGTGGATCAGGAGATATTGCCCCTGGAGCAGCGCCTGACGGCGCCTTTGGATGAGGCGTACGCGAAAATTGCAGCCCTCATTCCAGCGCCTGTCCCGGCATCGGTTCCTTCCCCGTCAGAGGTTCCCCCCCCCCACCTAAGAAGCCATGTACTGAGGGGATTGACCCGGTGGCCTGTGATAGGGTTAGACACGCCTTTAAGGCGCTTGAGGCTCCGTTATCCGCTCCTGTCCTACCTGAGGGTGCCCCTCCTCCTACTCCCCGCACTATGTCCCCTGAGCCTCAGCAGGATGACGATTCTCCGGACTCGGAGGAAGAGGCCTGCTCTTCTAGGTCGTGGCTCCCTTCTCAGCCTTCCACCTCCGCGGGTCCTTCGGATATGCTGGACCCGGATGACATTGTCCACCCTCTGTCCTCAGAGTGGGTCCCGGGGGATAAGGTAGCCCTCTATGTGGCGAACCGTCTCCGGAGACCGGTGGACAAGGACGCGCGTAGCCGCCTTAGGGCGGAGTGCCCCCGCCCTTCCCTGGAAGGGAAAGTGGCGATGACCCCAGACATCGACCCAAAAATGGCCACGTTCCTGGCTAAGTTTGTTAAAGATCCCCAGGAGGGTATAGACCGGTCCTGGCGTACTTGCCAGGACAAGCTCTTGGACGCAGTGGGCCCCATGACCAAAATCCTCAACATGGCGGAGGAGGCAAAGGTGTCGGGGGACCTGAATTCTCCGGAGGTTTTGTCTAACTGGGCGCAGCGCGCCATCATTTTCCTAGGCAATGCCAACTGTGCCCTCTCCACGGAGAGAAGGAGGTCCCTGCTGATTAAAATTGATCCTAAATTGGGTGACCTCGCCTCTTCGGAGGCTGGCGCGGTCGCGCAGGGCGGTTTGTTCGGAGATCCTTTTATTAAGGAGCTCGGTAAATTTGTAGCTACGTTCACGTCACTGGACCGGGCCCAGTCCAATATTAAAAAAGTTTTTGCCCCTAGGGTTTTTGAAGGGGCCGGACGAGGCAGAGGCCGCTCGTTCGGTCGAGGCAACCCCTCAGACAGAGGACAAGGCTCCGGACGCGGACATGGTCAAGAGCAGAGCTCCCGCTTCAATAATTTCTACCCCACGAGAGGTCAGAAGTTCCGAGGCCGTGGGGGACACCGAGGCCAGCAACAGGGTGGACAAGATGAGTGTGCTGTCCTCTGCGAGCTTACGGGTAGGGGGGCGCCTGGCGCAGTTTCTCCCAGCATGGCTTTCCCTTACCAACGACGCCTGGGTACTACAGACTGTTCAGGGCTTCCAGATGGAGTTCCATGGCCGTTCGCAGCAGCCCCAGCGTCCTCGTCCCATTATGTTCTCTCAGCGCGATGCTGAATTGGTGCGCGAAGAGGTTTCCGCCCTCCTTCACAAAGGGGCGATTTGTTGCGCGTGCGAGCATCCGGACCGTTTCCTCAGCAACATCTTTTTGGTAGACAAGGTCGATGGAGGCCGCCGTCCGGTTTTCAACCTAAAGGAGTTCAACGAGTGGCTAGTCTACCGCCACTTCAAAATGGGGGGAATTCACCTCCTGAGGGATGTGCTGCGGCCGTCCGACTGGATGGCCAGGCTCGACTTAAAAGACACCTATCTGGCGGTCCCGATCTTCCCTCCGCACCGTCGTTTCCTCCAGATCAGGTGGGACGGGCAAGTCTACGAGTTCACCACGCTGCCCTTCGGGCTCTCCTCAGTGCCGTGGTGTTTCACAAAGGTGCTGCGCCCGGCGGTGGAGGCTTTACGGGCGCGCGGTGTCCGAATGATAGTGTACCTGGACGATATGCTCTTCATGGACCAGTGTCTGAGGCGCTTGGCGTCCCAGCTGCAATTCGCGGTGGACCCTTTGCAGAGGCTTGGGTTCGTTATCAACGAGAAAAAGTCTCTCCTGGTCCCGACCCAGTGTGCAACCTTTCTCGGGTTCAGCATCGACTCGGTTTCAGCCTCCTTGAGCCTTCCCGCCAAGAAGATGTCAAAAATTCGGCACGAGTTGCGCCAGACTCTGGCGAAGCCACTGATATCGATGCGTCATCTAGCACGGATAGTGGGCCTGCTGTTGTCTTCGATTCAGGCCATCTTCCCGGGCCCATTACACTACCGGGCCATGCAACGACTAAAAGCGTATCATCTCAGGAAAGGTCTGACGTACTCTCAACTGATTCCGCTATCGGAGGAGGTGAGAGACGAAATGCGATGGTGGCTGACGCACATGGAAGCCTGGAATGGTCGTGCGATATTTGGCTCCGCCCCAGACATCGTGATAGAATCGGATGCCAGTCGTTCGGGTTGGGGAGCCAGGTGCGGAGATTTCTCCACGGGCGGCGCCTGGTCTGCCCTCGAACAGTCGTTGCATATCAACTGTTTGGAGTTGCTGGCGGGCTCCTTCGCAGTCCAGTGTTGGACCAAGGACCGTGTCCAATCGTGCGTCCTTCTGCGGATGGACAACGTGTCCGCGGTTCGCTACATCAACCATCTGGGTGGCACCAGATCAAAGATGCTGGCGGATCTCGCGCGGGACTTTTGCCTAGATCGTCAGGTCTCGGTGGAGTATTTGCCGGGCCGTCAGAACGAGGTAGCCGACTGGCACTCCCGGCACCTCCTGGATGCCAGAGTATGGAAGCTGGACCCGCTGGTGTTCTCCCAACTGATGGACCGTTGGGGTCCGTTTTCGGTGGACCTGTTCGCCTCGCGGCTGGATCACCAGTTGCCGAGGTATTTCAGTTGGCGCCCGGACCCGTCGGCGGAGGCGACAGATGCGTTCTTCCAGGACTGGTCGAGCGAGCAGGGTTATGCGTTTCCACCATTCTCAATGATAACGCGCGTGTCCGCGTTGCTGCGCCGTCAGTCAGCACAGGTGGTGATGATCACGCCATGGTGGAGGTCTTAAGTTTGGTTTCCGGTTCTTCTGGAACTTTCCTGGGATTTTCCAATCCTACTCCCCCACTCTCCTCACATTCTCCTGAATCCGGACGGGAATCCCCACCGGTTGGTTCAAGAGGGCTCGTTGAGGCTGATGGCATGGAGGATCTCCGGCGTCGCTGGTCTCTCCCAGGCCTTTCGGGAAAGGCAGAGGATCTGCTCTCCAAGGCCTGGGCGGACAGCACCACCAGGAGATACCGTTCAGCATGGCATAGGTGGCGTCGCTGGCGTGTGCGACGGAGTTTCGATCCCGTGGGGGCGGATGTAGTCCATGTCCTTAACTTCCTGGCCTCCTGGGCGGAAGAAGGGTTGGCCTATAGGTCTATCAATACCTTCCGCTCAGCCATCTCAGCGGGGCACGACCTGGTACAGGGTTCCCCGATTGGTGAGCATCCTTTGGTTTGCAGACTGTTGAGGGGAATTCGCCTCTCGCTGCCGCCTGAGCATGGAAGGTTTTATAGAAGTTGGCAGTGAAGCCGTACGGACAAGGAGCTTTCTCACATTTAAGGGATTTAATGGCATTTGAGATTCCTTTTTTCTCAATTTCCTTACTGAGGAATATGCTGGAAGTATCGGAGAGGCTTAAGCTATCTAGGTATTATTGGTAGAAAGTTTCTACAGTGACCAGGGTAGAGTTAGAACTAGGGCTCCCGGTTTTCCATTTAAACTGATTTTTACATATAAATACAGACGGAAAATATATGGTGTGTATCTATATGTAAAAACGGCAAAATACTAGACAATGTTGCCACGCTCGACTCAGTTCTCGCCACTCCCCCTTCCTGCTACTGGAAATTCCTTCTAATCCTTCCAACCAGGGTCTTTTAGTGACCTATTGCCGTGCCCCTGAACCAATCCTGGTCAGTTTGAAGCATCACTGAGTAGGCTCTGAGCGGCACCGAGTCGCTGCCTGAGGCTTGCACCCCCATATTAAACAACCCTACATGGCTGAACATTTTATAACAAGGATTTGTGACCTTCTGTTCTTCATAAGAACACCATATCAACGGATAAAATCATTTTATTTAATAAAAAAAGGAAACGTGTCACTCTGACTGGGTTTTTACTCAGCTTTCGAGTCTTGGATTTAGAGTGTGAAAGGCAACAGAAATCACCAGCTTTTCAGGACAAGCGCAGACTGGTGGCGACACACACACACACACACACACACACACACACACACTCACACACATACACACACACACACATACTCACACACACACATACTCACACACACACATACTCACACACACATACATACTCACACACCTCTGTTGAAGAACTGATTACGGGTAACAATGGTGCAAATAATAAATAATTACATAGCGCATGGATTCCACCCATATGCCCTATAGCGCTACTCTGAAACCAACCCGATTTTCAGCCAACTCCTTCCACCTGGACATTGGAACAATAAAAGGAAGTTAAAACGGCAAACTACAGTTTTTTGTGGAGTGCTTGCTGCCAGATTCGCAAGAATTCATAGCACTGCAAATGGGATAATGTGCCAAGCTTTGAAAGGGTCAGCACAGAGATTGAACGTGGGACCCGTATCTTGCACAATGGTTAATGCCATGCGTGCAACGCCCATTGGGCTCAAAGGGCTTCAGTTCCGCGCATCTCAACCAACCTCCACCCCAGGGCTTTAGATGGAAATACAGAAGCACTGGCACATGTTTTCTGCTGATGAGCGCTTGTACTCTATTCTAAGTGTTTTATAGCAGAACTGAGAAGCTCAGGTACTCTTTTCAAATTACTCAGTACCGGACCATTGAAAGCACTGCTAAAGCCACAACAAATCGCTAGCTTAACCCCTTCAGTGCTAATGACAAGGGTAACTCGTCATGGAGTTTCCATTGATTTCAATGGAAAGTCAATGGGAAGAGGGGGATGTACCTTAGCAGCCAAGTGGTTAAGTGAGCACATGTGTGCATTGTCAATTTAAATAAATGTGGAAAAATATTATCTGTAGCGTCGTCTTTTGCTTGTGGCAAAAATAAATGTGGATAAGTACAGAAAAAATGCCCAAAAAATAAATATGGATAAATACAGATGGAAAAGGCAAAAAAATAAATACCTTAAAACCAGGAGCCCTAGTTATAACGTTTATAATGGAAAGGAGGAAGGAGTCCAATTTCGCATTGGCATCTGAAAGGACAGTGCCGTTTTTGTCTTTTATAGCAGGTATATGGGATATTACAGGTCTGTGCTTCAGATAAAAATCAATACTTTTTCCAGCTCTATTGCATTCCAAAAGGTTAGTGGCTTTGAGTTTGAGACCAAACATGGGCATGTTCACTAATGATTTTGATGAATTCGTTTTTTTAACGATTTGATGTGGAGGGTGGTACTGGAATAAAGTGAGCATGATCTTTCTAACTCAAGCTGTTTGATAGAAGATTCTAGGTCCTCCATTCTTTTGTTTAAGTTCCTGTTTTTCTCAACTATAATAGACATAATTACACCTTTAGCAGGGCTTTATCACATCTCAAATGATTTCAGGGGTTAATTCATGAGTATTACTATCTTGAAAAAAAAATATTTATGGCTGCTAAGATGGAGTTTCCTCGCAGTAGGGTCTGCTAGGACATTCATTCTCCCAAGTTTTTCTTTTGGGCAAGGGTTTGTCAACTTGATAGTCAGGGATATGTAGGCACGATCATCAATGACAATATGTTCAATAGTGGTGTAAGAGGAAAAAGGGACAAGATTACAGCTAGTGTGTAGGTAGTCTATTCTTATCATGAGTTATGTGGTTGGGAGTAAAAAGTGTACTCACTGACGCTTGGATTATGCAATTGGGGGGTGTCTATCAGGTTAATGTCTTAACATAGTTTACGCCTTTTGAGATGAGACTTGGACGGTTTGTACATGCATGTGGACAATCTATCCAAGGTAGCGTATCATGGGAGACTGAAGTCCCCAAATAGGATACAACTATCTTTTTGCAAGCTGGAAATCTGTTTGTTATGATTGGTCAAAAAGTAATTGTCATTGTTTGTAGAAGCATTTATGTTGACAATATAAGTTGATGAATGACCTATGGTGAGGCAGGTAATGAGCCATCTACAAATTTCATCTTGAGAGATGGAGATCAAATGTACCTTTAACTTTCTTTTATATAAAAGATAGAGGATACAATTTTTCTTGTACCAAGTTGGGGCGTAAGCACTATCTGGAACCCAAGAGAGCTGCGAGTCTCTGTAATGCCAGCTCTATCACCATGAAGTTTGACAGTAATTCAGTATTTTCTTTTCCATTTAATCAGATAAGCGAGGTCCAAAGTGTTGAATGATAACATTTTAAGTGTGGTAATGACAATCAGAAGGAGAAGCTTGATTAACATGTTCAAAAGGTAACCAAATTCAAAAACATATTACATGCATAAAAAATAGCCAAGCTATGGCAAGGCAGAGATGTGCTTGAATGAACCGCAAATGTTAAAGAGCCATTGCTCAGTTTTAGATGAGTGAGAGAGAGAAGAGAAACGTATGAGAAGAAAGTCAGAACAGGTGAAGGGCGAGTGACCATGTACAATAAAACATACCTGGAATAAAAACTTCAAATCCCCTCCTCTCAACCCCACAGAAGAATTGTGAAACAGTGTAGGCCTAGAACTGGCGCCCCAAGAATGGGTGCAACATCAGCAAGATTTAACCATAAAGAGAAAGAAACAGCTTCCGCACTATAATTAAGAGCGTAATGCAGAACCCTTGAATGGGGAATTAGGATCTATGTAAGACAAACCCTTGAACATGAAACAGATAGTACAACTGTAGTAGTATGCAACATATGCCTTTATAAAGATATGGTCAGTTCTTACAGATTATATAAGGTATGCTAAGGCTTAAACAACATGAAAACATGAAATGCTAATATAATTTAACAAAAACGGCAAGAACTATCACAATAGTCAATCGTCGTAAGACTACATACTAATATAGTGTTAACGAATATCAGGGTTACAGAAGGAGAAAGTGTGTGACATAGTAAGTGTGGCAGATAGGAGGTGAGCAGATTAATCTGCATGGAAGCGGGCAAACTTGAAATATACCAACTGAGAGAAAGGAAGCTACATGAGAGGGGTAACACCACTTAATAAAGCATAATATAATCATCTAAACTAAGGGAACATTAGTAGAGGGTGATCTCAATATACAGAACCAAATACTACTCAGCACTAATGGGACATGCTGGAGTCCGTAAGGTCTTTTCTTGACAATTTCAAGCCATTCCGGTCATCAGAAGTTTTGGAATGACATTCAAGGGTAATTTTCAATCTTGCAAGTCTCACAAATGAGAAAACCATTTAGTGATCGGAGGTCCTGTTTGAGGTTTAAGTCTTCGCACGAATTAACATTGCTCTTGCATAATCGATAGTCACAGATTTTGTGACCATCCCAATTCAGGGATTTCAGTTGCCTCATTTGGTCAAGGATCCTTTTCGTGTGCAGATATTAAAGCAGGCGAAAAATCATAGGTCTCAGGCTTTGTTGAGTAGGCGATCTTCTAGTGGGTATCCTATGGGCCCTTTTTGATTTCAAAGACTTTCGTAAACGTGGTCCTGAGTGACTTTGGTAAACATGGCTCAAGGAATCCGAACACTACTCTTTCTGGGAGTCCAAAAATCCGCAAGTTGCCTCTTCTATTCCAGTCTTCAAGTTCTTCTCAAGAGAGGCTCATTTGTTTGCAAGGAGGTCGGACTTTTACCCCAGACTATTCTGTTTTTACCGGTTTTACTTGATCCGCACTTCTGCTTCCTTTAGTCAATTAGATAGAGTTTTAACAATTTCTCAAGCCGGACCGTTCTTTTCTGAGTCCATATTTGATTTTGTGCACTGCATAAGATCATGGAGAGAGTTAAACTTCCGAAGGATATTGTCCACATTGCTAGCATGGTCTGTTTTCCCTTTGATCGTGGACTACAGGAACGTCGGGATTTGTTTTCATCACTTCAGGTGTATAAGGTCCTGGGTGTGTTTACTTTCTTTGCATTCTGCCACATTGAATAAGGAAAATGCTACTTACCAGTATGCATCTGTTCTTGGCATGTAGGGCTGCAGAACCACACACTATTGCATTAGATCCCCATCTGGTGGTGGGCCCGGATGATTACACTTTGTTGTCTTGGAAGAGTCTTTGTCTGTTGGATGACTCCTCCCTTACATCGTAGTGCGCATGGGCATCGACTCCATCTTCAGATTGTTTTCGCCATTGGGCAAATGATGGAGTTGTATGAGTACATATAGAGATGACCATGTTTTGTGTATCTAAATAAGATAATACTGGAACTGACACCGGTAGCCGGGTGGGCGCGTGTGGTTCTGCAGCCCTACATGCCAAGAACAGATGCATACTGGTAAGTAGCATTTTCCGTTCGAGGCATATGGGCTGCAGACCACACACTATTGCATAGATTGCACAGCAGTTTCTCCCTTAGCGGTGACCACCCATGTCTGTTGCAGTAGTTTGAAATAATGTTTTAAGTACAGCCTAGCCCACACTTGCTTGTTGTTTTGCCTGTACATCTACACAGTAGTGTTCTGTAAATGTGAGCGGAGTAGACCATGTAGCTGCTTTACAGATGTCATCTAATGGTATGTTCCCTAGGAATGCTATAGATGCCCCTAATTTAAGGGTAGAATGAGCCCTAGGGGGAATGGATAGAGTGAGTTTTGATTTTTGATAACAAATTTGAATGTACTTAACAATCCATCTTGCAATGCCTGATTTTGAAATTGGATTTCCCTTATGTGGAGGAGAAAAAGACACAAAAAGTTGTTTAGTTTTACGAAAAGGTTTTGTCCTATCAATGTAGTAGAGAAGTGCTCTCTTTACATCTAATGTATGTAGAGCTCTTTCTGTCACAGTTTGTGGTTGGGGAAAAAATACTGGCAACTCAATAGATTGATTGAGGTGGAAAGGTGAAATGACCTATGGCAGAAACTTTGGATATGTTTTAAGAACCACTTTATTATGATGAAGTTGTATGCATGGTTCTTGAATTGTTAATGCTTGTATCTCACTTAGTCTTCTAAGTGAAGTTACAGCTACTAAAAAAAGCAACTTTCCATGTAAGGAATTGTAATTCACACTTATGTAATGTTCAAAAGGAGGACCCTTAAGTCTTGTGAGAACAACATTTAAGTTCCACACTGGAGAGGGTGGTATTCTAGGAGCAATTATTCTTTTAAGTCCTTCCATAAACGCCTTGATTGCAGGTACTCTAAACAATGACAAATGTTGTCTGTTTTGAAGACATGCTGCTATAGCAGCAAGATGTAACCTGATTGAGGAATACGCTAAGTTAGATCTTTGCAGATGTAACAGATCGCATATAATGTTTTTTTATGGAAACATCTAAGGGATTGATGTTGTTATTTGTACAATACACAACAAACCTTTTCCACTTTGCTGCATAACATGCTCTAGTGGTAGGGTGTCTTGCTTCTTTTAGGACATTCATACAATCAGGTGGTAAATTTAGATATCCAAATTCTAAGACCTCAGGAGCCAAATCGCTAGATTGAGCTGCATTGGGTCTGGATGCATAATCTCTCCATGGTTCTGTGTTAGTAGATGTAGAGAGAGTTTTAGTTTGTGATGTGGTACTACGGACATCTCTAGTAGCGTGGTGTACCAAGGTTGTCTTGCCCACGTTGGTGCTATGAGAATCAATGTGAGAGAATGTTGCTGTAGCTTGCGTACCACTAATGGATTTAGTGGGAGAGGTGGAAAAGCGTATGCAAATTTGTTTGACCAGTTCATCCATACCGAATTGCCTTTGGATAATGGGTGTGGGTATCTGGCGGCGAAGCTTGGGCTTTAGGAGTTGTGTTTTGTAGCAAACAGATCTATCTCTGGTTGACCCCACTTTTGAAAAAATGGCTTAAGAACTTGATGATGAAGTTCCCATTCGTGTATCTGTTGTCTTTGATGACTTAACAGATCTGCAGCTTGATTGTGAACTCCTGGTAGATGTTCTGCTAATAGAAAAATGTTTTGAGGAATGGCCAATCTCCATATGCTCTGTGCCAGCCAGGAGAGCTCTAGGGAGTGTGTTCCTCCTTGTTTTTTAATGTAATACATTGCAGTCATATTGTCCGTCCGGACTAGTACAGCTTTGTTTGATAGGTAATGCTGAAACGATTTTAGAGCTAGAAAAATCGCTAGCAACTCCAGATGTCAGTCAATCAACTTTATTCGGTTACCACAGTACCCATAAAAGCACAATTCATTACATACAAATACAATTTTACGATTTAAATGCATTCATTATACAGATCATAAATCACATAGTGCAAAATTTAGGAACATCACAGTTAAAAGACTATTTACATCGCTCTCAATCTTCAACCATAGATCTGCGTGCCCTTACTGACGTTTTTAAGAAAGTGCAAGTGCGGAAAATGAGGTCCTGGTCATCGAAGATTAACATGGAATCAAATGCTGCCTCTAAGCTAATTGGTTTTCTCTTATTAAAATAGGAACATAAAAACTGCCTAAAATATTTAATATAAAATTTACAGGAGAATATAAAGTGCTTTATAGTTTGCTCAATCCTACCATCGCATGGACACAGGATTAAATTTGAATTAGAGCTATAGCCAAGGGGGAAGGAGAATGCAAAGCGAATTGTGCCAGCACTTAAACGAAACAATAAACTTATCTCCCAGCGAGTCATTGGTAATAACAAGTAGGTGTGGAGTGGATGCCTATAATGTTCAATAGTCATAGTTACGCACGGTAGTTTTGTTAGCCTCTGCTGCCTCGCGCTCGATCTTATATAAGGAATACAGAGCATTCTGCAAATAATATTTTGCGACTAAGGCAGCAAGTGAAGGGTCCCAAAAAATACTTTCCATATTAATACTGCGCAAACTACTCAAAACTCCATCCAGCCACAGGATGTCTAAACCTCTGGCACATCCTAGACAGTCCTTAATAATTGACTGGGTCAGGGTGGCTGCTCCAGATGGTTTATGTAGAGTCGTTTTTGTTGCTTTGTCCATGTACCCTGTACTGTGTGATTTTGTAAATGCGCTCCCCATCCTGTGAGAGATGAGTCTGTGGTTAGTATTATCTGTGGAACAGTTTCTACAAACGGCCGGCCCTTGGAAAGGTTCTTGGTGTTCCACCATTGCAGAGCGCGATATGTCCAGTCGTCTACCACCACCAGATCTGTTATTTGTTGCCGAACCTGAGTCCACTGACTTGCCAAGCACTCTTGAAAGGGGCGCATTTGTAGTCTTGCATATGGCACTATGAACATGCAAGATGCCATCTTTCCTATTAGTTGCATAAACACTCGAGCTGGTAGTGAGTTTTGTGGCTGGAATATTTTGATAAGATCCTGCATAGTTTGCATTCTTGCTGGGTTGGGGTACGCTATGGCTTTGGAGCTATCTATTGTAACACCCAGATACTGCTGAGTCAGGGATGGTTGGAGATGGGATTTCTTTTGATTTACTGTGAATCCCAGTTTGTGTAGCAGACATATTGTTTGATGCGTGTGCTGTACACATTGGTTGTCTAACTTGGATTTTATTAACCAATCATCCAGATATGGGAAGACATGAATGTTGCCCCTTCTTAAGTGTGCTGCTACTACTGCTAGACACTTTGTGAACACTCGAGCTGCTGTAGTTACTCCGAAAGGGAGTACCTTGAATTGGTAGTGTTGACCTTCTAGAATGAACCTTAGGTACTTTCTGTACGATTGATGTATGAGAATGTGAAAGTAGGCGTCCTTGAGATCTAATGTAGCAAGGAAGTCTCCATTCTTTAGCGACGGTAGAACCTGTTGTAGTGTGACCATATGAAAGTGGTCTGATTGTATGTAGAGGTTTAGGGGCCTTAGATCTAAAATAGGTCTGAGGGACCCGTCCTTTTTGGGTATGAGAAAGTATAGAGAATAAATTCCTGTGTTTTGCTGTTCTTTTGGGACTGGTTCTATTGCATTATTTTGCAGTAGAGATTCTACCTCTTGTCTTAGCAGTACGAGGTGTTCCTGTGACATAGGACGCTGTCTGGGTGGTATTGTTGGAGGAGTGGAAGTGAGCTCTAGACAATAACCTGACTGAATTAGTTGTCTTACCCACCTGTCTGTGGTGATGGAGTTCCAGACAGGTAGGAACTGTTGTAACCTCCCCCCGACAGGAGTGGAGTGGTCTGGGGGGATGGAAGGGAAGTCACTGTTTGGGAGTAGAGGTGTTGCGATTGTGGTTTCCTCTACCTCTACCCTATTGTTGTTTCCTCTATAGCCTCCTCTATAATATCCTTTATTAGGCGAGGTTTGGTTGGGCGCTTTAAAAGAAGAGGAGGTATTGTCAGTTAGGAAACCCTTAGAGGTGGCCCTATATGAGGAGCGACGAAAGGAAGGTCTATGGGCATGTGTTTGTAAAGCTCCCATGGATTTTGCTGTGTCTGTATCTTTTTTCATCTTTTGTAGTGCACTATCAACTGATGGACCGAAAAGATGTTCTTGGTCAAATGGCTGATTTAAGATACTGACTTGTACTTCTGGTTTAAACCCAGAGATGCGTAACCATGCATGTCTAAGCAACAATACCCGTGTGTTTATTGCTCTAGAAGCTGTGTCTGCTGTGTCTAATGCACATCTTATGGAGGTATTTGTAATAACAAATAGTTTCTTACTGGTCAGTGTAGTTTTGCAGCATGAAGATCTTTCTGGATTCACTATGCTGTGCATTATTCCGCGGTCTAGTGGTTGGGTCCGGAATCGTAGTCTTTTTTTTCGTAGCCCAGGTGGGCGTCGACGTCCCACCTTTTGGTGTCCTTCCCGTGACGTCAGCATGCTTCCTGCGGAAGCTCCCACCCTTGGGCGCCATCTTCGGATTCTTTTTTTTTCAAGTTTGTGTTGTGTTTCCGAATTGTATGGCAATGTTTTGATCTTTCCTTTTACCACTTCTTCCCTTGAAGTTCCATTAAAGTCTCTTTTCTTATTTTTTTATTTATCCCCTCTTTCTCCAGCCTCATCTTTCTGGCGGAGGTGGGTGTGTTCGCTAGTGAATCCAGAAAGATCTTCAAGCTGCAAAACTACACCGACAGGTAAGAAACTATTCGTTTTGCAGCGTGAATCTTTCTGGATTCACTATGCTGTGCATAAAATTTTTGCGGTTTGTGGTTATTGTGGCGGCTGGGTGGAAGAGGAGCTTGAGTTTTTGAATATGTGCTGAAGCACCTTCTGTCCCACTTGTGCTTCCTTGTTCATTTGTATGTCCACACAGTAGTGTTTCGTAAACGTATGCACAGAAGCCCATGTTGCCGCCAGGCATATGTCCTGAATGGGAGTGTTTGCCAAGAAGGCTATTGTTGCTCCCTTTTTCCTGGTTGAATGGGTCTGTGGCCCCTCTGTTAGTTTTTGCCCAGCTTGTTTGTGGCAGAATTGTATTGTTTGCGCGATCCATCGTGCAATTGTCCCTTTAGTAACAGCTTTGCCCATGTAACTTTCAGCAAATTACACAAAAAAAACTGTTTTGTTTTTCTGTGATCTTTAGTTCTTTTAATGTAATGCATGACTGCACGTCTGGCGTCCAGAGTGTGCAGTGCCCTTTCAGCTTTTGTTGTGGGTTTCTGGAAGAAACTTGGTATTTGAATAGTCTGGTTGATGTGGAACTTGGACACCACTTTTGGCATAAAGTGTGGGTCCGTTCTCATCACCACCCTATCGTTGTGAATTTGTATGTAGGGTTCCTGTAGCGATAACGCCTGTAGCTCGCTTACTCTGCGCAGCAAGGTGATTGCCACTAGGAATGCTGTTTTTAACGTTAGCATC
Organism: Lissotriton helveticus; assembly: GCF_964261635.1. NCBI lineage: Eukaryota > Metazoa > Chordata > Amphibia > Caudata > Salamandridae > Lissotriton > Lissotriton helveticus. Next base: position 165,018,059 of record NC_136068.1, read on the forward strand.
TGTAGTGAGGCTTTATGCATTGGTTCAAAGGGTGCCTTCATGAGTTCTGTCAGTACTATATTGAGGTTCCATGCAGGTGCTGGTAACCTTTTAGGCGGTGCAATCCTCTTTGCGCCTTCCAAGAATCTCTTTACAATCATAGAAGTAAAGAAGCTTTTGCCTTTCTCTCGCCTAGTGTAAGCGACAATGGCTGCTAGGTGTACCCTTAGCGATGATGAGCTCAGGTTAGTCTCGAGCAGGTGCGTGAGGTACTTAAGCACTGTTGAGTCTTGTCATCTTGTTGTGCAGTCCTTCTTTTCTGCACCATAGTGTGAACCTCTTCCATTTTGCCACGTAGCACTTACGCGTGCTTGGTCTTCTTGCCTCCCGATGTACCCTCAGGGTGCTCTCAGGTAGCTTTAGGTGTGCGAATTCTATGTCCTCAGGAGCCAGGCTGCTAGGCTGAGGCTTTCTGGTACTGGATGCAGCACCTCTCTGTTTTGCATGGAGAGTAGGTCTTTCCTTTTCCCAAATTTGTGTGGTGCACTCTGTCATTTCCATAATGTGCAAATACCAGGTCTGCCTGGCCCACTGGGGTGCGACCAGTATCCGGGTCATGTTTCTTGTCCTGCACTTGTTGAGTACCTTGTGTATTAGGGGAATCGACGGAAAGGCGTAGGCAAATGTCTTTGACCAGCTTATCCATAGGGCATTCCCCAGGGACCCTTCCCCTGGTTGCCTCGATGCGAAGTGTTGGAATTTTGCATTCTGGTGTGTTGCAAACAGGTCTATTGACGGGGTTCCCCACCTGTTGAACAGTTTCTTTGTTTCTTATGCATTTAGCTCCCATTCGTGTGAGGCCGATGTCTGTCTGCTAAGCCAGTCCGCTTCCACTTTGTCCTTTCCTGGCAGATGAATCGCCAGTATATCTATTTTTAGTGGTATTGCCCAGTTCCACATTTCCTGCGCTAGTTCTGACAGCGGGCGGATTGTGTTCCTCCCTGTTTGTTTATGTAGAACATCGCTGTTGTGTTGTCCGTCTGGATCAACACTGTTTGGTTGTACGACTTCGTATGGAAAGCTTTCATAGCTAGTAAAACGGTCTTTAGTTCTAGGCAATTGATGTGTTTGACCGCATCCGCTTGTGTCCACAGGCCCCTCACTCTGAGTTTTTCCATGTATGCTCCCCATCCCTTCTGGGATGAGTTTGTGGTGATGGTCACTGTTGGTGGTGTTAGAAGCTTCCCCTTTGTTATGTTTCCTTTGTTCCACCATGATATCTCTTCGTGCACTGTGTGCGTTACAACCACTAGGTCCTCCCAACACCCTGTAGCTTGTGACCATTGGTCCTGCACCCACTCCTGGAGTGGTCTCATGTGTAGTCGTACATTTGGTACTATGTGGATGCATGAGGCCATCATCATGCCCATCATTTTGCTCACCGTCCTCACTGTCAGAGCTTGCCCCTTCTGGTAGAGGCGCGCCTCCTTCAACAGCGCCATCGTTCTCTTCTTGCTGGGGAACCAGCGCCATCGTTCTCTTCTCGCTGGGGAACACCTTCCCCTGCATGGTGTTTATTTCTGCTCCCAGAAATATTTGGACTTGTTCTGGGTTTATCGATGATTTCTTCCAGTGGATGGAGAAACCTAGGGCCATTAGTGTGTCTGTCACTATTTGAGCTTGCTTTTTCCACGTGTTGCATGACTTTGCCTTTATTAGCCAGTCGTCTAGGTAAGGGTATACGTGTATCCCTTCCCTCCGTAAGTGCGCTGCGATGGCTGCCAGACATTTTGTGAATACCCTTGGTGCTGATTTTAGTCCGAAGGCCAGCGTTGTGAATTGATAGTGATTTCAGTTGATGACAAATCTTAGCAGATGTTTGTGCCGCCTGTTCATTGGGATGTGCAGGTAGGCATCTTTGAGGTCTATGGTGACCATGAAGTCCCCAGTTTGAATCTGTGGAAGTACTTCTTGCAGGGATGTCATTTTGAATTTTTGTGTTTTTATGAATTTGTTGAGGAACCTTAGGTCCAGGATGGGTCTCATTGTTTCGTCTACTTTTGGTACTAGGAAATACGTAGAATACACCCCCTTGTTCCTTTCCATGGGAGGTACAGGCTCGATATCCTGATTTTGTAGGAGTTCCTCTGCCTCCCTCTGAAGAGGCTCTAGTTCCTTGTTTGCTAGTGCTCTTTTCTTTGGTTGTCTGCATGGTGGTGTCTTTTCTAACTATGCAGTACCCGTACTATATTGTGTTGATGATCCATTTGTCTGTTGTAATTTTCTTCCACTCCTGGAGGAAAAGGTTTAATCTTCCTCCCACAGGTGTTACGTGCTCGTGGTTTTTCGTAACGGGACACTCCTGTTTTTTGTTTTTGTGCTCCACCCTTGGAGGTTTTGGAAGGGGGTGCACTATCAGTGTGGCCGAGTCACTTGGAGGTGGTTTGTTGTCCACCCCTCCTGTTGTTTCCACGCCCACTCGCTCTCCCGCGAAAGGACTGGCCCCTATGTTGATATTGTCAGTGCTGTTTTTGCTGGCCTTGTTGCGTATGGGTGTTGCTTTGGTGGGAATGTTGGATGGACTGATGCGACGTTACCGGCTGGTTCCCCCCTCTACCGTGTGGTCTCCGTGACGGGGTCCCTCTCTTTTTTGTTCCCCTGAATTGCAAGGCCCCCATGGATCTTGCGGTGTCGTTATCCTTTTTGAGCTGTGAGAGCTTGTCGTCCACCGGTGCTCCGAACAGGGTCTCACCGTTGACCGGAGTGTTCAGGATGTTGTGTTGCACCTCTGGTTTAAAACCTGATATTCTGAGACAGGCTGGTCTCCTTTCTGTGATGCCCAGCATCATAAGTCTGCTGGCTGTGTCTGCACCGTCCAGTGCTGTTTTTAGGCAAGAGTTTGCCAAGTTCTTCCCTTCCTCTACCAGGTGCGAAGCCATTTGTTGGTATTCCTGAGGGAGGTGTTTCACCAGCTGCCCCAGTTCGTCCATGATTTGGTAATGGTGTCTGTTGAGCAGTGCGTTGGAATTAGCCATGCGCCAGTACATAGCGGCATTCCTTCGATTTTCCTTCCTGTTAGGTCCATCCTTCTGCTCTCTTTGTCTGGGGGTGGGCCTTAAGTATTTGGGACATTGGCCCTTTTTCTCGCTGTAGCAGCGATGATGGAGTAGACCGCGACCGTCCCCTGTATGTAGGGTGGGTCCTTGGAGGAGTGCTTGTACTTTTGACGGGTTTACAAGTAGCAGGCTCTTTGAACGCCTCTCTTCCTTGTCCCTTGATGCTTTCAAGCATTGGCAGGTATTGGCTCCTAGTGTGCATTGAGAGTAGTGTTTCCACTAGGAAATCCCCTTTCGGCACTTCCTCCTCGAGCTTGACTCTGAACGCTGTTGCTGCGCTCTTGATGCATTCATTGTAAAGTCCGATGTCGTCAGGCAGCGAGGGTCTCGCTAGATATGTGTCCACTCCCTCTTCTGGACTCTCAGTTTCGATGTCCTGCCACTCTGCATCTTGTGTATCCGAGTATGCTGATTCTTGGTACGCCCTCTGGTCGTCATCTGCCTCCTCTTCGTAATAGGAGTTATCTTCCTGATATGCCAGATCTTCCAGGCTTTCCGACGCTGCTTCAACCTCGAAGTCTACGTCTTCTTCCTCGAGCAACTGTACTACCGGTGACTTGGGCCTCGACGGAATTGTGTAAGATTTCATTTTTTCGTCGAAATCTTTCTTTCGCTGCAGGATGTTCTCCATCTCTGCCTCGAGTCTCCTCTTCTTCCTTTCCATCTCTGCCGCCTGGTCGGCGTCGAGTGGTTGTGCCGCTCTCTTTGCCATACAAGATGGCGCCGAAATGGCTTTCGGCGGCGAGACTGGTTTCGGCGGCGAGACTGGTCTTGCGTCTTTCGTCGTCGACTTCGAAGTTGTTTTCGGAGTCAAGCGCTCTTTTTCTTGGACGCTTTTCGACGACTTTTGCTGGTCGCCATCCTTCGGTGCCGGTGAGTCCTTCTGTGAGGATCCGCCGGGCCTGGATGTTGCTGCGGACGCCGAGGTTTTCGGCGTCGGCGCTTTTGGGGTCTTGCCCTCGTTTTTTCGAGAGTCTTGGGTAGACTGTCGAGAATCTTTCGAGCCTTTCTGGGGCATCGAGTCTCCTACCTTTTCTGTAGTCTTCTTATTATCAGTCTCTACGACCGTGTAGCCGATGTCTTCTTCGGCGGCGTAATCCTCCTCATCGGTTGAGAGCCCCAGGTCTCGAAGGGACGGTGGTTGGCCCTTGCCTTGCATGGTGTAGTTTGCCATTCTTGGCCTCTCTCTCACTCGAAGGGTCTTAGGCGTGAATGCAGAGCAGGCGTTGCAGTCCTTGCTTTCGTGGTCCCACCGGCAGGCAGAGGTTGCAGACTGAGTGTTGGTCCTTCTGCGCGTACTTGTGGTGGCAGTTGCGGCAGAATTTGAATGGTGTGTTGTCCATGTCTTGCGTTCAGGGGGCACCCTGACGCATTCTCCTCTGGACGTCTAATTTAGTTGAAATTTTTTCTTTCTTCGTCGTCCTTTCGATGGTGTAGTCTTCCTTCGTCTTCTCAATTGTTTTTCTCCAAAAATCTAGAGTTTTGCTTCTCTTCTCTCCTAATCTCTGGAGCCCTCTCGGGAACGATCCAGACCCAACGGCGGAAAAAAGAATCTGAAGATGGCGCCCAAGGGTGGGAGCTTCCGCAGGAAGCATGCAGACGTCACTGGAAGGACACCAAAACGTGGGACGTCGACGCCCACCTGGGCTACGAAAAAAAGAAAAAAAGACTACGATTCCGGACCCAACCACTAGACCGCGGAATAATGCACAGCATAGTAAATCCAGAAAGATTCACGCTGCAAAACTTTGCCTTCCTGTATTAGGTCAGAAGCCCTGGTTTTGTATTGCTCTGGCAAGTGTTGCATGAGTGACTAACTCATCATAATGAGCTCTATCATATCTTGCTAACAAAGCTTGAGTGTTAGCAATCCTCCAGACATTCGCAGTTTATGAAATGGTGCGTTTTCCCGAAGCATCTAAAAGCTTAGACTCTTTGCCAGGAGGTGGAGCATCTCCTGTTGTCTGCAAATTAGCTATTTTTCTCGCATTTGACACTACTAGTGAGTCCAATGGCAACTGTCCTTTAATGTATGCTGGATCAGTTGGAGCCGCTTTGTACTTCTTTTCTAGTCTGGGATTAACTACCCTTGCTCTGACTGGGTCCTTAAATATTTCAGGTGCATGTCTTACCACTCCACTAAGTATTGGAAGTGTGGTTGTGGTCTTATGTGATGACATTAAAGTGTCCATTAGGAAATCTTCTTCCATTGTATTTGTGTGTAGGTCTACCCCATGGAAAGTGGCTGCTCTATGAATGAGCTGCGTAAACCCAATAGTGTCATCTGGGGGAGATGGTCTACACAGGTATACATCATATTGTGGCAGATCTGGTGCATTATAATCTTACCATGGGTCACCTGAAAGCCCAGGAATATCATCTGGGTCATTAATGTAATCCATGTGATGTTCACTCTCCATGTCCTGTGCGTAAATATCCCCATCACCCTCATCTTGTGGTATAAGACTATGTGTACTAGATGGTGAATGTACAGGAGAAATATCTACTGGTATTTCTCTTTCTGGTGAAAGGATCCTCATTGGTAAAGTTTGAACATGCTTTTTTAGAGGAACTGGCGGTGGTTTTTGTTCCCGAGTACGTTTCGACTCATCTACCTTCGGAGCCAAAGTATGTCTCGTACCGGAACCTTCTTCGGGTCCACTTTTTTCGGAACCAGGGTGGTTTTTGTTTCGCTAGCTTAGGGAACCTCTTTCGGTGCCGAACTTGCTTTCAGTTTGACCACTCGGTACCAAAGGATGCTTTGGTGCCGGTGTTAATTTTGGCTTAAGGAACTTCTGCTTTTCGGGACTGACGGACTGACTCGAGCCCAAGTCGACTGGAGGCTTTTTTGTATTCTTCGCTGCTGAGCCAGAAGGCGGGGCGTCGGTTGGTTTTGGTCGGTGTGCACCTGGACCCGAAGGTGGAGGTGGAACCGAAGCCTGTCCCGGTATGGTGGGGTGAACAGGGTCGAAGTCTGTACTCACGACCTGTTGACCAGCTGGAAGATCATCTTCGGATTGATCCGCGACTCCAGAGGCTGAATCCTCTGCTTCGGAAGCGATGTCTTTGTGCTGTTGTTCTTCGGCCTCTACTTCAATTGGAGCCTCGTCTATGATGAGGTCTGGTGTCGACGAAGAGGACTGCGCCATCATTACTCTTCGAGCTCGACGGTCCCTGATTGTTTTCTTGGACCGGAACGAAGCGCAGGCCTCACAGTCTCGACTCTCGTGCTCTGGAGATAAGCAGAGATTGCAAACCTCATAAAGATCGGTGTGAGGGAATTTGTGTCCACACCTAGGGCACTTCTTAAAGGGTGTTCTTTCCATGAGCCAAAGGCCCAATTGGGCCAGACAGCCCCGACGAACGCTGGAATCGAGAAGTGAAGTCTCTATTCGACGGTGGTAACCGGAATCAATGTCGACGACGATGCCGATGGTATTTTGATTGATTTATGGATTCGAAAAGAGAGCGGTAACAGGACCGAACGATTAACACATCTGAGCCCGATGGCGGAAAAAAACAATCTGAAGATGGAGTCGATGCCCATGCGCACTACGATCTAAGGGAGGAGTCATCTAACAGCTCTGCGCCCCTCCCGCCCTCCCAGGGTATTTAATGGGCGTTCTTTCACGCCGCCAGTCATTGCTGATGTATTTTTCCCTCTGAGGCGGAAGCCGGAGGTCTCTCTGCTCTCTTGCAGCTATTGCCATTTAAAACGATTGATTTACGAATTTGTTTTTAAAACCCTGTAATATATTTTAATTGGTGCGTTTTTATACTGTGCCCTTACCCTAAGGCGAGATTACTTCGCCGAGGCCCCTATTCATCGCTTCCCACGGCGTCGCTGTTGCCAGGCGCAGGGAAGCTTTCTTCAGCATTTTTGGCCGCCATCTTCCATTGGGAAGGCTGGCCTGATAGCTCTGCGCCCCTCCCACCCTCCTCCCGCCCCGCCCAACAGATGTATATTAATAACAGTATCGCCCGACCGCGCCGACGGCGCGCCGAAGGCGCGCCAAAGGCAAGCCCGTCTGCGCCGGGACCGGGCCCAGGGCCACAACCCCTGTCCCTCCGCTTACGTATAATCGCAGTACGCTGTTGGAGATCTGTCCCTCCCACGCCCCTCTCTGCACCAAATACGATCCATCTCTCATGCCTCTGGAGAAACAAACACAATGCCCACACTGCAACATCGTGCCCGCGTTTGTTAACTCTACTACCGCTGCTAACTCCTCAGTGTCAGAGAAAGACTCACACGTGACTATGGCACTTATAAACGCGCGCTCTCTGAGTAAACACTGCCAGGAAATAGCTGATCTCATTAGTGACCTTAACTTAGATGTTCTCTATATTACAGAGACATGGTCCAATGAGGCATCCGCCCCGACTATGTAACGGCAGTTCCCCCAGGCTTTAGTGCCTATCGGCAGGATAGGCCCAAAGGGAATGGAGGTGGGCTTGCCATCTTAGCTAGAGACCAATTTGAGGTCCGCTTCTCACCTATTCCCACTACTTCATGTGAAGCCATGCATTTTAATATAAAATTGTCTTCCACGTATAACTTCAAGGGAGTACTTCTCTATAGACCCCCTGGGACCAGATCGGCGTTTCTAACTAATTTAAGTAACATCACTGAGTTCATAGCCACAGAAGAGTCCACCACAATCATGGGTGACTTCAACTTCTATCTGGAGCAAATCGGTGACAGGGATACTAATTCCCTTATATCAGACTTAGAAACAATGGGCCTTAAACAATTGGTCATGACCCCCACCCATCAGGCAGGCCGCACGTTGGACGGAATTTTTACAAATGCGGAGGGTCTCTGTATAACCTCAGTTCTCCCAATGACATGGACAGACCACTCAGTCATTCTCAGCCGCCTTACTATCAAAGGCTCGCTGAGGAAAAAGGCTGTTCACTCGAAAACTGGCACTATCAAAGCATGGAAGGACATTAATTCCAATGACCTAACGTTGCTCTTAAACAACACCAGCCCGGATCTATCCACCGATCCCAATATCGCAACCAACCAATTCCAGAAATGGTTGGGCGATGCCACATCTCAGCTGGCACCTACCAAAACCATCTCAAGAAATAGAAATCTGCCTAGAGCTCAGTGGTACACACAAGAGCTAAAAATTCAAAAACAATTAACTAGGAACAGGGAAAGGCATTGGCGAAAAACTTATGACAGCGAAAATAAGGAAAAGTACAAAAAAGCTCTTGCCTCTTATAAAGCAATGATAATTGCGGCTAAGAAACATTTTTTCACACTCCATATAGAGACTGCGAAAAACTCTAGCAAACAGCTATATGACATCGCCAAAACTCTCTCTGGAAATGCACCGGATCTTAATCCACCGCCATCACAAGCATTATGTGATGCCTTATCCAATTTCTTCTTCGTGAAGGTAAATGATATTTACCAAGCCTTTAAATCAGACCGGAGCATCAGTAATGCCATCACCCCCATGATCACCCCTAAGAATACCATGACCTGTTTCAAACCCCTTACCATTGACCAAGTTGAGGGCATAGTAAAATCGATCAAAGCTGGATCAGCTCTGGATCCATGCCCAACTTCTGTGATCGCAACTGTACCAGACACAGTCATCCCTATTATTACTCATGTCTGTAACACTATACTGACATCCGGAACCTACCCTGACTCATTAAAAAACACGCTGATTAAACCCCTGCTGAAAAAACCCGGTCTAGATAAAGGTGAACTAAAAAATTACCGCCCAATAGCAAGTCTCCCTTTTCTAGCTAAGGTTACCGAAAAAGCTATGAATCAGCAGCTGTCGGAATATATAGAAAGTCATAACCTGCTGGATGACACTCAATTCGGTTTCCGTAAACATCATGGTACGGAAACCGCTCTCATCAAAGCAGCTGATGACATAAGAGTCATCCGCGATCAAGGTGGAACAGCTCTGCTTGTCCTTCTGGATCTCTCAGCAGCTTTCGACACGGTCGACCATAAGATCTTGGTCGACCGTGTCGAAAGGTTGGGTATTCAGCTTACTGCTAGGGACCTACTTGCCTCCTTCTTGGCCAACAGAACCCAGGCGGTTACACTGGGCCTTTTTCAATCAGCTGACTTGTCATTACCGTGCGGGGTCCCCCAAGGCTCATCCCTAAGTCCGACACTATTTAATATATATGTGTCGGACCTTGCTAGTGTCATCAAAGCATACGGGATGGGCCTAACCTCATACGCTGATGACACTCAACTAGTGTTGGCCATAAAGGGCGATGGACAGGAGGTGGCAGTGAGATTCCAAAACGGGATGAACGCCATCGGTGAGTGGATGGCAAAAAATTGCCTGAAGCTCAACTCCGATAAAACGGAGTTGGTTATCTATGGTAACCTTATGCCAGCTTGGTCTGCAGCCTGGTGGCCATCGGCTCTAGGAACCCCTCCCTGCCCCACCGTTAAGGTCAGAAACCTAGGAGTGACATTCGATGACCAGCTCAACTTCATGGCCCACGCAAATAAGGTGGCAGCTAACGCCCATTTTAAGCTTAAAATGATAAGAAAAATAACACCGTTCCGACCAGACTCAGCAGCCAAGACGCTAGTCACCTCCCTTGTCCTATCATCGCTAGATTACTGCAATGGTCTTCTGCTTAATGCACAGAACAGAGTTACCAGAAAACTACAGACCGTGCAGAACGCAGCGGCACGCGTGCTGTCTAAAAAACCTAAATTCGCACCCATTTCAGATACACTGAAAAGTTACCACTGGTTAACTATCCAAAATAGGGCAAAATTCAAATCACTGTGCATAGTCTACAAAACCCTGAAGGATCAAGGCCCGCGCTTTCTCAAAGAGCAATTAATTCCCTACAACCCGTCTAGAACACTTCGTTCTACTTCACTTAACCAACTAGTGGTCCAACGCAGCAGAACAGTCTCTTGGGGCGACCGCCGCTTTTTAATTGCGGCCCCTAAACTCTGGAACACCCTACCAAACCACATAAAAACAAGCTCCTCACTGCTGCAGTTTAGAAAAAAACTGAAAACATGGTTATTTAATCAGTAAATCAAGCTTCTAAACACTGATCAGGGAGAGACATCATTGCATATTAGCGCCGAGACGCCCACGGGTAATTGTACGCGCTCTATAAGTGTCATTAATAAATAAATAAATAAAGACTCTTCCAAGACAATACCAAACTGTAATCATCCGGGCCCACCACCAGATGGTGATCTAATGCAATAGTAGATAGCCAAGCACCAGAAGGGGGAACTTGAACTGTGTTGTCAAATTATCGATAAGACATTCAGCATAATAGAAGGAGCAGTGCAAAAGAAAGGTAAGACCAGGAATGTGACCTCGTAGCATAAATACAGATTTGTGGATTTGATTATGATCAGACATTGGTAGGCAAATCAGTACGGAGAGTTCCCATCCAATAGTAAAAATTAACTCGGTGGTCACCTGGGTACATGGTTAAGATGTACATGCAGGTAAGGATGAGAGAAGGCTGAGAATGAGTCAGCCAAGTATATTCTAGTTGTAGGGCAGCGACAAGGTGAAATGTGATGAGACTAAAAATTGAGAGATAAAATCAGTGCAGTACTCACCCAGTTATCTCTGTGCTTCCATAGAGTACCATAGAGAAGTCTGAGCCGGACACCAACCATCACTGTTCCATTGTGGGTTAGCAACGATCTGGCAGTTACAGAGAAAGAGTTGGGTTCACTGCCTACAGTGCCACCTTGAAATTCAGCACATCAGGGGAGGAACAGCCGAACTCGAACTGGGTGAAAATAGCTGCTTAAGGGCTGTTCCAGGGTTGAGAGAGTGCATACTGAGAAAGCTGTGCACATGGTGGTGCGTCAGTGGGCTATTCCGAAGTTCTGATGTAGGGAACCACCATCTAGTTACAATCTTGCTGCGGCGCTCCGTTCCTAGGGGGCCATTTTCTTCAGGCTCAAGCCACACCACAAACTTTGTGATCATTTCAAGAATGTGTTCTCTAGGTCTATTAGTTTAGTGATACTTGTATACTCCCATATGTTAATGCCATACACCACAGCAGGTAACATCTTAGCTCAGTTGATCATATTGGTGGGGAGATGGCTCTTATACCATACAGTTCATTTGGTACTCCACAGCTTCTGTGAGTTCAGTGCATCTCAAAGAGCAAGACCTGAGCAAAGTCAGTAAGAGTAGATGGCTTTGTGCTGTGCAATTTACATTCAAATCTGTGGTTTGTGTACGAGCCAATTAGGGCTTCCATTTTACAAACTGTACTAAAGTAACAACAAAAAAAAACTACTGCAAGTGTACAGAGGCTACTTAATCTGTTATTTGTGTTAAATTGTGGTTGAGTCTGCTTAATACTAGTTTTTGGGGTGCTAAGCAAAGGACTTTAAAGTGTGAGATAGAATTTCATGTAAGAGCTGGGCCTTACCCGCAGTGTTGAAGAGAAGCTAAAATGTGTGTAATGGACCAGTGTGTAACCATGGAGCTCTTGGGCCGAGTGCAAGCTTCCTGCCTCCTAATCACACCAGTTGCAGGTAAAGCGATTGGACTGAGCCCAGAGGTAACTGAACAGGCCTTCGTCCTCCACATCCACTTTGCACAGCCCCTTATGTTCAAGTTAATCTAATCTAGAGGGCTTGTGTTTCCCTTGGGAGTAGGGCTGGGGCTCCTACTGGGTACCAGAGCGAGGGTTTCTATTATCTGTACAGCTTCCAAAGGTTGTGGTTGATTCTTTTGGTAGAAGAGCTTACACCTCATTAGGTGCCAGAAGTAGTTTTCTTATTTGCTGGTAGTTTCCTACTGGTTCCCACAACTAGGGGTTCTACTGGCGATGTGGCTTAAAGCTTGGCCTCCCATTGGTTTACATATCAAGGATTTCGATTTCCTGTAGTGCTTAGGCCCCAGAGCTAGGTTTATTACTAATTAGGGTTTAAGGCTTGGGGTCCTATTGGTTTCTAGGGCTAGGGCTCCCATTGGCCCAGGCCAATGGATCATTAGAATTATTTAAACAGGGGGTTTAGGTAGTCCAGATAAACGATCGGGTAATGACTGCTACATGCTAGGTGGTTTGCAGAAGTTATTAGACTATTTTACACTCTTCATAAAAAGCTTAAATCTAAAAGGTAAATCTTAATACAATTTTCACAATGATTTGCTGGAAGGGATTTCCCAAGAAATGCCAGTTTTTCATCAAGGGTGTAAAGGTTCATAGAGCCAACACATTTTATTATCTTAGAATTTGATTGATCGCGTCAGAAACTGGAAGCCTCAAATGACACTTAAGACCCAGCAGTTAAATAAATTGACAGGCGCTATTTAGGTTGAGTCTAGCAGCGTGCAGTATTCGAATATGCTGTGTAAGCCTCGCCCACTCTCCCCCCATTCTTTTCATTGGCTGGTGTCATTGTCCTAAATGCTGGCTTCCGATTCATTATGAGGCTGGTTAGTCCCTCCTTGTTACCGCCTTGTCGCCATTTGTTATCGCCCATGACGACTGGACCTTTCCCTTGGCTCGTTACACGATCAGCTTTATCTAAGGGGTCAGCACTATTTTATTTATGGGCACTTATGGGGACAATGGTGAATGCTTTTTTATTGAATTTGTATCTTGAGCGCAGCGTTCACTGCTGGGACACCGCGCTCTGTTTTTGGTTTCCTTTTACTTTCATAATGAGCGTTAAGGACACTGCGCTCAGTGTTAAAGTTAAAAAAAAAAATAAATAATAATTTAAACTAGTGCGGTGTCCTTAAAGCAGCACCATTTGAGCGTTATTGTTGAAAAGAGGCTTTAAATAAAAATTATTTTAAAGTACGTCTGCGCTGCAGCTGTGGCGTGAATCGCATTCTCAGATATTCATTGTGGGCTGGGTAATTCTGCATGAGGTTTTCATTTTACCTTGGGGGTGCTTTGTCACTTAGGCAGAAAATTATTTCTAGAGTTCGAACAAGTACTGGCCCAGCCGATAGATCTGTTTTTTGTAGTGTTATTTGAACAAAGCAATTTAAAAAAACGGAGCTGGACGGATGTGGAGGAAGAAACTAAAAAGCTGGGAAGGAGAGGGAAGAGCCACACAGAGGGCAGGAGTGGCCAAATATATGAAGGGCACAGACTAAAAAAGTAAGAAAACACAGTGAGAAAGCGCATGCATTCCCATGGAGTACCAAGAAAAAAGAAAAGAAAGTTGTTCTTTGAATGTAATCAGTGGAAAGATGCAAGTCACCCAATGAAAAAGATTGGTAAATAAACTGGGCTGGGCTGGAGTGACAAGCTCAAAAACAGGAAGGAATGGCACTGAATAAAAACAAGCAGAGGAGACTGTAAAGAAAGCAAACCAATCATGAGGAATGGGCTGACCCAGAGTTCACCCGAAGCGTTTGCTTTGTACACAATGGATATTTCGACAACAGTTTAAAACTCTCTCTGTAGTCGAAGCCTAAAAATGAAAGCCAAATGGAAAACAATCAGGAAGAAAGATGAGAAAGTCATATGTGCACAAATGGAAAGTGTTATTCCTCCCGTCAATTACAGAGGCCAGGTTGGAGCGAATGTCACTTGGCAGAACTCCTCAGTGTTTAACTCCTGTCCCGGCCTTATTTTGGGGACTGCATTCAAAAGTGTCACAACATAAAAAAAGAAACCAGATCATATTTGATGATGTGTAAGCAAGATGCGCATCACCATAACCGAGGGGTGCGAGGTACTTCACTGCCACTTTGCCCGATTTTTAAGACTCGCTTTAAATCTCACCAAGCTTAAAAATTAACACAGCTTATGTTGTTCATCTAGGGAGTTCGTTCTGAAGTAAGACAGGCATGCTTTCACTCCAAAGTGATGACCAAGAGGATGTGCATGATGTAGACCAACGCTGTTCTACTGGAAATGATTGTTACCTATGAGTGCACCGCCACAGACAACCTAATGCTGGAGACTCGCCAATCAGTTTTGATATCACATGGTCAACTAAGATAAATGTACTTAATTAGTAAAAGGAAACAATTTACAGGGCATTTACTAGTTCACACTTGTCCCGGACCCACTCAAGTATTATGGAAAACAGTTTTATGGAAAACAATGGGGAGAGGAGTTGGCCTAACGGCTAAGGCGCTCGACCTCGGACCTGGGGATCTGGGTTCGAGTCTCGGTAACGACGCCAAAACCTCCTGTGATTCTGGGCAAATCACTTAATCTCCCCGTGCCTAAAAATGAAAGTGTGTAAAAAAAAAACTTAAAAAAAACGTAACTTGTGCTATGTAAAGCGCTCTGATACCTGATTCGGTTTGGGTCTAGTTCGCGCTATATAAAACTCTACAAAAAAAAAAAGTGTCACTGTCTCTGATCCTGTAGTTCGGTTTACTCTAGCTTATGTACAAATGCATTCTAAACAAACAAGAGCATTTAGAAAAGGACTAATTCCTCAGGTAAGGGAAGTAACACAGACTGTTGGCCAATAAGGGGAAATCTCAGCTCGCAGATCCTGCACAAGAAATGTCTGAAGTTAAAACCACAACTTACGAGGCAGTCCAAAGCTTTACAATGACGACTGTAGTAGGAAGTAATCAAAAAGATATGCAGTTTAAAAGCAGCCTTTCTGCACTGCAGCAGCCTGTGTGAAAAACATGGTCGACCCTGGGCAGCGCATCCGCTGCTCTGTGAGGCATGCTGCATTAGAGTATGGGCTAGAAGCTCCACCCACTCTCCACCCATATTTGTCTTGTGTCACTGTCCTTCGTAAATGCTGGCTTCCGATTCGTTAATAGGCGTATTAGTCCCTCCTTAGTACCGCCTTGTCTTCATTTGTAAACTTCCATGAGCACTGGCCCTTTTACTTCTGTTGTTACACGGGAAGTCTTAGTCTGTAAGCACGTTTTTCTTTAAAAAATCTCTCCTAGTGCAGACACAACATGCTTTCCTGCAACATTCAGCGTTCCATGCGTGCTTTCACTTTCTAAGCAGCCCGGGACAATGGGGGCCACATCTTTGAAATTAAATAGGTCTCGCATTTACAAGAGTTTGAGCTATTGGCATTGTAAATGAAAATAGCTTTGGTGTTAATTATCAAAACAGATAAATAAAAAACACTGTAATTTGCAATGCCAATAGCTTAAACTCTTGCAAATGCGAGACCTATTGCATTGCAAATGCTCGTTTTAGGTTTGCTGCTAAACTAGGAACTAGCCCTATAAGAGACAAGTATACAATAAATAACATTAAATGCATCAATTTGTAACTTGCTTTTTCTATGTAATGATTGAACTTTTTAAGATTACTGTATTTTAAATTGATGAATTACGTTTTAAAAATGTTATGTATCATTATCTTATGCTGCAGGGCGATGCAGAAATTGATAATGAAGTGAGTGTGGATATATGAGCTCCTGGGGTCATGTGTACGTAGACTATGGACCTTGGACTATGGCCCTCTATGGACACTGTATTACGCTGTAATGAATGTTAAAATATTGGACAGGATTATTTTGAAATCTTAAATTGTGTGCTTCTCATCGTACGAGATTCATCTGAAATACTTTGCAAGGGCAGAGGGTGGGGGATATAGGAATGGTGGTTGGGAGTTATATCACTGTTGAACATGACCTACTTTTTGACAATGTATGGAAAATTTTGAAAATAAAATTGATAAAAGGTTAAAAAAAATAAAAAGGTTATGTATCATCTCTGATGGTTTTTTTTAAATGTAAACCGAATAAAGATCATGTTGACTAACAAGCTAAGAGATTGTCAGAAATATGAAGCTATATAATAAAGACTGATTATTTTCTGTCAAGTGAAATGTTTTGTAAATAAGATTTGACTGCTAAGAAATAATTAAAATTTTAAGTGTCGACTACATAAATGATCTGCAGTAATGCCTACAACCCCTCTGTGGGTTTATGAATAGTTTCATGTGTGCCTATTATGTTATGTTACATGCAGATGCTACCAAACCTTTACAACGGTCTTTTAAAAACCCTGAGAAAGGTGCTGAAATGGCTCCCACTATTGGTGCGCAGAACTGTAATTCAAGGCCTGATTCGGTCACGCCTTGATTATGGCAATTCACTTTACTTAGATAGTCCAAAAACAGTGACTAAAAGACTTCAGATCATTCAGAATGCTGTTGTCCGGATATTGTTCGGTATCCCAAAAATACGGTCAGCAGATGATGTGCTCTCCACTGGTTGGCTAGAAGCTGGAAGGATCCAATTTAAGGCCTTATGCAATATTTATAGCGCAAAGCATAATACAGGGACGCCGGTCCTCCTACAACTGCCCACTATTTACCAGGCCTAAAGGGACATGAGGGCAAAAAATCTTGAGTTGCTCCTTGTCCCAAAGATCAAGAGAGCCAGGAGAGCTGGTCAGTCTTTAACCTACCTTGCACCCAAGCTTTGGTATGATCTACCCAGCAGCCTCACAATGAGGACAATGTCATGATTTTAAGAAAAAACTTAAGACACATCTTTTCCCTTAATTTTTAAATCCTCAAGCAGTCCCTCCAACCCCCTTTGCTAACACTGGGAAGCCTGACACTCTGGTAGCCATGCGCTTTATAAAACTAGTGAATAGGGGGCGTTGCCAAGATGGTGGCCAAATGAGACGTTCCTTCTCCGTCTCCGCCTATATCTGCCTCCATAGACTAACATTTCTGCCCTGCTGCAGCTCCCGACGAGCGTGCCAGGCTGCTCTGGGGCTCCCTTGGGACACAATATGATACTGGAGGCACGGGCAGCCGTGCTGGGAAGCTGGCGAGTCGAGAGCAGCCCATTAGGGAAGTGCTGGCTTGGACAGACCTGCCTGCAGCGGCTGTCCCGCCCAGTGCTTGCTGGTGGCCGGGCATTGAAGGGCGCCGGCAGCGGCCCTGGCTACTGGACCTATATAGGTCCAGACAAAAAGGAGTGAGTAGGCCGCCCGGGCCTAGTGTGCAAAGGTCTGCAGACAGGAGACCCACTTGGACAGAAAGAGTCAAGTCTGCTGGAGAGGGTGATCCGGGGACCATGGGGCCTAAAGCCGGCCTGGGCAGTTTGAAGCATGCTGACAGAGGTTACTGCTATCCCGCTGCGGTGGAGAAGCAGCCAAGGGCCCACCAGACATAGGTGGAACCAGGGCGCAGGCGCACCAGGCATGTGAGGTGCACAAACTAGAAGGGACAGCCCTGTGGTGGAGGCCTGCGGCAGAGGTCAGATTAGGGCTGCAGCGATTGCTTGAACCAGGGGCCTAATCCGCCAGAGCTGATGAAACTGAGCCCAAGGCACGTGCCCAGAGTGGCACCTTGCCTGGTTGACAGCACTGATCTCGTGGGAGGGAGGGTTGAAGCTGTGAGCCCCCAGCTCTTCTGGGGGGTGTACATCAGTGCATAAGGCCCCCATTTTTGGAAGCAACTGACTGCCACTCGAGCGCAACTGGCTGATATGGAGTAGTTTCTGTCCTGTAACTCCAGTTCTGTAGTAGGGGTATCTCCGTTATAGTCATAATCTAGCAAATAGTCCCGCCCATGTGCGTGGACCCCGGAGCAATCAAAAATAATCTCTTAAGGTGTCGAAAAATGCAGAACTGCACAGATACTTAAGAGAGAATTTAAAGACAGATAATGCAGCCTATATCCACAGGCTACACTGTCCAGTACTACAACTAGAAATTCCACCAAAAATCCACAAACAGCAAAGCCTGTCCAGATTTTCGTTGCTTTAACAGCAAAACCCCTCTGGAATGATAGAGAGGAAGACATGGACAGACAAGCCCCATAGGCTGCCATTATGTGGCTCAGAACAGGATACTATGCCTTTAAGAGAACTTTCCAGAACTTCACAGTATCCCAGAATGCACTGCAGGTCCCTTTTACTTTCAGTTCTTTTTGAAGGCGTAAAAACGCCAGACCTGTAGCATTCCTTACATGAATATCTCTCTCCACCGGGGAGGAGGGCAGGCGCTTATGACTATAACAGAGATACCCCTACCACAGAACTGGAGTTACAGGACAGACACTACTCCTTCTGTAGTAGGGGATCTCTGTGTACAGTCATAATCTAGTGAATAGAATGGCAAGCCCATCCCCACACCAAAGCAGCGGTGGAGAACAGAGAAATAATACCACTATTGTGCGAACAGATTTCGCAGCGAAGCCTGCCCAACCTGAGCGTCTGCCCTGGCATCAGTATCCAGGCAGTAATGCTTAGCAAAGGTATGGACCGACTTCCAAGTGGCCGCCTTGCAGATTTCTGCAATTGGAACATTACGGAGCAAAGCAGTCGTGGCAGGTTTGCCCCTGGTGGAATGAGCCTTAGGCTTACCCCCTGAGGTCTTATTAGCTTTCTGGTAACACAATTGTATACAGGACACAATCCACCTCGAGATGGACTGTTTAGAGGTAGCAAGACCCGTCCTGACTGATCCATAATTGATAAACAATTGGTCTGACCTACGAATATCCTTGGTTTTATCCAGATACAATTTCAACACCCTCCTGACATCCAGGGAATGCAGGGACTATCTGCTGGGGAGAAAGGATTCTCAAAAAACGTATGCAAAGTTATGGTCTGGTTAACATGAAAGTCAGATATAACTTTTTGAAGAAATTTAGGGTGAGTACGCATTACAACCTTAGCAGCATGAAATACAGTATAAGGTTCTTGGCAACACAACGCCTGAATTTCACTCACCCTGCAGGCCGATGTAATGGCCACGAGGAACACCGCCTTCCAGGACAGGTGCTGCAACGAAGCCTTATGAATAGGTTCAAAAGGCTCCTTCATCAATCTGGACAGCACCACATTCAATTCCCATGAAGGCGAATGAAGCCGGACAGGAGGAAACACTCTCTTCAAGCCTTCCAAAAAAATCTTTGATCACAGGGACCTGAAAGAAGGAAGTCTGTGAAGGGCATTTCCTGTAGGCAGTCAATGCAGCCAGATGCACCTTAATGGAATGGACATTAAGGCCAGACTGTGCCAGATGTAGAAGATATGGAAGGATGACATCTTCCTTACATGTCGTCGGGTCATAGTTCTTGGACTTGCACCAGATGCAAAACCTCTTCCACTTGTAAGCATAAGGAGTCCTAGTGGAAGGTCGCTTAGCCTCCTTCAGTATGTCCATGCAATCTTCTGGTAGATTCAGATGGCCACTCTCTCAGGAACCATGCCGCCAAACTCAAAGACGAGAGGTTGGGGTGCAACATCTGCCCCCCCGAACTTCGTGAGAAGGTCCAGCCTGCACGGCAGCCGTATGTGAGGAAGGAGAGACCGGTGTAGCAGGTCCGTGAACCACCACTGTCTGGGCCATTCCGGGGCAATCAGGATCATCCGCGCCCTGGAATAGAACAGTTTGATGAGCACCGCCGGAATCAGGGGAATGGGTGGAAAAGCGTACAGAAAGCTGTTCGACCAGTTGATCCATAACGCATTCCCCAGCGTCCCCGGCTGGTAGTACCTGGAGGCGAAGTCTCGGCATTTGCTGTTTTTGGCTGTGGCAAACAGATCTACGTCTGGAGTCCCCCACCTTGCGAAGACTTTTCCTATTACTTCGTCGTTTATGACCCATTCGTGGTTTTCCTGAATCAGTCTGCTCAGTGCGTCTGCCTGAACATTCTGCACACCTGGTAGATGGGTGGCCGTTATCGTCAGTCCTCTGGCTAGAAGCCAGTGCCAGATCGCCTGCGCCCCCTGCGACAGAGTGCGCGATCTCGACCCCCCCCTGCTTGTTGAGGTAATACATCGTGGTCGTATTGTCCGTCTGAACAAGCAAAGAGTTGGTCCGGAAGGACAGATGAAAGGCCTTCAGTGCCAAGTGAACAGCTCTGAGTTCCAGGAAATTGATGTGGTACATGGACTCCGTCGGGGACCACGACCCTTGAATCTGTAGGTCTCCGGAGTGCGCCCCCCAGCCTTGGAGCGACGCATCCGTCACTATTGTCTGCGTGGGAATGTCCTTGTGGAAGGGAACCCCTCTGAGGAGATTCTCCGCTGAACACCACCACTTCAGAGACTGAAGAGCCTGCAGAGTCAGTCGTATCTTGTCGTCCCAAGATCCTTTCCTCTGATCCCACTGATCCTCCAAGCACTCCTGCAATGGTCTCATGTGCAGCCGTGAGTGTGGCGTGAGGAAGATACAAGAGGCCATAGATCCCAGTAGAGAAGACACCGTCCTCACGGTCGTAGATGGAGTGGTCATAAGAGCCTGAGCCTTCCGAAGGAGTGATAATCGTCGCTCCTCCGAAGGAGACACGCTTGCTGACAGCGTATTGATGGAGGCTCCCAAGTACTGTATGCACTGGACCGGAGTCGGGACAGACTTGGACATGTTGATGTGCAACCCCAGCTTGTTCAGGAGAACGCACGTCTTCTGGAAGTGTGCTTGAGCTTCCGTGAAGGAGGAGGCCTTGATCAACCAATCGTCCAGGTACGGGTAGACAAACACCTCGTTCTTCCTTAGGTGTGCAGCTACCACCGCCATGCACTTCGAGAACGTTCTGGGTGCAGACTTCAGTCCGAATGGCAGTACTGTGTACTGATAATGATTGGCACCGACTTGGAATCGCAGGAACTTCCTGTGTGTGTGCAATGGGCACATGGAAGTACGCATCCTGTAGGTCTATAGCACACAGCCAGTCTCCCTGTTGCAGCGGAGGATAAATCTGACAGCATGCAAAACTTCTCTGCGAATCCACTTGTTTGCTTGTCGCAAATCCAGAATGGGCCTGAACTCGTTCTTGTCCTTCTTGCGAACCAGAAAGAACCGGGAGTACAGACCTCTTCCTCTTTGAGACAGAGGTACATCTTCTATCGCCCTTTTCCTTAACAGGATATCTGCCTCCGCCTGGAGCTCGCGCAATTGAAACTGCGAGCTGACCGGTGGAATCGATGGAGGCGGGCTGGTGAACCGAAGACTATCCATTGCAAACAATATTCAGCACCCACTTGTCAAGAGTAATTTTTCTCCACTCTGCCAGAAAAAATTGAACGCTTCGGATGTAGTGGAAGTAACCGCTCAAGGTTGAGACCCGGCCGCATCCTTGTTCGCTGTAGAGGACTGATGACCTCCTCTACCCTTCTGGCGCTTCTGGAAGGACCTCCGGAACTGCTGCTGTTGTTGCTGCTGCTGTCCCGAAGCCGGCCCTCGCCCTCTGCCCCGAACCGTCTCTGGAACGGGCGGTAGGCTTTCTTTTCTTTGGGCTTCTCCAAGCCCACAGCCGTCAGAGTCTCTGCCTCCGCTTTCATGCGGGCCATCTCATCTTCCGCATGCTTGCCGAACAGGGTTTCCCCCGAGAAGGGTAGATTGGCCACTCGCTGCTGGGCCTCCGGCTTGAGTGATGTGAGCCTCAGCCAAGCATGGCGTCGCAGGTTGATCCCATGACAGTACCCATGGGCTGCCAAAAGAGAGACAGCAGCAGCCGCGCTGATTACCTGGTTCGAAACCAGCATCCCTTCCTTCTGGATCTCCAGGAAATCCTCCCTCTTATCTCGTGGCAGGAGTTCCGTGAACTGCTGGAGGGATTCCCACAGGGCACGATCATACCGCCCCAGCAAAGCCGCATCGCTAGAGGCCTTCATGGCCGTAGATGCCGTCCCACAGGCCTTCCTGCCAGCTGAGTCGATCCATCGGCTCTCCTTATCCGGAGGCACGGTAGAAGACGGAGAGGTAGAGTGTTGTTTTCTGGCTGCCGTCACTATAACGGAGTCCGGAACAGGGTCAATCCTAAGAAAAGACGGGTCGGAATCCGGGGTCCTGTACTTCTTAAGAAGACGGGATGGAGCGGCTTTCGTCACTGCAGGCGTGAGGAACAGCTCCTCCACTGGCTCTACCAATCCTGGCACGAGCGGTAGTAGAGGGCGAGACAAATGCTTCTTGTGAAGTGTCTCAAAAATCACGGACGTCGTAGGTGTCGGAGCCGTCACCGTGATTCCCAATTTTGCTGCACCCCTCAGGAGAACATCCTGGAACGTGCGGATGTCATCCACGGGAGACACTCTCGTCCCCGGGGAGTCTGACAAGGTCGGGGAGTAGGACCTGGTTCTGGAAGAGTCCGTGCGGGACCGTGATCCGCGCCTCCTGTGGCGCCGTCGTGACCTCATAGAGGATCTGTGACTACTGCGCGACCCCCCCCTCCGTCCGGAGCGGGATCATGACCTCCTTGGCTTCGGTCGTCCTGCCGGTTCCACCAGACCGGTAACCTTGGCTTGGATGGGGCCCTCGGCCGAGGGGTCCCCTTATGAGGAGTCGGAAATCGTGGCAACGAACCTGTCCTCGTAGGAGGCTTGTCAGCCGGCAACTGAGGTTGAGGAGGAGGCGGAAGTGGAGGTGGGGTGGGAGCCCGCGGAGGAAGTCCTCTCGGTAACGGAGGAGGAGGAGGAGGAGGAGGCGTAACTGTCTTCGGCCTAGCAGGGGTATACACAACAGAGTACACCGAGCCCGGTGACCCGCCCCCCTTACTAGGCAGGGACTTTGGAGACCCTCCCAAAGGCACTTGACGCCTGCCAGATTTACTCCTGGCGCCAGAACTCATTCTGCGCCTTCTCGGCGTCGAAGAACGGCAACCGGACGGCGAGCGTCTGTCCCTCGACCTCGAGCTTCGTCTTCTTGACGGCGACCTCCTACGCCTCGACGGCGACCTCCTACGCCTCGACGGCGACCTCCTACGCCTTGACAGCGACCTCCCACGCCTCGACGGCGACCTCCTACGCCTCGACGGCAATCATCTCCTCGATGTCAAGGATCCCCTCGACGACGACCTTCTCCTCTTTGCAGACAGCGAACGGCGGTGTCGCCTCGACGGCGAGCGCCGACGCCGGGCCTCTCGGCGTCGAGTACTCGACGACGACGAAATCGTCACCGGAGACTTCGACGCCAGACTGTTCAGTTCCCTCGACGCCGAGAGTAGACGTCGCTTCGACCCAGAGCCCTGGGGAGACGGGGAACAGACTGCAGTCATCCCTCCAGACGTCGTGGTTGGTGCAATCGACGCAGACGGAGAATGGGGACGTTTGCTGGTCTTCCTGCCCCTGGGGAGCCCCCCAGAGGCCTCAGCATGGGCAGAGGAAGCCCCTCCAGACCCACCTTGCGCCTTCAGCCTTCTGGCCTCCGGGCCCTGAAGTCTGATCTTCATTCTATCCCTCAGGGTCCTGCCAGAAAAGCCCTGACAAATGTCACACTCCTCTGGGATGAGAAGATGGCAGGCAGATGATACACACCTCGTGTGGGTCCAATTTGGCCTTCTTCCTGGAGCACTCTGGACATTTGTCGAATAATGCAGGCATAATTCAAACAAAGAGTGCACCAAAAAACAAACAGGAAGAAAAACCACCAAAGAACTTCAGAAAATCACTCAAATAACTTTGAAAAAGTGAACAAATCACCAAAAAAACCCTTGAAAAGGGAGAGCTCAATGCTCCAGGGTCCTGCTTGCAGGAGCCGGAAAAAAGAACTGGAAGTAAAAGGGACCTGCAGTGCATTCTGGGATACTGTGAAGTTCTGGAAAGTTCTCTTAAAGGCACAGTATCCTGTTCTGAGCCACATAATGGCAGCCTATGGGGCTTGTCTGTCCATGTCTTCCTCTCTATCATTCCAGAGGGGTTTTGCTGTTAAAGCAAGGAAAATCTGGACAGGCTTTGCAGTTTGTGGATTTTTGGTGGAATTTCTAGTTGTAGTACTGGACAGTGTAGCCTGTAGATATAGGCTGTATTATCTGTCTTTAAATGCTCTCTTAAGTGTCTGTGCAGTTCTGCATTTTTCGACACCTTAAGAGATTATTTTTGATTGCTCCGGGGTCCACGCACATGGACGGGACTATTCACTAGATTATGACTATATACAGAGATCCCCTACTACAGAACTACCTCAATAGAGCTGAATTTGCGGCTCTTCATTTGCGCCATACCATCTACGTCGGGGGTGACAAAGGCGCCTGCCTCCCAGCCAACCAGCTATGCATTCAGCAGCAGAAAAAGAAGATGGTCGTCCACTCACTCCTTGATGTTAAGGGGGTACAGATCACGCAGCCATCGCAAATGCATTTACATTTTTTATGCGGACCTATACTCTGATCAATGTCTGGACCCTGCAGACGGCACATCCTACCTTGTTAAGTCAACCACGTCTCACCTCTCTGCCGACCACATAGCCTCGCTGGATCATGAGATCCAAGTGGAGGAGGTAATCTAGGCGATCTCCTGACAAAAGATTTTGAAGTCACCAGGCCCAGACGGCTTCCCGTCCATATTCGATGACACATTTTGTCAAATCAACGCCCCACCCCTAACGCGGCTATTTAACTCCTTTCAGCCGCTGGAGCTATTCCTCCCTCCATGCTAACAGCTTGTGTCGGTCATCCCTAAACAGGGTAAAGATAAACAATGATTCAGTTCATATCGACCAACATCTCAAACTATTTACTTGCATCCTAGCGTCCAGATTAGGCCCCTGAATGCCATCCATTGTAGACTTGGATCAGGCGGATTATACTTCCCAATGCCAAACTAGCTACAACAATAAATGAGTGCTCTTTTGAAATGTACCCTTGGAGATCGCCCACTTAACCTTCGGTCTGTCTACTCCCCTCCTGCTCTGCTGGCCCCTACACTCCGTGGACTTACCCCGCTGATCGCGGCTTTGCCCCTAGGACTGACTGTGGTGGAGGGAGACTTTAACGCCGTTATGGATCCAAGACTTGACATTACGTCCTCTCCCTCCACTTCCAGGACTGCTCAATCCAATCGCCTCTCTTAGTGGGCGGCCAGTTTGGGTCTCGGGGATGCCTGGAGATTGTGGCACCCGACTGCTAGACACTACACCCACACTTCTGCCTCCCACCACACCCATGCACGCCTAGATTATGCTTTTCTGTCGGTTCAGGACTGCTGAGCGCTCCAGGCGATCTCTATCCTCCCGAGGGGCCTGTCGGACCATTCCCCAGTGCTACTTCATGTAGGGGCCCTTCCCCCATCCTCCTGGCCGCTCTGGCGACTCAATGCTTGGTTCCTCCAAGACGAGGAGTTCAAGGACAGCATTGGTGCTGAACTCAGTGCCTACCTTGCCACTAATCTGGGCTCTGTATCCTCCTCTCGCACCCTTTGGGAGGCCGGTAAGGCCATTATTAGGGGGTTCGCCAAAGGCCAGCTGAAACTCGCCAGCGAGGCATGTTATTCCCAGCTAACGCAACTGGAAGCACAAGCCACCCTGATTGAGGCGCTGGACTCCGGGGATAGATCTGAAGTCCAGGAGCAGAGACTGGCGTTCCTATGTGATGAGATTCGCCAGACCTCCCTAGAAGCTGCAAAGCTTCTTTGGCGTTAGTCTGTGGCTCGAGTGTATGGCTGGAGAGACAAAAATGGGAAGCTCCTCCACCGCCTCGCCACTTACCCCATGGCCAACCGTATCATACCTGCAATGGCAGACATGGACGAACACTCCACCGTGCGCAGGTGGCAGTAGCCCAATGCTTTGCCTCTTACTATGCTCCTCTATACTCTGTGCGGCCACCTGGCCTTTCACTCTCTGACCTCCCACAAAGGGAGGAGCTCCCTCCTCCGCGCCTTAGGGAATCCGACGCGGCTGCGTTGGATCTCCCGCTTACCCGTGAAGGTGTCTGATGCTATTTCGTGCTTGGCGGCTGGTAAGACTTCTGGGCCGGACGGACTCCTGCTGGAGTTTTATTCGTCCTATCCCGACACCCTGCTTTCACCTCTAGTAGCCATGTACAAGGAAGCAGCGGAGTGCGGCTCATTTCGGGCGGAGACGGACCTCGCTACCATCATAGTGATCCCCAAGTCCCAGCCCCCCTCACAGCGCTGCTCGGACTACCGTCCCATTTCCCTTATCAATACGGAGCTCAAGATTTTTGCTTCCATACTGGCCAATCGTATACGCCCACATTTAGCTCAACTTGTCCACCCTGACCAATGCGGCTTTATGCCTCTCCGAGGGACAAGACACTGTATCCGACGCCTTCACCTTGCCCTTGCGAATCGACACCTGCTGACCCCCTACTTGTCAATTCTCCTTATTGACTTTGAGAAGGCTTTTGACTCTGTCGACTAGAGCTACTTGGACGCGGTGTTGGCCCAGATGGGCTTTGGCACTCCTTTTCGCAATCTGGTGCGGTTACTATATCACCGTGCCCGGGCGCAGGTCCTCGTTAATGGCACCTTGTCCCGCCCCTTCCCCATTAGATGGGGGGGGGGGGGGGGGGGGAGTCAGAGGTCCAGGCTGGCCCTGGCCCAATGCCGAATCCCACCTTTTGATGGAGGTCTCGGAATGACGAACCTCTACCTCTACTATTTAGCGACTAGTCTACTCACGATCCATGATTGGTTTAATGGCGGCTGGCCCGACCCGGCATATCGCTTGGAGCTACACATCCTGGGCTTTTCCGCTATCCAGGGGATGCTTTATGGGGCTACGGTTCCTCGTGCTCTTCCCGAGGTCACACACGGATCACTCTTGGCTTGGCATGCATCATTACGACATACTCAGTGGGTGGGCAGGCTGACTCGCTACACTCCCTTGTGGTGTGGCACCAGGCTTTGCGAAGTTGCCGCCCTGTCAGGGTTCCGACAATGGGACCTCATTAGGGTATCCTTGTTGGGTGACGTCTGGAGCGGTACCCATATCCGATCCTTCCAAGACTTACAGGCTAGGCATTCCCTCCACCCCTCTCAATTCTTTCGCTACTTACAGCTGAGTCACGCCCTTCACTCCCACATTCCAGATGGCACGTCTCTGCCCGAATATAGCCCGCCTGAGGCGCAAGTCCTGACTGGGGATCTGGGGGAAGGGTGGAGTCTCTCTGATCTACCGCTCACTCGTCAACAATACCCCCAACTTCTTTTCCCTGCTCCGTGAGAGGTGGGAGGGCTGGCTTGGGGTTCTGGAGGATGAGGATTGGAGAGACGCCCTGATGGCCCCTAGGACGATTGCGGTATCAGCAAGACTGCGCCTGGTTCAAGTCTATTTTTTGCACGCCGCCTATCTTACACCCCTGTGTCTCCACCGTGCCAGGCTTCGGCCTGATGCTAACTGCCCCCCCTGCTCCCACCCCCGCGCTGACTTTCATCATATGGTGCAATGCGATTAAGGGGTATTGGGAATTGTTAACACAAGACCTGACAGGGGTCCTGAGCTGGGAGGTGCCCCTTGATCCCATGCGTGTTCTGCTGGGCGTCACCGACGGTCTGGACGGTTCCAGGGCTGAGAAGCTCTTCCTCAATACTGCGTTGGTGGATGCCAAGAGGGACATCGCTGCTCACTGGCTGGACACCGCCCCTCCCACTCTAAGGCGCCGGCGGGTGGACTGGTGTGCTGCGCAGGAGCAGCCTCTATACGTAGCCAGGGGTTGTCCCGAGAAATTTCACCGCATGTGGGGGAAATGGGTTGGGGTACTCGACGAATAAGACGATGTGGTCCGCTCTCCAGGTGCACGTGGATATGCTACTCTGGATTTCTTTCTGTGATCTAGATGTCCTTGCGATGTGTTTTTCCCTTATCCTGCTAATGTACTATGTAGCTTTGAATGGTGCTGTTTGTTAAATTCAAATTTAAAACTCAATAAAATTGTCACCAAAAAAACAAACGAGTGCTGCATATCATAGAGAAAGCTTCTCGCGCCCCGGGAGAATATATGTTTTTAGCTATCGACGTCAAGAAAGCCTTTAACAGGGTTCACTGGCCTTTCCTTGAGCAAGACCGGACCCACTTCGGCATCAACGGGAGCTTCCAGGCTTGGGTTCTAAATTGCTATCACCTCCCCACAATGTCGGCCAGGGTGAATGGCTATATCTCTGCACCCGTAGCCATTGGCAGGGGGGACTCAACAGGGGTGTTCCTTGTCCCCTCTGCTGTTCACCCTGATTATGGAGCCCATGGCTCAAAGAGTCTTCGACAATCCCAATATCATTGGGACCAACTTCAGGGGTTGAGGGAGGGTCGTGTGGAACAACATAAAATTAGCTTATACACTACCGACATGTTGGCAACTCGGCGATGTCCCACCCGGCTTTTATAGCCGAACTAGAGATATTTGTTCTTGCCTCGGGATTCAGAGTTAATGTATCCAAGTCCCAAGCTTTGAATCTATTGATGTCCCCTGCATTCAAAGCTTGCCTCACTGCACAATACCCCTATCAGTGGGCAACCTAGATGGTCCCTTATTAGCGGATCAAACTGACCTCCACTGTCCAAACAACCTCACTCCTTAACTATACTTAACTACACATCCACCTGGAATCAGAGTTACCCGATGAAGATCCCAGAAGAGTTGCAGTCATCAAGATGACCATGTTACCCAAAATCCTGTATCGCTTTGATGATTCCCCTAGCTCCCCCGAAACGGATGATTCCTAAACTACAATCAGAGCTGCATTAATTTGTCTGGGCTGGGAAGCGACCCTGAATGAGAAGAGAAGTTAGCCATCTACCTCCTAATGCCGGGAGTCTCAGGATACCAAACCTCAACTATATTTTGAGGCAACCAAATTACGATACCTGGTTGAAAGGAACAGGGATGAGTCGGAGAGACACTGGCTCTTCCAGGATCGTGCAGTGGCCCCCACCTCCCTTTTGAAGATTCCTCTTTTAAAGAAAGCGCACAGACCAGCAGAATCTGTTTCTCTCTCTGTGAGAAAGTGCCCTCTTTCTGCAGATGTACATTGACTGGGTGTGGCCTGGGCTCCTGCTAATCAGGTACCCAGGGCCTATGTTCTTTCCCTAAAACTGCCTTGAAAACCAAACCCAATTGGCACTCTCTGGCCACAGGTTGGTCTCTGGTAAATGGTACCACAGGTACCCAGGGACTGTGACCAGGGAAGGCCTTTAAGGGCTGCAGTATATAGTGAACAAGGGAACCTGTTTTAGGTAGCGAAGGACCTCGGGTAATTAGTCATTTTATCAAGAACAGCGGTCCTTAGCTTGACAAATAAAATTGTAAATAGCAAACAGACTTAAATAAGAGCTATGGCTTAGTTTTCTCCAATGTCCAGCCGGACAAGGAAATCTTTATTTTCAAAGTTGTATAAGGATTTGCGAATTCCGTGAGACAAGAATCAAAAACACTGGGCACAAGCCTGTACCAAGTCAGGGAGAACAAACAATAAGGGGAAAGAATAAGAAAGGTTTAAGCAGGCAAAAGAGTTGGAGCAAGTGGCGGCTTACAATACAATGCAATCTTGTGCAAGCACAAACCAACAGTGACTGCAATAAATATATACAGTTGAGACATGCAGTACTGTTAAAACAGTCGACGTGACGTTTCGATCCCTAGCTCCTAATGTTAAACTGGGATCATCATCAGGACTAATGTTAATGCAATTGCCTGAAATATTAAAAGCCTAATCTCCGTCAGCGGGGGAGGACCATGAAGGCGTCTTGATAAGAAGCCTTTCCGGAGACGAGTGTTATCTTCGTATTCCATAAACAGAGCCTGGAACGGCTTCTGTGAGTTAGTGGGCGGGAGGTGATCCTCGTCCTGGGAGCCTGTAAATGGTGTATGGGGCCCAGAGGGTTGTTTATGCCTCGGAGATAAATGAACGCGGCTGCAAGAATTGAGCAGTCCGCTTCGTACTGATCCTTGATAAGATCGCGTGTTGGGCTTGGTCTCGTCCGTCTTGCTCGATAGCAGAGGGCTGCAGCACTTATTGTGCCACCCTTCGAGGTCCTGTACCTTTACACTTACGTACTGCCTTCGCAGGCTGCGTGTTTTGGTGCAGAACAAAGTGAAGAGTCGACAGTGGAGAAGTGTGGCTCAATGGTTAGAGCGGCAGACCCTGATGCAGAGGTCTGGCCGGGACCAGGGTTCAATTCCTGCCTTGGCTGGTCTCGGCGGATCTTGGGCTCATAATTCCTCGGACCGGATTTCTCGCCTCGGTGCCTACTCTAAGCATGGGTCCCACGCTGCAACTCTGGGCAATAGCTTGCTTAGTCTCCACAACGGCCCCCTACAGCGCTAGGGATGCCTGGTTGCACCCTGGGGATGCCCAGGAGTGGACATTTCACAGGGAAAAACCAGGAAGGGTTCCCTAGCGGTATGAGTACAGCGCCAGGACACTCAGGAGTATCAGTGCGCTTTACAAGTACGGCTACATTTACATGGCACACATGCCTGTGTGTCATGCCTACAACCCTCTGCCCTGCCATAGATCAGCCACCCCTCTAGCTGGGTGCACTATACCAGTGGTGAGGGTACAGGTGCATGAGCCCTGTACCCCAACATTGTCTAAGCCCATTCTTAGACATTGTAGGTGCAGTAATGCCATTAAGAGTATATGGTGCTAAGAGTTTGTCAATACAAACACCACAGTATCATAATGGCTACACTGAAAACTGAGAAGTTTGGTTTGGGTTTTGTTTTCAATGCAGTTTTAGGGAAAGAACATAGGCCCTGGGTATCCGATTAGCAGGTGCCTAGGGCACACTCAGTCAAAGCACATCAGCGATTCAGCAAAAAGTGGGGGCAACCATGCAGAAAGAGGGCACCTTCTCACACCCACACACATGGGCTGGCTTAATCGCCTTTAGCTTATCCTAGGAATGGAGAGGATCACCCTCTCCCTCACCAATCAAGGGAAGTCTTTTTGGGAAACTTTGGCGCCCTTACATATCCCTCCTCACGCAAGAATTCAGAGAACTGACTTGCCCCAAATACCTCTGCGTCCTACGACTGTCAGAATTAGTCTCCACTACCAGCAGTGAGACTGCTCATTAACCCATTG
The DNA here is from genome assembly GCF_964261635.1 of Lissotriton helveticus. Lineage (NCBI taxonomy): Eukaryota > Metazoa > Chordata > Amphibia > Caudata > Salamandridae > Lissotriton > Lissotriton helveticus. The sequence goes on from NC_136068.1 coordinate 165,048,842, forward strand.
ATAGCATCTATGCAATCACACTGTTACTGAAGCACCTGGAGTGGTTTTGTTTGGGAGGTGGGGGATAGGGGTGTATTATGGTTTGATTTTGTTTGTTGCTCCTTTGTACCATGACTGGTAGATTCTTAGGTCCTTGTTATCTACACTACCGCTTGCACTTTATTTCTTGGTGTTAAAGAATAAAAAGGTTTGAAACATTAAACAAGGGAATATAATAGTATTGCATTGCATCCTGGGAGCTTCACAATCCATCAAAGAGTAAATATTCCGTTTCCTAAAATACAGCAATTTTTTAGCAACAATGATGTAGATAAGAGCTGCTTTATCACATGGCACAACAGCATGCTTGACAAATCCTACGTTAAATATATCCTTACTGAATTGTAGTGCAGTACATACCGTGGAGCATAACCACCACCTCTCATATTGTAGTTGTAGGGGGGTCTCATTCCGGTGTATGGATCAACAGGTTTGTACAAAGGTTTCTTCCCAAGCTTCATGCAAAGTGCATTCAGTTCAACTGTGGGGGTTACACTGTCTGAGAAACAAAAAACAATTAATGTTATGCTATAGTCTCGACAGTCTGCACTCCATTGAAGCGATTCAATAGTTTCTGTACACTATGTTACTGCTACACCTCGCAGCGCAAACACGGTTTTGCTCTTCACTATACTCCGCAATACATTTACAAGGGAAATAATTTGGAAGCTGAACATAATCTTCAGTCCTTTATGGTGCAGCAGTGTGTAGCACACTAGGAACTATAGAGTGAAATTGAGAATTAGATTGCGTACGTTGGGGGCGTGGGGCATCCAGTGACGAGTTTCTTCGAAATATATTTGAAGAGCTTTGGGACAGCATATTGATCAATGGTATCGGAGAGAAAGATAGGTGGAATATTTTGGATCAAAAAACAGTCAGAACAAGCTGAATATGGGATTACAGGGTGCGGGGGGAGAACAGAACTCTCTCCCCAAAATCTAAGAAGGGAAAAGGAAGCAAGGTGGGAGGTAGTCATGCATGCAGTCACAAAGGAGAGGGCTGAACTGACCACAAAAATGAAAGCATTAAATCCATATCAAATTATGGTTTCAAAGACCATGGTAAAGTCGTCGAAAATCTGGAAGGGTTATCTTTTGGAGTTTGGAAACCGAGATTAATATGTGGAAGTAAATGGTCTCAAGACTTTCAGCAAAAATCTTAAGAGTTGGACACGAGGTTGGCCTACGCAAATGCTGAAGATGACCTCATGTTCTAGCAAAAGGGGCTCTCTGTAGGGGTAAATTCGCACATTATTTCACCAACAATATTCATGTTATATTATTGGTCCAGCATACTTATTTAGCCAAAGAACATTGTATTGGGTTCCAATGCACATATCCTTTCACAACCAAGCAACACAGCATTTGAATCTTTACATACGGCAGGTCTGCAATATCAACACAAATTTAGTTACCATGTAATCTATTATATTTATGCAAAAGCCAATCTGCACATCATTCCTGTTGTCTGTTATTTAAGTATAGGAGTGTCCACGCAGTTGTTTCACTATTCGGTAGACCCTATTGATTCCACAGTTTTAAGATAAGAAGGTCCAGTGTCTAATAAAGGGCAAAGGGATCTCCAGGAGTAAATTCTGGTGTAATTCCTTAATTGTAGTTGTGCTTCCGGACTAAAAACAAAACTGCAGTATGAAAAGATTCAAATGCTTTGTTGCGAAAGGGTGTTTTAATTAGAACCAGACACAATGTCCTCCGGTGAAATAAGTATGCAGGTCCAATAATATTATAAGATCATCATTGCCAAAATAATGTGTTGAGTTTATCCCTACAGAGTACCCCCTTTGCTATAACACTAAGCACTCAGACTCTAGAAGAGTTATTCAGGCTTCCCCATTTCTTAGAGTGGAAGTTGGCCTAAAGAACTGAACTGAACTGATCAGTGAAGTGGTGCTCAGGGACATATGGTAAGGGAGGTAAGTGACTGGCAAGCAGGGGAGACAACCATTGCAACGTGAAATTAACAACGCGATACCTTTACGACGCGGTCATCACAATGCAAGTTGTTACAACGACTTGCGCTGGATGGCGCTATATACTAAGGAATAGTATGATTTACTATTCCAACACCTTCCCTACTGTTACGTAGGCTGGAGTTGGAATAGTAAATTATACTATTCCTAAGTCCAGCGCCTCTAGCGCAAGTCGTTGTAACGACTTGCGTTGTGATGACCGCGTCGTAAAGGTATCGCGGTGTAAAGACCGCGTTGTAATGACATACATCCGCAAGCAGATACATGAATTGAGAGGCTAAGTGGGGGAAAAGAAAGGACAAGATGAGAAGGTAATACCATGGCTGAGGGGCTGTCAACAAGGATAGAGAGTTTAGGTGCATTATTTAGAGACGAAAATGGATTCTAAATAGGAGATATATTTTTTTTTTTACAGCAAACTTTCATGTGAACAATATCTTATTTGTTAATAAGAATTTACCTTCATCACAATAAGGCATTCTTGTAACACAAAAAGCACAAATTGCAAGCCTAACAGTTAAAATTTGAAGGCTGCAATATCATTAAAGAAATTAATGTCTGAAAACCTAGCAGCGAGGACCATGACTAGTGTGACTAAATTTACTGAATGCACAAGTCTACATTGCCTCCCAGTTACTGGAATAGTATTTTTCGAAGACATGCTTACTTTAAGGTCTGCATATCAATACTATATCATAGCACCATTTAAAAAACACAAAACAAAAAAAGACAAAAAAGCAGGTGGTCATGCGTTTTCATTGTGATGGCATGTCTTTTTCCTTCAGTGGACCTACCTCATGTTGCTCTAAGCACCTAAAAGATATATTCCCAATTCAACAATGACTTTATGACGTCAATTGAAGCGACTTTTAATCTCAGTCACGCGGAATGAGTTCCATAATGCTGGACATTTAGTTGAGAAGAATACCCTTTTTAGGTCTGGTGTTAGACTTGACCTCTGATTTTATGGATATTCTATATATAATATACTTATTTATAGGAATTTTCAAGAGTGTTGCGTCATTCACATTTTTCTTCCGGTCACAACAGCCTACAGCATGTGGGCCAACCACTGGCTACTTCACTGTGACTGACGGCCTTATACCCTTTCACCAGGAACACATCCACTTGCAAAGCAGTTCCCTCAAGTGCCAGGTACTACTTAGGTAATGTGCACTTTTAGAGACTAAGAAAATGCTTATGCTTCCAGTTATTTTATTTTTTTTAGATTAAGGAGTGCCTAGCAAATTCGACAAAAATACAAATTCTGCAAAAATCATGACAAAACAGACCAGCATTAGCAAAGCCAATAGGATTGCAGCCGATGCCTTTACTAATACAGATTTTCTTACGGCAAGAAGCAAATCTGTCCTAGATTCCTCAAATGAGGTGGTATGACTGAGGTGTATTTTTAAATTGTATAATGTTCCTTTAAAATTAATTGAGAATGCTACTTGTGTGTAAAGCTGCACTAGAGGGCCAAAGAAGCATCACTTCAGTTTCAACAACCACATTAGAGCTTCAGCCCCGGAAACTATAGCTTTTACCCCTTATACAACAGTTTTCCCTTCACATTCGTTTTATATAGGGCTTTTTGTAAGTCGGGTCCCGGCAGTGCTCAGTCCTGCAATCATCAAATGAAAACGTTAAAAAAAAAAAAAAAAACTACGCACAAAATCTAGATTGTGTCAAGCAAACAGCACTATACAGCGTTGCTACCAGTGACCTGCAGGCGAAAGCATCAGGGACAGATCAAAATAGAAAACGGCTCATCTGGCGCTGTACTCGGTTGGGCTCAGTTAGGATTGGTGCTAGTTTTGGTACAAGTATGTTAACAAAGGGTAGTTATAGTGGACTGGCATGAGAAGGGTAGGACATTTGCACAATACCCATATATATCACTGGATAATTTGCAGTCTAGCAGGAAATTGCTTGGCATCTGATGCAATTGTGCTGAAAAATCTAAATGACTTAAATAGATACTCTGGACCAAGAATTAATGGTTAACCCACACAAAGAATATTCTCTATGTGCTGCACTTTTTGAGACCAGAAATTTACACAATCATGTGAGACATTCTGGAGAGGAGATGCATACAAGGAGGTGGATTTATACATGGCAAGATCAGAAATCTCCATCTCGTGGTACTGTGAGGAGAGAGCACTACATAAAGAATCCCTCAGTACTGAACTGCAGATCAGATAAAAAGATCTACCTTACCGGAGGAACGAATCATAATGAGTGCTACGGGCGTGAGTTTTTTTTTTTTTTTTTTTTTAAATAGCTGCACCTGTATTTATTTTTTCAACCAAGAGGGTCCATGTGTACGGTCACCAAAGAGTAGTACATTTAGGATGTATACAGAGCAATCACCAATAAATACCCATTTACAATTGGGACCAAGCATATACCTGGATTTTTCCCTTCACCGCGAGTAGGGCGAACTGATGGTTTGGGGAATGTCGTCCCTTCCAAGGCTTTGGCAGCTGCTGCATGTTGAGCTTTTTTAATACTGGTTCCCTCAGCTTCCCAGTGCTGGTCCCCAAGAGTCAGCTGTACTGTAAACACCTGTAATCAAGAAAAGAAACTTCATAATATTGGTCCTACTTGATCACAACTTTCAAAATAGGTTACTACTTCAAATGATGCAGTACACAAGAGATTACAGCAAACTGAAAGACAATCCCATACCAGCCTGACAGCATGGTCCTAAAGCACACCTCACCCGTGAGTCAGAGGCAAGATAAACACCTAGGAAGTCACAAGTCAACACTGTCTGGGAGCCACATAGGTAGAAAGAGCTCAAGATTGTAAATTGCAAGAGTTATTCGCCTCCAGTTAAAAAAAAATGTGTTTACTTTTACCTAAAGCATGTAAGGAATTTCTCCCCAAGATAAAAAAAAAATATATATTACAACACAGAGTTGGCATGGACTTCTTCGGGGCATAGAATGACGGTCCTGGGAGAGACAATGGATTTGTGCAGAATAGATGCTTGGGCCTCCTTGATAAGTGCCTGATAGTGGGGAGTCTGATAGCTCTGATGAAAGTGACCGTCTGCTCCGGGTGCATGAGTTTTTTTGTATTTGGACACTTATAAAAATAAAGGATTGATCGAGACAATTCCAACTAGAACATATGAATAATTGACCAACCGTCTTGTAATAACGAGTGGTGCACCACTCCAAAGTTTGGGTTCATTCTTTATTTGCATCGCAGCTGGCACCCAACAACGGCAGGGGCCGGAGTAGTTTGGGCACACTCAGCCAGATTGTCTTTTAAAACAAACATGAAGGGAACACAGCAGGGGAGTGCGGTCACTGTGTCCGCCATTGCCCACAACAGTACACAGAGTTGGCATGGGTAAGTTAATTTTATTTAAGTATGGGCATTTGTGAGAGCTGTACAACAAACCAATTTCAGCAATATGTTACAGAGGTAAGCCCAGCAGGTAAAAAAAAAGCCATAAGCCAGAGTGTTCATACTGTGTGTTTTAGTAAGAGGTTACAAGAAATAGCGTCAGAGGAGGTGGCAGGGAGCATTTTGAGTTATAGACAGAGTTGCATATAAAAAGAATGGGTAGAGAGAAATAAAATTCCCATGATAGGTTACTTTATATTAAATGACAAGGAGTAAAAAAGGTACTCCACCTAGTTCTATTTAGAAATGAATACAGCTAAACATAGGTCAATGATCGTTCAAATAGACATAACTACACTAGCCTGCTGCTACTGCAAACTTGAACCAGATACAAACCTATCCCTACCTATAGTGGGATCATATATAGCCACCGCCAACAAGGTAGGTGGCGTTTTCAAGCACTCATTTCCTAACAAACTCTGCCTCACAAGCAGGTTGTCTTGGCATGGTCTAGCTTACCCTTACAACCATTCCTCATGTATTCATTGATATGCTACAATGGTATGGGACAGTAAAGGTTTAACTTTTTGCAACCAATATTCTACCAAGCTCAGAGAAATCCCTTTCACAGAGATGAACCAAGCTTCTCTTAAAGAACTTTTGCTGCTCAATGGCAGCTTTTTTAAACTGAAGACAAATGGTGCAGGGTACAAGATTGGACACAAATTATACAGCTGCATCAACTGTAAAACGGTGTAAAGACAGAACAGAATGATCTGAGCAGACATCAAGTTTGAAAAACTAACACCCGAACAAGCAAATAAAGTTTAACGGGACAAAAGCCACCACATAAAAAAGGTGGGAGATATTCAAACTGGCATGACACATTCTCTTCTTCAGCTCCACATGGCCAAGTTTAAGTTTCTCTGTGAAGATGGTGATGCTATGTCCTAAGCATAAATTACAAGTGCTTGAGACACAGGGGCGGCTCCTCCACTATGGCGGAGGAGCGTCGCCCCACTGCATTCTCCCAGTGCGAGAAGCAAAAACATTTGCCTGTAGGAGAGTAGGCGGGGCAGCTCTGCTTACGGAACAGCAGGGCAGGTGAGGAGTAGTTTACCCACAGAAAACTATTCAGCCTCCTTCCCAATAGTAAATTTGAAAGCTACATTAATTACTCTGCAGTAGGATCATAAAAATACAGTGAGAGCATCACCATCGCAGGTCACAGTAATAGTGACAAAAACTTCAGATGCTAAAAATGAGTTGCAGTCACAGACAGTCTATGCTGAAGTAAGATGATCTTGAAGATTGTAAATTAACAAACAACCAAAAAAGTCAGTTCTCCCTAATAGAACCCCTTCATTTCACAATAATATAAAAGTGACTAAAGTAAGAAAATGTCCACACAAAATAAAGTGGGAGTCTAGATGAAACAAGCATTGGCATAGCCAATAGGTCTCGCCTTTGGGACCTTATAAGTGTTTACCCATGTAACACGTTATGTTGTTGCACCAAGGATATTGTGCTGCATATCTAAATAGTTATAAGGTCCCAAAGGCTAGCCCTATTGGCTATGCCAATGCTTGTTATATTGTTGATTCTATGCGCCACATCTAAGGCACATAACATGTTGCTTATTAAAATTAAAATCGCTGAGTGCACTGCTTTTGCTGTTAACTTTGGTATATCACATCATGCAGGGCATGGCTTATGTTCTTTTAGATAGTATTATTGTTGCGCTCTGTTGCCTTTTTGTTCCGATCTTGCATGCGCACTATCCTCCCGCTGCCAGTCAAGCCTGCCACTTCTATTTCATTCAGGAGATCCTTGTGTATAAATTACTACAATAGCCTGATAATGCTAGTCCTAGCGAATCTTCCGGCCCTGCCTCCAGCTGCAACAGACGGGAAACACTTGGCAACGCCGAAGGTGAAGTTTAGACTGCACATATGCAAAGCAAAACCACCCCCCATGAAAGTCAGGGAGCTTATTAATGACGCTATACATTTTACAGTTTTATATCGTGTGAAGCAGACCCAAACATATCGGAACACTGTACATGAGCACCAGTTTATTTGTAAGATTCGAGGTACAAAAGGAAGACAATCGTATCCAACTTTCGCCAGACATATCGTACAAAAAAAGGCAGACTGCCTATGAAACATTAGTGGATTGAAAACTATGCTTAACAAGCAGTTTTACCCCAGGAGTAAAAATAACAGAGATCGGGAGGGGACAGGAGTAAAGACAACAGAAACGACAGGAGCGGGGGCAGGAGTGAAGACAATATGGACAACGGACGGGTGCGGGCGTAAAGACAAACAAGTACCGTGCCGGACAGAGTGCATACACAGGCAGGAGGCAGGGGCAGGCAAGAGAAATTCGGAAACAACTTACCACAGGCATGAAATTTCAGGGGCTCTGCTAGCAAGAGAGGCCATAAGGCAAGGTGGCACAGGCTCAATGCCAGGACAGACATCTTCATCACAGGACAGGCAGAGCCACGCTGCACGATGGCACAGGGACTGAGGAAGTGGAGAACGGCAGAAGTGTCATGTGACACGGCATGGCCTGAAGGAGTGGGAGCTCGGGAGCGAGCAATGGTGCTGGTAAGAGCAAGACGTAGGCCGGAAGTCTTTCCAGAGCAATAGCTCGGGAGCGAGCAGCTCTGCTCATAACCGCAAGCGCTAGGTCGGAAGTCAGTCCAGAGCAATTCCAAGAGGTCGTTTTTCCTAGAGTAGCGCATGCGCGCTGCACTAGGCTCGACCTAAAAAGGATTATGCTGCCTATCTTACACTGAAGCCATCCCTTTTTACTCTTAGCTGTCTATATGTTCACATTTGCACTCTGCTTTTTCTTGTCAAAGTGCACCTCGTTGAAGTTTTTAAGCAACTGAGTGAAACAAGTTATGCCAGAGCCTTCTCACAATCCTAGAGGGAGGGACTGGCTCTCGAAGGTGCAGGAAGTATTCTTAGCTTTATCAGGGTCCCATGCATAATAGCTTATCTTAAGTGAAAATTCAATACAAAACATATTGTACCTTTCTTAAATAACACCAGAGCAGAGCAGGGACACTCGGAGGGGGGGAGGGGAAGGGTGGGGGGGGGACGGGTGAGGCTGAGGCGAAGTCATAAAACCATTCATCCTGACCAGACCCAAGATCAGAATCGAATCCGCTGACCTCATGCCTATGCCTTTGCTTCCTCCTTAGACAGCCCATTTGGACAGGAAGAGCCTGATCCAGTTAGCTAGAGGGAAACATCAAGAGGCGAAGGTGGGCTGAGTGTGCTCAGGCTTAGGAGAGCGACGCATGCATATCTACTAGGAGGGTCGAAGATGCATTAACCAGGGTGTTGCAAGGCCAGTCCCATCGCTTGCTGGAGCTGGCCGTTATGCCCTGGTTTAAGGTGGGCTTTGGTACCTTCTATTGAAGATATTGTAATGAAGCTGTAGAAAAAAGGAAGGCCTCAGGCTACAGGGTACTAACCACAATGGGTTAAGAGTTACTTCCCTTCGAGTAATGAGCTGAGACATCTTTTGAACTGACTTACATGAGCACAGGTCATAGGCATTAGCTGGAGTCTGACCTACTGGTTCTGATGACTGGTGCAAGCTCTACACAGCCAGGAGATGTGGTTGGGTGTTGCTGGCACACTTCTACAGACACTCCGGTGATCAGCTAACACCATAATGCTTCTCACACACAAGGCAGACAAATAGATGGTGGGACATTTTTTCTCAAAAATGAGTCAAACCTTTGAATAACTACGTAGTAGACTAGCTTATTTATTTTATTCATGAATTCAGTTTTTTCTATAGCACGGACATTATCCACAAAGATGTTAGGTTAGAGTGCTTTACAGATATGGCAGAAATAGCTACCATTAATTCACATAAAAACGAATACACAGCTATGCTACTATATACAAAAACACATTTGTACAAAGTGGCAAGCTAAGATAATAAATATGCTGACTTATGTTTCATGAGTTAACTTCTTGAGATCAGACTATAAGTTTAAAGAAGCAAACTTATGAGTAGATTTCAGTAGAGAACGGTAAGGGAAAATGAGAAAAGTCCCAGAGAAAAACAGGAGTATAACAGTCATTAAAAGAGGATGGAGAATGAGAAAGCAACGAAGCATAGACATGGATTGTTGGGAGGCTCGAGTTCCTGTATCATACCTTGCTGGGTAGAGTTAGGGTTTCATCAAAAGTTAAACTGATAAATAAGGATCATTTTCAGGGAAGCTTTGTATAATGACAAGAAAGGATCCTTCCTTCTATATGTAGGTTGGTTTCTGGTTTTGGGAACCGATAGATCGCTGAGCAAGACCAAAAACAAGCACTGGCAAAATCAAAATGCCTTGTTTTTATGAGGTAAAGCATTCAAACCAGACAACAGCACACGCTGTGGAGGAACTGGTGGTAATGGTGGGGTAATATCGGTGGTAGTGTTATTGATGACGTGACAGTAATGACAGCGGTGATAATTATATTGGTCCAGTATCAAAAGTGTGGGGGGAGGGCAATGCCACACACTCTAGTCCAGACAAAAAACAAAATAGGCCACTAAAGTAAAGGACATACAAAAAATGACCGATTTCCATAAACAATGCATGCATGCGATACAGAATTGAATCTGTGATGACAGTGTGTTTTTTCAATGTAAAATTGGCCCCTCGTGTTGCAATACAAGCACTTCATATGGATTGGACAGGTATGAATCGGCCAACAGCGTGAGGTGCGAGAGTAATACTCCCACTGGATTGTGACTAAGCTGGTTATGCGTTCTTTAAAGAATTAGTAACAATAGTCGACCACAGCTACACTGTTAATCCATACCTAGCAAAAACTGGCCTTACATTCAGCAACGACCGCTTAGTTTGATGATAAACGTGAAAATTAGTAAGTTTGAAAAATCTGTCAAATAAAAGTTACAACAAAAAAAAAAAAATCCATGAATAGGAAACTTTGTTCCCGCTTCCCGCCGGGCCGCCTGCGATGACCCGGCCAATCGCAGCGCGGCCCCAACCGGAAGTCCCGCCCCCATCGCGGCGCGAGAGAGAAGCCACTGTCCGAGGAGCCCCGAGGGCTCCTGATCGAGTCCCGGTCCCGAGATGGGGGACCGGGTGAAGAGCGGCCGGGCGCATGAAGAAGGCGGGGCTCTCATGTGGTGAGAGAGCCCCGCAAAGTGCAACCGCCGCCCGAGAGGCACGCCGAGCACCGCCAGAACAGGTGAGTGTGTTGCGGAGGAGGAGGGGTGAGTGGGGGTGGGGTGTGCGCGTGTGTCTGTTGTAGTGTGTCTGTGCGTGCGTGTGTCTGTCTGCGCGTGTGTCTGTTAAAGGGGGGGTGCGTGTGTGTGTGTATGCAGTGTGTGTATGTGCGCATGCGTGCGGGAGCCTTTCTGTGCATGGGAATAGCAGGGACGGTGACGCGCGCGCTCACGAGATACAATCGCCAGGAGGACAAGCTCGTCACAGTCTGCTGTCTACATTCCCCGGAATCCCTGGAAAGTGGCGACATAAGTTGTCTCCCTAGACAGCAAAAGCTTCGCTTTTGCTTTCGTCTAGGCGAGACCTAAAAAACACCTTAAAGGTGTACTATGTAGAGCAGAAAACCAACACCTACAACAGTGCTATTAGGGTGCGTTTGCTGCCATAGTGAGACGTTGGGTGGACACCCAGGAAAGCGCATGGACAGGACATCCCTGGTCCTGGAGAACTGCTCACCGTAGATGCAGGAGGATTGCAGTCGTAGAGCAGCTTTTGCCGGTGGCTGCAGGTGGTGGGCACCAGCACCCATTTTTGGTTCAGACACATCATCAGAGTTGGACTCAGACAGTGGTTAATTTGTAAAAAAAAAAAATACGTGCCGGGACTCTCGTCAGGAGTCAACTTGCACCATCCCATTTCTCTTGTTTGTGCCACCTAAAACCGAGTCGACTACTAACCATGAAAGTGGGGAGAGGATGTGGCCTAATGGCCAGAGCTGCTGACTTTGGAGTTGGGGAATCGGGCTCGAGTCTCAGCGTCTGCTCGGCATCATGTGATTCTGGGCAAATCACAATCTCCCTGTGCCTACCAAAAATGAATGTGCAAGATAGGTGGAGGAATCGCATGCATACACAGGAACAACCTTTCTGTGCTGAAAGTCTCCGCATCGTCCCTACCCTCCCCAACTTCTTACGAATACATCTGCCTTGACATTATCAGTGAGGGCAAACCGATATGCTCCCTTCACGGCATTTACCACCCACCCAGAGAACCTCCCCTTCGTCCAACAAATCATGGACATGATTTCAACCAACGCTGGACGACAGCTCACCCAAATATACCTTGGTGACTTCAACCTCCACTGGAACGATCACAATGATGCGGTGGTAAATAGTCTTAAAAACTTCGACGCCCTAGACCTCACCCAAATATGCAACAGCCCGACCCACGAGAAAGGCTCTACCCTCGACCTGATCATCGCCAAAGAGGACGCCATCCAACTTGAGTCTATCCAACCATGTGACTGGTCAGACCATCATATTGTCACATTCATCATCAATGAAAAAGTCAAACTCAACACTGGGCAATCCTCCAGACCTAAAGTCTGGAAAAGAGACCTGAAAAAACTCAACCCATACTCCCTACCCCCGAATAGCTGCGATCTCCTGCTCCCTCCTACGGGCGCCACAGATGTCCAATCCTTGACTGACCACTATCTCAACGCCATGACCTCAATAATTAATGAGGCTGCTCCCCTGCAACTAAAAAGAGTCTCCGCTAAAATCTCCAATCCATGGTACGACGGAGTCTCAATGAAGATAGACGAGCCATGCGAATGGCAGAGCGCACCTGGAGAACTGCTCCGTCTGCACTGCATCTGAAAACGCTGAAGAAAAAGAGAAACGCCTACTTCAGGAAATTAAAGCGCTCAAAAGCAAACTTCTTCAGCCTCCAGCTCGACCAAGCAAAAAACCGCCCAAGAAAACTGTTTGAGCTAATCAGAACACAAGCCAAGGAACAACCCCAAACTCTTAGCAATGCGTGCGAAGCACCCTCCTGTGAAGAATTCGCCGCTTTCTTTACCCAAAAAACTGACAACATTAAGAGTGATCTCCGCACTGACGCAAGCCTCTTCGCCACGCCCAACTGCATAACACACACCGAACCAAAAAACAACGCTACATGGTCTTCCTTTGACACCTACACCGAAGAAATAGGCAAACTGCTCAGTACCTTGAAACCCTCCAATCACCTCACGGATCCCCTCCCCGCTAATGCTGTCAAAGATTTCACTACATTGCTACTTCCACTCTGGACCAAAATTATCAACAGCTCACTCCAACAAGAAACCATCCCTGACTCCCTCAAAGTTGGACAAGTCACTCCTTTACTAAAGAAACCTACGGTCGACCCAACCGACCTAAACAACTATCGCCCCATTACCAATATTCCCACTCTCGCCAAACTATTGGAAAAATGCGCGCAACTACAACTGACTAAACACATTAATCAGTTTGATCTCCTCAACCCTCATCAATCAGGCTTCCGAGCAGGACACAGTACTGAAACTGCTATGACTCACATAATTGACGATGCCCTTCAAATCCTAGATCAAAATTATACCTGCCTCCTCATCCTTCTTGATCTCTCTTCAGCATTCAACACTGTTAAACATGAGAATTTACTCGAACTTTTGAACACAAGGATGGGTATATCTGGGACTGTTCTCAAGTGGTTCACCTCCTTTTTACACAACAGATCGCAGAAATTCAAGAGTAACAACCTGATGTCCTCGCCAATACCTGTTTCGTTAGGCGTCCCTCAAGGATCCTCCCTATCACCAACTTTGTTCAACCTAGTTATGGAACCTCTCACTACCTTGCTACAAGCATCCAATGTACTTTTTCACATGTACGCAGATGACACCCAACTATATCTCAAACTACAATCCCCCAAAGACATTCTACTCCTGAACTCAACGATCAGAAGCACCCAATCCTGGCTTGCCGATAATCATCTCAAACTCAATGCTCTGAAAACAGAGTTCCTTCTGATCTCACCTCCCGCGAAGGTCTCTACTACTCAATCCTGGCTGAAACAGCTAACTGCACTCAATGTCCAACCCACCATAGTAGACTCAGCAAAATCTCTAGGCATAACTCTCGACTCCAATCTCAACATGCAGCATCATATCAGCAAGGCTACTAAGGGAGCAAACTTCCAAATCAATATCCTGAGGAAACTTAAACCCTTCCTGCCAGCCAAAGACTTCCAAACTGCAGTACAAGCACTAGTAATCCCGCGAATTGACTACGGCAGCATCGCCCTCTGCGGTCTTCCGTTAACCACTACTGCACCCCTAAGAGCTTCTCTAAACGCTGCAGCAAGACTCATCACGGGGTCAAAAAACACTCTCATATCTCCCCTGACTTGAAATCCTTGAACTGGCTGCCTTTGGAAGCCAGAATTCACCTGAAAATCGCCTGCATGACACACAAGGCTGTACATCTGAGCTCTCCCGGATACCTCGCTCAGAAGCTGTCAATCTCTGGTGGCTCTAGAAACACCAGAGGCACTAACAATCTTCTGCTAAAACCTCGAAGATTCCGTAAGGAAAAAACTTATAAACGCTCCTTCTCAGGAATGGCACCCAGGATCTGGAACTCACTCCCTCCTGAAACCAGGCTCATCTCTTCCATCACACTTTTTAAGAAAGAAGTAAAAGCTATTCTCATGGCCAAATACAGTTGACACGACCTATTAACGTTATCCGTATAGACTCTGCACCATTCTGTATTATTCTGCCTGATCACTACGACGATGTGTTTTACCTGTATTATTGACTTACCTGACTATATATGCACACATCTATCTGTAATATCTGCATATTGATGTACCTGTTTTACTTTACTCCCTAATGATTTGAGTTTCACTCTCTTGTTGGTATGCCCTGCTTTGTAAAGCGCTCTGATATCTGCAAAGATTTTGTTCGCGCTATATAAAACTTTCAGAATAAATAAATAAATAAATAGTACAAGACAAACTGACAGAGCCTAACGGAAACAACCCAGTTTAATGTAAAAAAAAAAAAAAAAACAACAAAAAAACATGTCCTGGTATCTTCATATAGAATTAATATTATACTGTAAAACAAATTATTGGTATTGTTGCAGCTATTCTGCTCTAGAACAGAACTATGCTTGGAACCACAGAGAAATAGTTTGTGGAACGGAGTCACTATACCACCTCATTATCTGAGAGTCAGACTAGCTATAGTGCCTCACCTGCCCTCCTAACCTTGCCAGAGAAACAAGTGAAGTGACACCCCAGAACACTCTCGACCCTCTCAAGGATCGTAGTAAAGGGACACACCCTTTCGCTTTCACACTCGTACTTGTCCACAATAAGATAACCAGGAGACACGAAGGAAAATAAGAATATTTAAACTATTGTGCTCTGAAATGTAGTATATGTGCCACAATTAGAAACAACTACATATCAAAAATACTGTTAGCGTTGTTATTCATCCATTGATCATAAAAAGCCCTGTCATTTTATAGGGCAGAGGAACCTAACATCCCCCGCTACAGAAGTGAAATGATTACATATCAAAAATGTCTGAGATTACTGGACAACCCCATACCTTAGCATTGACAGATAGACGTTATACATTTCAGCAAACGCAGTGTTCTAGTCTCTGAACTCTCGTTCCATGTGGGTGATTATGTCTCATGTCACAGCTGAATTCTTGTGTTAGGTCTAAGTACAAGTGCCTGGCCAGAAAGAATAACAAGGGACATCATTGTTTGACCTGGTCAGTGGTGTTCAGACTAAATCCCAGGAAAAGAAAAGAAGGCAAGAATATATGCAAGTTCCGTGTGAAAGTACAATGTGGCACAAAAGCAAGCGTGTTTATATAGTAACTTGTGCTAAGAAAAAATTAGGCCTAACATGTGCAGTTAGGCTAACATAGGGAAACTACAATGGGACTTGCGGCAAACACACAACACACTCCCTTTGGTCAGAATAATCGCACTTAGAAAGATACTAGATATGGTAAATGGCATTTGAAAGTAAACATACTCAAAGCCTCATTTCAGAAATGTGAATCACTAAACACTAAAATTAGAAGGGAATGTCAACTTGGTAAAATAATCAAATTAAACTGCTTCGGAGGAATCAATAGTGTCACTCGCCATTTCATAAGCCAAAGACTCAACGAAGGAATCGGACTCCACACAGGGTGATTGGTCAACAGCCAAAGCCACAGGCTCCAAACAACTAACAAGCTCACAAATCTCAGCCGATGTCGAGACAGTAACCAGACAACATGCGTCCGTGTTGACCAAGCCTGTATCTTGTGGTCCATGCGCACGGCTCCTCGTAGGCCAAAGGCTCAAACCTCGCATTGTTAAGAAGTTGCGAACCCAAATGACAGTCCTGAAAATGGGTCAAGAGGAGACTCAGTGCCAGTCCAAAGTCCAAGGCAGCAGAGCTCTGAAAAGCCAGGCATATGTCTAGTGCAGTAGCCGTCGGCAGTAGGTGTTTCTGTAGTGCGGTGACGTGGGCAGGGGGAGGGGCAGGGTGGGGGGTAGTAATGTATGGATTACGGAGTTTTACAGGTAAGTAAACATTTAAATAAATAAAACAAATTTCGTTGCGCGCACTGCATCACATTTTGTGATGCAGTGAGCGCAACAAAATTCGTTTTATTTATTTAAATGTTTACTTATCTTTAAAACTCCGTAATACATACATTCCTACCTCCCACCCTGCCCCTCCCCCTGCCCACGTCACCGCCCTACAGAAACACCTACTGCCGACCGCTACTGGTCTAGTGCCCATTCGAAGGGACATCAGATGCAGTTAAACCAGGCAGGCCGAAACGTCAAAGACCAAACAAGAACATTCCCTTAGTAGAAGTATTCCAAAGATATGAAACATACACTCACGGCAGTGTTGGAGCACTGCCAGTCCCTAGAGCGCCCACAAAAGTAACATTCTTTGAGGAAAAACAGGAACAGGATGAGAATGCCGCAACTGAGGAGTAACAGCAATGGAAACCCTCTGAATACACTAGAGAAAATGGAGTGGACGGGATTCCTCCAAAGATGGTCTGAAAAGAACTAACAAGGCCAAACCCTGCAACCTTAGAAAAGCAGGCAAAGACAGCTGTACTAGAGGCACTGAATTTTGATTCACTAATTCTCCGAAATGCTGGAGAAGGTTAGTATTAAACAATGAGTATTTCACTAGAAGTTCTAGCCACCTGCAATTCGAAGGTCTAGCAAGCAGATGTAAGAGCTACTTCTTGCTGAAACAATAATACTTAGAGTCTGCTTAGTTTGTTGACATTTGCCTTTTAAAGTTGGAATGGAAGGCCACAATAAGTTACCTACAATCCAATGCAGAGAGGGAAACAAGACGAAGTTGACTAACTGAGAAACGGCAAAAACATATGGGACTCGAGACAGCATTCCATAAGTCTTGATCACGAAGCATGAGATAACTCGAGTTAAAGAGTACCGCAATGAAAGGGAGAATTGCGGGAACCAGAATTATTTTTAAATAACAGGCCAAATTTGGCATACAAGTATTGCATACGCCGTGTATTTTAACGTCTTTGCAAACAAGTGAATGTCCGACAGTAGAGTTGCATTCTTTACCAATGATAAAAACATCCTTGTTGCTACGTTCACAACAATTTTCAATCTGAAGCTAAAGTCATCAGCTCAGGGGTCCCCCAGGGCTCTAGTCTGAGCCCTGTACTATTTGTATATGGTGCCCCTGATTGAGCTAATCGTTTCCTACCAATTAGCACAATATCATATGCTGACGACACACAGCTTATTCTGGTCCTGGATAGAGGCTACTTTTGAGTGGATGAATAACAATCACCTCAAATGTAATTCCGGTAAGACGGAAAATCTGCTGTTCGGCTCTCAAAATCTGTTTTCCCCGAAAGACTGGTGGCCTGATGATGCTGAAGCCCCTCCAAATACCATCTCTTCTGCTCGAAATTTGGGCATTAAATTCGATGACCAGCTGTCTTTTAAACAACAAGCGGTGGCCGTGGCCGGCACTTGTTTCTATATTATTAGATCTTTGAGGAAGTTTTTTGATCTTCTTCCTTTGTCAGCAAGGCAAACGGTACAAATTGCCTTGATAACATCTAGACTGGACTACTGCAACGGCCTGTATGCTGGAGCAAATAAGTCCGTTCTCGACAGGCTGCAGATGGTCCAGCATGCAACTGTCCGTTTGGTGTTACGCTGGCCTCGCAAGTCATCTGCCTCGGCCGCGCTTAATGCGCTTCATTGGTTACCAATCTGCAAACAGATTCTGTTTAAGATTCTTCTGATTACCTTCAGAGCTCTCCAACAGCAAGGGCCTAGATACTTGTCCAATGGCTTCAAACGTTACCAGCCCATGCGCTGCCTGAGGTCTGCAAATCAGAACTTGTTGGTAACACCTAGATTTAAGCTGGCGACCAAAGGTGGTAAATCTCTTTTCTTCTTGAGCGCCAAGGCCTGGAATAAACTCCCGCCGCAGCTCCGATTGATGGCCAACGAGAGCCACTTTAGAAATGCACTTAAAACTTGGATGTTTTCCCTCACTGACGCTGCTTGTAGAGCACTGGTGTAAAGTATATTGTGACTAAGTTTGCCTCCATTCCCCCCCAACCTATTCCACCTGGGTTGGCGTTAAGCGCCAAGATACTCCTTGGAGTGGTAGTAGCGCTATAAAAGTGTACTTTACATTACATTACAATAGGCAAAGGGGAATGACCATAAGTCATGTATGTAACTGCTGCCTAGGGGTGCTTATCTACCTACAGGAAAATGTTTGATGCAAGCTGTAAATTGAAAGATCGATATAGGCAGTGAAATAATTCTGTGTATTAACCACACCACCTAAGGCGTTTCAGCTATAGTGAATGGGAGGAGTTCTAATTTTTTTTAATGCAGCACTGTATAGGTCGCGTCTTTCATGGCCATCAATTGTTGTTTACGTGTTAAATTAAAAGCAGAAACAAATGCCTACAATTCAAGAAATTCCATGGAATGCACCCATTTTTAACTGTTTGATGCGTCCAGCTAAACTACACAATTGAACTAAGCTGAATTTGCCCATGACACAACGTTGACATGTCATTCTGCACAATATCAATAACAGACAACACAATGTTGTTTAAGTTGTAAATACAAGATTACAACATATTAATACTATTATCAACAACAGCAAGCAGTTTATCTAAACAATCTTGGTCAACTAGTCTTAACCATGCATCAGCTTCCATTTGGGATTGTTTACAATTTTCAGTATAAGTAGCACATATCAATCTTTTAGAACGTGGGGTTTTGGGACCCAAAAGAAAGTCTAACAAATTCATGCCTTTGGGCAAAAGAGAAAGGTGTTGCTTCACTGCAGACAGTGCGGAGTTGGCTCTGTATGTGGTATACCACTAGGTGGTTATACTGTGCATCAAGTCCAGAGATTCCCCAGAAGTGTACAGACCTCAATGTAAAACCGAAGGTGCTCAATTAGTGGTAGTAAGGGCAAGCAGCCTTCGCCCTAATACAGAGGAGGGTAAGACATTTATTGCACAACATTGACCAAAAAGAGACACACGATTAAAAAAGGAGATCCACACCAATTTTATAAAAATAAGCTTAGTTTGAGATTTTTTTTAAGACCAAGGTCTTCGCAATAAGGTAAGTACTTTTTGCAGAAATAAATACTTTCAAAAGTCAACACTTATTGTAATTTTCAGAGAGGTCAATGTTGTCCTATGGAGGAAAACAATAAATGCGGTTATAAAGTAAAGAACGCAACTTACAGTTACAGTCTTCGGGACAAAAATAAGCAAGGGCCAGGTTAGTACCAAAACTGCACCACAGGCGGCAAAGGGGCAGCCAGGTGCAGAGGTCAAAATCTTAGTTCGGTCCAATTGCTGCAGACAAACAGGCTGCAAGCGTCGCCCTGGAGATGGCAGGAGGGAGACCAGCGACAGCAGAGTTAAGTAGAGATGTAGGGGGTCATAGGGGCACAATAGTTTTAGCTCACCAAGGACCAGGGGTTTCAGGTGCAAGGGTGCCTTTAGACAATGGATTCTGCTCACCGGAACCGGTCGCTGTCAGGGGGAGCCGCTGGGTTCAGGCTGCAGGCATAGTTGTTGAGTCCAGGAGGGGTCAGCCAGCGTTGAACTGGAGGTCAGGATCGCGGGGGAACCTGTTCTGGGTTGGTGGTCCACCTGGACACAGGCCGGATGCTTTGGGTGCATAGTGGGCAGGACTCGCGGATTCAGAGGGCCCCAGAGTCCTTTGTGTACGTTTCTTGGGGACAGAGCTGCTGACCTCCGGAGTCTCTGGTCTACGTAGAAGGGCTGTCAGTCTTCCTCAGGTTCTAGAAGTCGCTGGTTGCAGGACAGGCATAGTCTTCTTTACAGAGCCTTTGAAGCTGGAGACAGGCTGGTAGGGCTGTGGCCAAGTAAATAGTCATTTTCAGGCTTCGCTGCATGGCGTTTCCTTCCTCCTTCTTAAGTCGGCAGGAAACTATTCCAGGTCTGGGGGGAACCATCTAAATACTAAATTTAGAGGCATTTTAGGGGAGTGGCAAGTAGGGTCAAAGAGCACTTTACCTGGGGTGACTACACCCTCAATTATACCACCTTCTTTTGGAGGGGCATAAACTTAGTCATGATTGGAGGGGTCTTCCCATCTTCAAGATGGCGGGGACTGATAGATCTGCTACATCTCGCCTCCCCCGCCTTAGGGGTGGATTTGGCAGAGGTGGGCACCTAAGTTTTCCAGCGGATTTCACGCTGAAAGTGGTAGTGTAAACTGTGGGCTTCAATCTGCTGCTGGCAGCAGAGGCTGGGGATCACATTATAAAGTCGGAAGGCCTTTGAAGCTTCCCTCTTCCAGAATGAGCACAGTACTCGAGAGGAGGTGCAACACCTCTGCCCAGTATGTGCATTGTTTTTGGTCCCAGAGAGTAGAGGCTCTCGAACCATTGGTCCCGCAACATTGTCAGGTGGTGGCAGGCTGCCTACAGCCAGTCCGGGACCACATCAGGGTAGGTACATTTTCAGGAGGCACCTCTGAGGATACCACTGTGTACATGATATAATAAATCCCACACTGGCATCAGTGAGGGCTTACTGAAAGGAGTAGTCCGGTACTAAACACTCCTGTGTTCAGTGAAGCCATCATGGTGCTGTGGACTTAGAGTAGTCGAGTTTCTGGCCCATGTACTCTCAATGGCTTCCCTGGCACTTACCACATTAAGGAATAGACCTTAATATTGTAGAGGCATATCTGCTCATGTAGATATGCCCACGCTTGTGATATAGTGTAGGAAGCTGGTTTGGTATAGACTATACCAAAGTAAGGTAAGTGTGCACAGAGTCCAGTGGAACCCCAAAGGTTAGGTAGCCAGAGGTAAGAGTAGACAGCACCTTACTCTCTATTTGCGGTAGTTTGGGTGAGCAGTAAGGCTTTACCAGAGGGTAGTGTTAAGCATTTATTGTACAAACTCAGACAAGAAATGATGTCACGGGGGGAGGAGCCTAGCTCGCGGACGTAATGGCCGCCTTTTAGCTCGGCTCCGTCGACCCTCCGGCTAACTCCGACTATCCGGTCATATATCCTTCACTGCGATGCTATTTCCATACAGAACTTGAACTTTGAACACCCACTCTTACTCACCGTCTGATCCGGAGGTCCCTGGGTGCTGTGGATCCGCAGCTGTGCCCTCGGTGAGATTGGGGCCTCCGGGCGCTCGAGACCGGGACCTCGCCTGCGGGACCTGACCGGCGGTGAAGAGATTCCTGCGGGACCCGACCGGCGGAGAAGAGATTGCCGGCCCCGGCCGCGAAAGTGAGCCACTGGTGGGAACCGTTGTGCGTGTGATCCGGAGATCCTGAACCGGCCCGATGACTGAGCCGTGCGGCTGGAGGGGGACGAGCTGTGTTGGGGGCTGACCGTGTGAAGGGGTCCCTTCGCCTTTGTTTTGTCCGGCGGTCCTGGACCCCGCGCCTGGATCTTGCCTGTGGGGTCTGCCGCTGTTCGGGAAGGATCCCCCCCCCCCCCATCGGGCGCTCTCTTATCCTGTGCCGGTGAGGCCGTTGTTGGGAGCCTCCGGGGGTCTGTAAAGTCCTACATTTGGGAACTGTTTGGGGGCCCACGGTGAAGTGTGGGGCGGCGAAACTCACAAGATGGCTGCCGACAACGTGGGGGGTACTCCGCTCTGCACCGATGCTCCTTGCCGGCCGGATTGTGCAGAGGCCTGGGTGTGTACTCGGGCGCCCACGCCCGGAGATGTCCTGGACGCCTTGTTGTCCTTGTACGCGGTTTTGGCCCCCGGTGCCTCTGCTGACCCCGTGCGGCTCGCCGCCATTTTGGGCCGCCGCTCTATTATGCACCCCTGTCGTCCTGATGCCGCCATTGCCTCACCCCCTTCGGCTGCGCCAGGAGTTGCTGTTGTTGTTCTTCGGCCGTTTGCTGGGCCGGTGACTTTTGATCCTCTGCTTCCTCGTCGCCTGGATTTTGAGGACTTCCACAAGCCGCGGAGATCTGCTCCGGCCAGAGTACCTGGGACTCATGGTGGGCCACTGTTTGCTCCCGCTTCGTTGGATTCGAACTTTTGTTCTGGAGGGTTACCATTGTACTATCGAACTGCGCACCTGGACTCCGGCTTGCATTTGCTTGCCTTGTTGTTACTGCTACAATTGACTTGCTTAATTGACTTTTTGTATTCCCACCGTACGAAAGCTCTACCTAATTTATATTATTGTCGTGACTCTGGCCTACGTTATGATTATTTTTTGTTGGGTGGTCCGCTCCACATTATCCTTTATTGGGTTGGTTTCGTGATCAGGAAGGGTTGGGGGTGAGTTACACGACATGATAGTCTGCTGGACTACCTGCCCGTTGCATTGATGTTTGTATTCTCGACACGGTGAAACGTTACGATCTCTCCCTCCTCCCCCTCCCTGTGGTTCTTGCTGTATGTGAAGATGTAGTACTGAGTTGATACTTATTCAATTGTTGGTCGGGGGGGGTCGTGGCCGAAGTGTTTGATTATATCCTCTGGCTCCTCCCTCACAGTTATATTTCGGATCCTTATTTTCCTCTTTCTTCTATATTTCGGGTTTAGTTACTGGGCGACAGGCACGCTGCTAGGGGGGTTGGCCGTAGCCATCTACAGGTGTGCGGGGTGGGGGGGTTGGGGTTTATTATTTTTCTTTTTTGTGTTTCTATGGCCTTTTTCCTTCGCTCTTTTGGTTTTCCTTTTTCTTTCCTTCTTTCTTCGGATGTGGGATCGGTCTATTGGATAATTCCCTGAGTTTTCATTGATTTGTTGTGATTCATGTCTTAACTGTTGCTGCATTGTTGATGTACTTGGGCGGGCGTCTATTCGGTGCTCGTAATATTTTAATGCACGTATATCCTGATTCCCTGCTATGTGACCCATACCTTCTTTGTAGTCGTCTCAATATGCAGAACTTTTGGTTTGGTTCGTCCGATGTATGAATATATCCTACGGTTAGGCTTCCGACACCCACGTCTCTTTAAGTTATACTGCAGCTTTTACGTTATTGATGTCATCCTGATTTAATGGTAAAATTGAACCTCACTTATCCGGAACTGTGAACGATGTGTGCCATGATAATATGCTTTTCGATATGCTGCCGTGCCCCCGGGATGTTCGGCTAAATAGCGGTGTACACTTCTTTATAAATAAAGGTTTTCAAAAAAAAAAAAAAATGATGTCACACACTAAAAGACCAAACTCAGATCAATTTGATTGTATAAAAATATTATTTAGTTGGGGGCGTGGCTAGCAGCCGATGATGGCGGCAGCAACCTAGAGAGGCTCCCGTAGCGAGGCGGCTTCCCGCAACAATCCGCATGTCTATCCGCTCACTGCTCAGTCCGAAGAGGGTGTCCTGGGTGCGGTGACCGAACGGCACCGGTACTGAAAATTTGGGAGCGCTTGGACCCCGGCATCGGGGCGGAACCTCATCTCCGTCCCTTGTGGAAGACGGGCCTGGTGACGCGAGGCGAGCCCCGGTGTCGATTGATTCCTGTGGCCGGGCGGAAGTTCATCCTCCCCGGCGCACCCATCCGGAAGTAGCCGACGACGCCATCGTCCTACACTCTTGGCTGGCGATCCTCCCCACCGCCCGATCTACCCCTCACGCTGAGTACACGGTGACGCTGGGCAGCTGTGCCCCTTGGCTGCGCTCGACACAAGCCGGCGGACCTGTGCAGCACTAGTCGCCATTTTGCTTGATTCAGCCGAAGCCGCCACAGCTCCGCGGCGGCCGGCGGCACTCGAATAGCGCCAGCAACCACCCGTTTTGGCCCCCCCCCCCTTTCTGCATTCCCTTCCCCCCCGTGGACGGTTACGGACCTCCGGTCTGCCCCATCATAGACTTTGTCTTGCTGAACAGTAATGGCGGGGAAGGGACAACGGCAGATTGCTGCTCAGGCGAAGCTTGGGAAGTATGCCTACGATAACCAGTCATCCACCCAGCCTGAGCAGCGCAAATCATTGGGGAAGGGCGCTGACAACGACGGCGCTAAAAAGGCCACGCTGGACGACGTGCTGCGGGCGCTGGAGCAGGTGCAGGCCACGGTGGGCTCGACCGCGGCGGAGGTTACCCTTATCAGAGCCGACCTCCAGAAAATGAGTGAAAGGGTGAAGCAGGTGGAGGTGGTGAATAAATCCTTAATAGAGGACGTTTCTGAACTACAAGTAGCAATGGAGAGGCTACAGGCGGACAATAAACTTTTGAAAAGTAAGTTGGATGACCAGGAGGGGCGCTCCAGACGCAACAACGTCCGTATCTTGGGGGTTCCGGAGTCTGAAACAAAGGGGGCCATGGACCTATACGTTGAAGATCTTATAAAGACCAAACTGGCCCCGAAGGGACTGTCCAACTTCTTTACAGTGGAGCGGGCCCACCGGGTCCCGGGAGGGACGCCCGCCCCAGGGGCCGCCCCGCGCCCCATCTTGGCGAGACTCTTCAACTTTCGGGACCGCGATGCAATCCTCCAGGCCGCCAGGGTGGCACCGCCCATCCAACTCCAGAATTCTCGGATTTCGTTCTTTCCTGACTATACGGCGGAGGTCGCCCGTAGGAGGAGAACATTCCTCGAAGTTAAAAAGTCGCTTCGCGACCAAGAACTGCCGTACTCCATGCTGTTCCCGGCCCGGCTAAGAGTGGTGGCGGACAAGAAGGTCTGGTTTTTCGACTCGGCAGAGAATGCCAGGGAGTGGCTGGATGGCTGGCGCACTGTGGCCCGCGCCTCTAACCGTCGACGCAACAGGTCGGGAGAAGGGAGCCGGCGGGGCTCACGCTCTCCACCCAGAAACAGCGGGAATGGATCACCGTCACAGGAACACTTGGGGGATGCTGGAGGCGAATGATGAGACCACGAGGGACCACCATGTTACTCCTGAACTATGCTCCCATTCTGATTCTTCATTGAGTCGTTAATGGACACTGGCCCGGACGACCCGTGGGCTACAAAGGGACCGCCTGCTTTGGGGGGACACTCTCCCCCGACGTGCAAGTACTCTGTTTCTGATATGGGTTAAGCGCTCTGCTAAGTTGGGGTGGCGGGCAGTTCTGAGTCCGTTTGGCAGGGAGGCAGGGTGGGGGGTGTTGGGGGGGGGGGGTTTGTTTATTTTTACGGGAAATTCATGCTATCGATCAAAAATGTAGAATGTACTGTGCTATTTACTGGAACGATGCTGGGAGGGTGGGCCATGTGCTGTTGGTTTTTGTCCCTAAGTTTCGATGGTGGTGGGTGCACGGCCTACTGTGAGGCAGGCGGGTGAGACGCGATTGGGCGGCTCCTCCCTCAAGATTCTGGCCTGGAATGTGCGCGGTTTGGGTGATAAAGTGAAGCGTGGCCTTGTTCTGTCCGAGGTCAAGCGTCATAAACCTGACCTCATACTCCTTCAAGAGACCCATCTAATGGGTACTGCCACCAAGGCCCTGGACAGGCGAGGGTATGCAATGTTGGCCCATTCAGACTTCTCCACTGGGTCCCGAGGCACGGGTATCCTGCTCAGAAAATCCTCTACTTTTATCACCCTCAGCACGAAAACTGACCCGCAGGGCTGTTTTGCGGCGGTGATTGGTCAGTGGGATGGGCGCCCACTGACTGTAGTATCGGTGTACATCCCGCCGTCCTTGCACTCAGTGATGCTACCTGCCCTGGGTGGTTTCTTGTTGTCCCTCCCCGAGGGAGACACCTTGTTAGGCGGGGACTTTAATGCCCCTGCCGACCCACAACTCGACAGGTTCCCAGCAACCGCTCTCCCCGGGGGTTCCTCCAGATTCCAGAGGTTCCTGGGGGCATTGGGGCTGGTAGACATATGGCGACACGTCCACCCAACACAGCGACAGTACACCTTTCATTCCACCGTCCATAATAGTCTGTCCCGCATTGACCACTTTCTGGCGTTGGGGGATGGGTTGCAGCGCGTCGAAGAGGTGCTCATTCACCCTAGGGGCATCTCTGATCATTCCCCACTAACTCTCACCATTACTTCACAAACACACTCGCGCCACCGCGTCTTCCCGATGCGTGCCTCATATCTTAAGGTACCTAAGGTCCGGAAGGCACTGCAGACTTCCACGACACATTACTTCATGGAGAACGAGCCTACCGCAGCCTCGGCTGTGGTGCTATGGGAGGCCTATAAGGCCGTCCTGAGGGGGCAAGCCATTAGCTCCATAACTTCGTATAGACGAGAACAGGTGGCGGAACACTCGGCGCTCGAGCTACGACTGCGCGAAACAACCGCTGCCCATGAAACAGACCCCACTGACGACACACTGCACGCGCTCATGCTAGCCCAGCGTCTCTATACCGACCACGCTCGACACGTTACACAAGGTCACATCGCTGACACACAAAACCGCGTGTATGATATGGGGGACAAGGCAGGGAAAATGCTGGCTTGGCTAGACAAAAGAGGTGGAATTGCCAGGGGGATTCAACAGGTTAAGGACGAACAGGGGACCATTCATACGGACCCAGCTCAGATAGTGGAAGCATTGGCGGCCCACTTCGAGAGGGTCTACACCCCGGAACGGGACGTCACTGCGATTGCGGCCCAAAGCGCATTGTATGATCTGCCTATCCCGGCACTGTTGCCCGAAGCGGCGGCTGAGCTTGAGACACCTTTTACTGCGGACGAACTACGGATTGCCATTGGGGCCCTATGTACGGGCAAAGCGCTCGGGCCGAACGGCATCCCAATTGAGTGGTTCCAGGACCGCACTGCTGTTCTTAGCCCATACTTGCTTCGAATGTATGAGGAGTGCCGTACTACGGGGGTGCTCCCGTTAGACCAACGGACGGCCACGATTGTGGCTATTCCTAAGCCTGGTAGGCCCCCGGAGGAATGCTCCTCATACCGCCCTATATCCTTACTTAACGCAGAAAGTAAAATTCTGGCGAAACTTCTGGCAAACCGTGTCATGCCCCACCTCTCTGACTTAATTCACCCGGACCAGTCCGGGTTCATGCCCCACAGGAACACCTCACTCAATTTACGACGGGTGCATGGGGTATTGGCCAGGACGGATGAAATCGGCGAACCCGCGGCCATTTTGGCCCTAGATGCAAAGATGGCCTTTGACATGGTCGAATGGGCTTATCTCTTTGAGGTTCTCCGGTGCGTGGGTTTTGGCCCTGTCTTCATCTCGTGGGTTAAATTACTGTACACCATGCCGGTGGCGCATGTGGTGGCGAATGGCCACGTTTCCCGCTCCTTCCCGCTCATGCGCGGCACCCGACAGGGTTGCCCTCTTTCCCCCCTGCTATTTGCGCTGTCGCTGGAGCCTTTGGCAATCCGCATTAGGTCCACCCCCTTGCTTAAGGGGATTCAGTGGAAGGAGGGCTGGGAAGACCGTATTTCGCTCTACGCGGATGATATGCTGGTCTACCTGACGGATCCTGAACACGGCATCCCGGCTCTCTTACGCATCTGCAATACCCACGGGGAGGTGTCTGGCTATACCATTAATTGGTCTAAATCCGAATTATACGCCCTGACGGGCAGCCTACCCACGGTTGGCTCAGCCTGCCCCCTACGGCTGGCCGGCTCGTCATTTAAGTATCTTGGTATTCACGTCACGAGTGACCCGGCGGAATACGAAAGATTGAACCTGGCGCCTCCGCTGGACCGCCTCAGGCGTGATGCGAGCTTCTGGGCAGGATTACCGCTAACAATGCTGGGGAAAGCAGCCCTCTTCAAAATGAAATCCCTGCCCCGCTTTCTATATATTCTGGACAATGCCCCTTTTGCGGTGCCCCCCAGGTACTTCAAGAGGGTGGCGGCGGTGATCTCTGGTCTGCTATGGACTAATCGCCCGGCACGGATAGCTCACGCCAAGCTCTGTAAGGGCTGGTACGAGGGTGGCATCGCACTTCCTAACCTCCAGCTTTACTATTGGGCGGCCCAGCTTAGGCCGATCAATCAATGGCTGCACGCATCGCAATCGGACCCTGCATTCCAGGCGGATCGGGCCCAGCTTGGGGCTGGTACCCTGCTGGCCCCGCTTTACGATAAACGTAAACTCAGGTCGTTGAAGGGGCCCACTAAGATCACGGTGTCCACCTGGCATGCAGCCACCGCTGCGCTAGGATGGAAAGACACTATCACCAAGCTCACCCCACTCTGGGACTCACGTGCTCAGGGCAACCTTCGGACCAGCAAGGGGTTTTCCCGCTGGGACGATATAGGCATCTCAACGGTGGGAGACATGTGGGACCATGGGGCGGTCATCACGTTTGACCGCCTGAAGGAACTTTACGAGATGGGACCGCATGAAACCTATCGGTATGTCCAGGTTCGTCATGCTCTGCTGGCGGTTATTCCGGTGGGGTCGACTCTCCCGGAGTCGTCCCCGCTGGAGGATCGCCTCTTGACTGACTATATGGTGGAAAAGGCCACCTCCCTTACCTACCGGAAACTCCTAAATAATTCCCCAGACCCGCTAGTGCCTCTTAAGGGTAAATGGGAACAGGAAGTGGGGGAGTTGGATGAACACGAATGGAATGGGGCACTGGCATCCCCCAAAGACGCGGGCATATCCTCTAGAATGAGACTCATCCAACTCAAAGTTCTGCACAGAACATATTACACCAGAACATTGCTTCACCGCATACAGCGAGCCCCTGACCCCTTCTGCTTGCGAGGCTGCGGGGAGGAGGGCACACTATTCCACACACTCTGGGACTGCTCCCTTATACAAACCTATTGGCGTCAGATCCTGCGCACCGTCTCACAAGTGCTAGAGGTTTCCGTGCTTCCAGAGCCTCGTCGCTGCCTTCTTAATGTGTGGGAACCAACTGACTTGTCCCGGCATGGCCGCCTCTGGGTCACGATTGGAATGATGATGGCTAAGAGGGATATTGCGCAGCGCTGGGGGGTGGCAGATCTACCGAAGGCCTCGCAATGGTGTGTTAATATGGACAGGGCCATGGTCACGGAACGGGCAGTGTATTTGACCAGGGGGTGCCCGGCCAAGTGGAACAAAGTTTGGTCCCCATGGAATGCTTACCGAGGTGAGATTTGCGAGCCACTTCCTGAAGATGACGCACCGGAGTCGGACGAGGAGGAGTGAGTGTGGGGGGAAGGCTTGTTGGTGGGGGAGGGCGACACCGGGTGGGGGCGGGGTACCATAATGGGACGACTAATATTGTGCATACCGAGGTGTACAAAGTGCTGTTGACATGGACTCTGAAGTACGTTCCCACCTAAATGGCATTAGGTTTCCTATATCGATGACAAAGTGATTTCCCGAAGTTTGAATGTTCTTTCTTTAGGTATAAAACAGAAAACGAAAACCTCCTAATTTCGGCATGGCCCATTCGCAATCCCCTCTTCACAATTTCTTTTTGGAGCTTTGTCCTCATGTCCTCACGACCGCAGATGTACTTATACTATGATAATGCATATTTGTTTGCTTAACACTTTCTTAGCGGCCGGCCCGGTTGGGTTGTAGGCGACAAGCGGTGTAACACCTGTGAAGGCTCAATAAAGGTTTTCAAAAAAAAAAAAAAAAAAAATATTATTTAGTTATTTTATTTCTAGAACCAAGCGAGGCCTGGTGTAGGTAAGAGAAATAATACTTTAACTTTTTACAAGTATTGACCAGTTGAATGCAGGTTCAAATGCAGTTGGTTGGTTTACAGGTAAGTCAATCAAAATTACTTTTCAGTTACTTTGTAGATTACAGAACACGTTACTTCTTGGATTACTTTTTAAGTTACTTTTCCTAATCAGTGTGAAATGCCTAAATATCACACTGAGACATTTCCTAGACAAAAGTTAAGTAATTCACTTTTGGTACATTTGCAGTTTTTCAAGTTTTCATTTAAACTATCTCCACACTTAAAAGAATTTTCAAAGAAAAGCAGTCAATGCAATCCTATGGGAGGAAATGAAGTTATCGGTTTACAGGTAAGTACTTTTTTGTGAGAGTTGGTATTCTCTGGTTAGAACTAGGGATACCCCAGGGCCGAGGATGCACTCTAAGAACACCCTCAGCGGCACTAGGGTGGAAGGGTACAGAGTGCTGAAGCCCAATGTTATCTACAAGAGTAAGGGGGCCTCCGGTTGGTGGCTGCTCACGAGCAGGCTACTAGGTTGTGGGAGCAAAGCTCCTGGACTTAAGCTCAGGACAAAGGGGGATCCAGTTTAGCACAAAAGGCGCACCCACCGTGGCACAGGGGCGCCAGATGCATGGTGCTGTTTTGGTGTTGGGTGCCCCATTTTCAATGGGAGTTACAGGTCTTGGATTTTGGCAGCAGGCTCGGTCCAGGAAGACTTCCGGGAGGAACCAATAGCTGGGCAGGTAAGTTGGAGGGCTCGGGGACGTAGGTGCACCTCAGTTTCTCTTCTCCAGGGCGTAGGGCGGCTGGATGCAGGGGTGTCTTTTGAGGTCGAATTTCACCTTACCTTAACTCATGGTTAAGGGTGTCTCCGTGCAGAGGCTGCAGGCGACGTCAGGGAGACCTGGAAGGGTCTGAATCTGGAGCGGCGGGGACCGCACTGGGACCAGTGGGCCACTCTCACTCGGGCCATAGGCGACGGGTGCAGTGTTGTTTCCAGGTGTCTGGTTCTTGGTCCTCAGCAGGCTCAGAGTCTGTTTTGGGAGCTTCTTTTGAACAGAGCGGTTGTTCACAGGACATCTGGTCTTTGTTGAGGGCAGTCAGTACTCCCAGGGTTCTGGAGGTCGCTGTCTGCAGGGCAAGGCGCCTTTTGGCGCAGGATCTCTGGAAACTGCAGACGGGCCAGTAGGGCTGGGGCAAAATCAGTTCTTCTCTGCAGTCTCCTCTGATGGGCGTCTTCTTTCGTCCTTCTTCGCAGGTTGGGGGAACCAGTCTTCTTGGTTCAGGGCTCCCCCCTAAATACTGTATTTAGGGGGCGTTTTAGGGGTCTGTAGGTCAATTGTCAATAGGCTTCTGGCCTTAGAGTGACTACAACCATTGTGTGCTCACCCCATGTGGGGGAGTGGGCACAATCCCTAATCCTGATTGGAGAGTGCCTGCCATCTACAAGATGGCAGGCACTGAAGAGTGGGCTTCCCCTCGCCTACCCCACCAGAGGGGTGGGGTTTGGCAGAGGCGGGCACACCATCTGTGCTGGCTTATTTTTCCTGCCCGTCTTCCCACCAAAAAGGAGGGGCGGCCTTTAGAGGGCCTGCTCCTGATAGCAGGAGAGGCTGGGGGGTTGCATTACAAAAGCGGCAAGGCCTTTGAAGCTTCTCTGCCACAGATGGCTCTTCCTGGCCTGGGGGAGGAGTGACCACCTCAGTCCAGGAAACGCTTGGTTTCTGGGCTCAGAGAGTAAAGGCTCTCACCCCAGCAGTCCAGAAGAGAGAGAGTGAGAGAGTGAGAGAGTGAGAGAGTGAGAGAGTGAGAGAGTGAGAGAGTGAGAGAGTGAGAGAGTGAGAGAGTGAGAGAGTGAGAGAGTGAGAGAGTGAGAGAGTGAGAGAGTGAGAGAGTGAGAGAGTGAGAGAGTGAGAGAGTGAGAGAGTGAGAGAGTGAGAGAGTGAGAGAGTGAGAGAGTGAGAGAGTGAGAGAGTGAGAGAGTGAGAGAGTGAGAGAGTGAGAGAGTGAGAGAGTGAGAGAGTGAGAGAGTGAGAGAGTGAGAGAGTGAGAGAGTGAGAGAGTGAGAGAGTGAGAGAGTGAGAGAGTGAGAGAGTGCGAGAGTGCGAGAGTGCGAGAGTGAGAGAGTGCGAGAGTGCGAGAGTGCGAGAGTGAGAGAGTGAGAGAGTGAGAGAGTGAGAGAGTGAGAGAGTGAGAGAGTGAGAGAGTGAGAGAGTGAGAGAGTGAGAGAGTGAGAGAGTGAGAGAGTGAGAGAGTGAGAGAGTGAGAGAGTGAGAGAGTGAGAGAGTGAGAGAGAGAGAGAGAGAGAGAGTGAGAGAGAGAGAGAGAGAGATCCATCTATCTATCTATCTATATATGGAACAGGACCTTTAAGGGTGGCACAATATGTGCTGCAGCCCTTAGAGGCCTTATCTGGTCACAGTGCCTTTGGCACCCAAGGTACCTTTTACAAGGGACTGACATGTGACCAGAGACGTGCCAATTGGAGGTCCAAGGTACAGATTTGGGAAAGAACACAGGCCCTGGGAACCTGATTGGCAAGGACCCAGTGCACATCAAGTCAAAGTGCATCAGAAATCTGGCAAAAAGGGGGTGGGTGGGTTACTGCAACAGAAACCCAGCTTCCTACATATAGTGCACAATGACTTAGGGATATTAAGGCCTGCTAGAGGGGTGACTTGTCTATATCTTGGGCAGTGCTAGTGGGCATGGCACACAGGTAGTGTGCCATGTCGACTTTGTTATTTTGTCTGCACCAGGCCCTGCATGCTGCTTTGGCAGTCTGCATGGCCTAGGTAAAGAGTCCCTAGGGGACCCTCTGCAGTCTCAAAGCTCTGGATACCCAGGTTCCATTTACTAAGGACTTACAGGGGGCAACAAAGGCAATTGTGGACTCGTTTTTAGGGAAGAAGCGCTGGCACAGGGGGCCTGGTTGGCAGGTACCCTGTGGACTACAATCTAAACCACATCTAATCCCAGACAAATAGTCGGCTGGATGGTTTCCTTCAAAAGAAATTATTTGGGGGGGGGGGGGGGGGGGGGAAGAGATTAGACAGGCCAGGAACAAGGTTTCCGTGCCCTGACCCTGCCACAACTTCGTACCCCAAATCGGTTTTAAATCAACAGTGTCCTTCCAATAATCATTACCCCCCCCCCCCCCCCCCAAGTCAATTTTAAAATCAACTGTGTGCTTCCAAAAATTATAACCTTTAAGTGCCAAGTGACTGATAAAAGGTGCAGTGTATAGAAGCTTAGTTTGAGCAAGCATATATTTTTGGTGGTTGAAGTTAATTTAAAATAATATATCATGGGGCCTGAAGTGTCAGATCCCGCATAATAAATACACTTCTCTTTTTGCTTTTTGGAACTCCTCGGAGGGGGAGTTGGACAATGTTCCCAACTGTGTGTAATTAAAATGGGGGCGCTGTCTACCTATTCTATGTAGAAAATTATGTCTAAAATGATGATAGCAGAACATCTCTGTATAATTGGCAGAGTTAAGGAACAGATCTTCCGATTCAAACAACATAATACTATAATTCAGAAAGCATAGAATTTACAGTATCAACATCCCAATCATCATAATGCAACTCAGGTACAATTAAATCACCCATAGAAACTTTGAACACATATGGGATCTGCAGGATCTCAGTAGGAACGAATTTGTTGAAAGTAACTTTATCCCAAACAAACAGTCAGGGAACAGCTGAAATGTTCATGAGGGACAAGTCTCTTCAGTTCATGTGAAGACGAATGGGGGGCCAACACCACGTCAACTAGTTCTGCAACAGGACGTTCCGGGAGGTAATAATTGTTTAGATAAGTGTGTTTTAACCATGAAATAAAAATATGAATCTGTGCTGGAGGCGGATGCAAAACAGAAGAACTGCCAGAAGAAAAATCATCCGGACCCATATAGTACCCGGAGGTGTTCAACTTGAAAACAGGATGTTGGCACTCAGCAGTAGGAAATTGCCAACTAAGATGGACTTGCCAAAAGTGGATCATTATAAATGACATCTGTTGTAGAAGACACGATAGTAGAAACCAGTATCGTGTCAGGTAAGTTATCGGCGTAGCACTTATCCTCCCACAGCCGGGGAGGATCACCTCTGGTGGTGCTCATAGGCTGCAAAGAAAAGTCTTGCAGAAAAGAACTACTATTTCATGGCATACTATGAAGTATTGGCCAAAGGGTGCAGTTTGACATGTTCAATGGAGACAATGCTATTGTCCTTATATCCCGGCAGTGGCAGCAAAATCAAAGTTCATACCTTGACGCCCAATGACTGGAAAAAGAGCACGGTGCGCGTGGCCAAATTCCTTTTTGATAGCCACCTTCTCTCGAACCAGACCTCCAATTTTTGGAAGCCAGCCAGAAAGTGGAAGAGGAACATTAGAAGTTGAAGTATGAGATGCAGGCAAATTTTTGTGTGAATTAGCTTCATGGCGCTCATGAAGGTAGTGTACGTTACAACGCCTGGACCATCAAGGTCTGGAACATACATGTGGATGCCAAAAAAGCATTTCGGACTGGGTCCACACACCCAGAGTTCATTTAGGGAGGTTATTTAATGATTGTTGAATCCCTAAAGATGGCTCAACCAACTCTAGCCAGTACCTAATACTCCAGCCATTAAGGACTGCTTAAAGACACCATTCATTCTCATCACAACACAATTACCCTGGGTCTATATGGCGAAGAAAAATGGACTTGCACACCCACAAACTTCATCGAATTACAGTACACTTTAGAAGCGAATGCCGGACCTTGGTGCGAGTGGAAGGCACAGAAGGCATATGTCCTGATAAAAACTTGCAAGTCTTTAATAACTGTTAGGAGCGTCAGCCGAGCGTTGTGGCCAAACCTAGAGTAATCTAGAGAAAGAATCAACTGCAACCAAAATATATTTGAATGCAGTATCTGAAATCAGTGGACCACAATGATCCAAGTAAATGCAGCCAAAAGGCAGGTTGGAAATAAACAGAGGTGTCTGTGGTGGATGAGACACAGTGGAACTCTTGATTTGTTGATAGATGTCACAAGTTAAAACATGTTCTGCTTTGTTGGTTTAACCTTGTCCTAAGTAGCGATGCTGTAAGAGCGAAATAGTGGCAGCCACACCAGCATGAGCAGAAGCAACACTTTCATGTGCAGTAACAATTAGGTTATATCGGAGGTCCGAATTTGAAATCACGTGATCATCAAAGCCAGGAATAGCAGCAATAGGAACATTTTGATCATTTCAGTGATAAGAATATTTTGAAGGGATGCCCTTCATTGGAGAGATTCCGCTTTGAAACACATTCAAAGCAGCCAGGATATCATTACCAATATAAGTTTTGCAGCGTGTTACTGCTGCTATTTTAGCTGTGGCTACTGAAGATTTGGCCGTTTCATCAGCCAAAGAATTCCTTATGGCATGTGTTCCCACCCGCTGATGACGCAATGTATGTACAACATGAGTTTGTGGCAAACTATGCTTAAGATTTGCCACTTTAACCCAAAGCAGTTTGTGCTTTATTGTGCTACCTTTGGAATCCTTAAAATCATTTTGTAAGTAATCATTAAGGACTGTACACAGCATTGCGAATCCCACACAATAAGGGTGGGGAATTCAGGATTCGTATTTTCAAGTGCAAGAAATAAAACCTTGCATTCAGTCACCTGTGCCGTACAGTTCACAAGGGACTGTGTGCGAGTAGTTTGTGGGGGAAAAACGCAATCTGATCTGGAGCCAAAAACAATGGACTATGCAGCCAAATATTGCTGCTTAGAACCTTTAGCAGATTGAGCATAACCATCATATAAATGACGGACATATTGATCAAGAGGCAGAATTGAAGAAGGCAATGGGTATACATATTCATATTGCAAAACTTGTGTTTGCAAGGAAGGGTCAAAAGCTAAGTCCACATCTGCAGCTGTTAAAGAAGTAGCCCATTGTATCCCACAAGGGTGGAGTGCTTTTGCATTAGTAAAGCTGGCTTTGTGACAGCCTCCAGGGCAGGTACAGGAGAAACGGCAATAATGCGTTTAACTTGAGCGCGTGGCTGTTTCTTTAGGATGGCCATCTGCATAGCAGCCCACATTTTTTCAGTAGAGTCAAACCCATTTCCGCAGGTGAATATAAACACGATTTATAAGCTATTGGTGGTGGTTCATCTCTGTTGAAGGTGGCATGTAAATCCAATTGCGAATGACTAAATTCAGAGTATTGACATATGTATGTAAATGGTGTGTTTCAAGCAAGTCAGACTGTAAAGATCTGTGTGTCAGTATGATCAGACGCCCAGTCGGAAGCAGAAAAATGAGGATGTATTAAAGCATGAAAAGGTTTCATGTGTTGTGCATTATGAGGTATGTATGTTCTGCTAAAATTTAAGAATCCCACGAGGGACTGCAATTTTGTAAGTGTACTGGGAGGTAGTAACTGAGCGCACTTATCCAGAAAATGAGGGGCAAGACTTTTCCACTCATTTGTAAGTTCATATCCTAAACAAGCATTTACAATGCAATGGTTTCGCCTTTGGAAAAGTTAGAGCTATTGGCATTGCTCATGACATTTCTTTTTTTACTTATAAATAAATGGCATTGTTATTTACATTGGCAACAGCTCTCTCAGCCCACACAGCTCGCTCAGCTCTCACAGCCCACACAGCTCTCACAGCCCACACAGCTCTCACAGCCCACACAGCTCTCACAGCCCACACAGCTCTCACAGCCCACACAGCTCTCACAGCCCACACAGCCCACACAGCCCACACAGCCCACACAGCCCACACAGCCCACACAGCCCACACAGCCCACACAGCCCACACAGCTATCACAGCCCACACAGCTATCACAGCCCACACAGCTATCACAGCCCACACAGCTATCACAGCCCACACAGCTATCACAGCCCACACAGCTATCACAGCCCACACAGCTATCACAGCCCACACAGCTATCACAGCCCACACAGCTATCACAGCCCACACAGCCCACACAGCCCACACAGCCCACACAGCCCACACAGCTATCACAGCCCACACAGCCCACACAGCCCACACAGCCCACACAGCCCACACAGCCCACACAGCCCACACAGCCCACACAGCCCACACAGCCCACACAGCCCACACAGCCCACACAGCCCACACAGCCCACACAGCCCACACAGCCCACACAGCCCACACAGCCCACACAGCCCACACAGCCCTCACAGCCCTCACAGCCCTCACAGCCCTCACAGCCCTCATAGCCCTCATAGCCCTCATAGCCCTCACAGCCCTCACAGCCCTCACAGCCCACACAGCCCACACAGCCCACACAGCTCTCACAGCCCACACAGCCCACACAGCTCTCACAGCTCTCACAGCTCTCACAGCCCACACAGCCCACACAGCTCTCACAGCCCACACTATGCTGCTGTCTCTAAGAGAAGCACTTCCCAAATTCAAAACAGATCTCAGTTTCAGAGATTCATTCCCCAAATGCAACTACAGACATGTGCTTTCCCAAGGAAATATAGTGCAATAATGAAACAAGCATTTACAAGTGGGGCCGGAGACACGGACAGCGGGAGGGGGGGTAGTAACGGGCTCACGGACAGCGGGAGGGGGGAGGGGGAAGGAACGGACAGCGGGAGGGGGGGGCGGAAAAGTAACGGACAGCGGGAGGGGGGGGCGGGAAAGGAACGGACAGCGGGAGGGGGCAAGGAAGGAATAAGGTTAATTATATTAAAACTTGAACGGGCCTGGTCAAAGAATGCTTTACAAGCGAACAGTCTTTTGCTTAAAGCACCAAAATGATCGATGCTAGAGGTTGCTTCACATTCAATCCATTTCAAAAAGCAATTCTGATTAATGCCAGTGATTTCCTCCCAGCGTCCACGTTGCTGTTCAGTGCAAGACAGAGGGTCATAGCGTAAGTGAGCAATCACTTAGGCAAAACCTAAAAAGTTATGATAACAAGTATAAAACTGAGCGTGTGAAAATAAGTGTGGGCTTCTTCCCCACTTGTTTATTTTTTAACCACATGCCTTTTACTCCCCCGGGTATTTCCCCAGTAGGCTGGAGCCCCTTGAGGCAGGTTAGGAAGCCAAGGCAGCTCCTGGTGTCTGTCACTTTCCCTGGCTCCCTAAGGTCAATTGCAGCAGGCACAGGAGGCTTCAGAGAGAGAAAGAGAGGGAGGGAGGAGGGAGGGGGGTAGCGGGAAAGCCACCAGAGAGGCAGAAGTGCTAGAGGAGAGAGTGTGAATGGATGAATGAATGAATGGAAATAATGAGCTTGCTGGAGGGCAGTGGCTGATGTGAGCATTTTTGCCAGGG
Organism: Lissotriton helveticus; assembly: GCF_964261635.1. Classification (NCBI taxonomy): domain Eukaryota; kingdom Metazoa; phylum Chordata; class Amphibia; order Caudata; family Salamandridae; genus Lissotriton; species Lissotriton helveticus. Next base: position 165,086,696 of record NC_136068.1, read on the forward strand.
CTGCTCCTGGGTCCCCAGTACAGCCCTGGCCCCTCGCCTGTTCTCTGCCAGTCCTTTCCCCCGTGCCGGCTTCTGTTAAGCTGCCCTGTTCGGGGCCAGTAACACCGGAGGCGGGTTGCCTTTTCCCAGCCCTGCAGAGCCTGGCAGCAAGGTGGCGCCCTGGCTGGCTGCCAAGAGCTCACAGAAGGTTTCGGCGGGACAAAGCTGTAATCCGCCCTGCTCCACATGAAAGAAGGCCCGTGGCATCGGATGAAATAATTCTGCACGGGGCGGAGAGGCAGGAAAGGGAGTGCGCCGCCCTGTCCAGAATGGCTTCGAAGCGCCCACACAAAACAGCCAACAAAAAGGGTTAATATTACACCCAGGTCTGACAGGTGCAAACACGAGATGCACGAGTCAACAAACATGGAGGCCGCTGAGGGAACAATAGGCACCCCCACCCCTCCCCCTGCAGGCGAACGCTCCTGGCAGAGGGGGAAAGTTTGAAAACTCTGCCAGCGTTCCATTCGAATCCCCTCTGTGCCCGGGCATCAAGCTGCCTTTCTCCCCGCCCCGAGGAGCCCGCAGAATCCTCTTTTCAAGCTTACTGTGGTAACATGTCCCTCTGATCCTCTTGAAAGTGTACTGTACGCCCTCTGACGAAAGGGAAACTTTAAATATGTTGATAAATCATGTATATCCAAATCTAACCCAAGCGCTCAGGGCTCCCTCGAACCCCAGCTACCTGTAACACGTATATAAACAGAGTCAGTTGACATAATTCAATGGCCACAGTTTAGCGGGAGGGGGGGGCGGGAACGGAGGGCGGGAGGGGGGGGGGGGGCGGGAACGGAGAGCGGGAGAATCCCTCGGCCACTTTTTGTTTGCATGACGGCAGGAGTATCAGGACCGAAGTACATTTCTGCACGCGCCATCTGGAGCTCGCGACCTCTTTCCAGGAACGATCAAGCGCCACCTGACCTCACAGAGCTCTCTCCCTGTAGAAATGTTTGCATAGTCTGTAGGCAGCGGAAAGGATACATTCCGCTCAGCAATCTACTCACTAAAGAGCTTCGTTATGTGTACATTCTTCATGGTATACGTTTCAGACCCCTCCCCAGAAACACAGGCAGACGTCTACTAGTTATACCAAAGAGAAAGTTAAAGTCGAGTTCACAAGAGCTGCTGGTGTGCAGAGGCGAAGCCTGCGTCTGGCCCTCCCTCTTGGCATGTGTACAGGCAGTAAATCTGCCACGGGCTCGCCTACGTGAAGCAGAGATGTGGCGGCATGGACTCTTTCAAACACTCGGACATGTGTGCGCCCCTCATGGCCCAGGCGCAGCTGACAGGACGAGTATATGGAAACCAGGGAAAGTGGGGGGCGGCGGCGGCAGCAATAGACATAGTGCTAATTAAACAGGCGAAATTCAGCCATTCCCCACCAAAATGTTACTTCGCGCAAATTACGCAAACTATTGTATTGATTAACCATATTTTTTCGATTTCGAAATTCCATGAAAAATGTCACTAAATGTGACTTTCAAAATGAAATGTAAATAGCCAACTTCTTGCATCACTTGTTTAACTGAGAACGCATCTTGCGTTAAAAAGACTCGTAAAATACCAGCGGGAGCCTGGTTCACAGGGACATTTTCTACTCAAACCTGGTATCACCCGATACATTGTTGCGCCCACCATTGATGTGTGTGTGACCGTGTACTACGGTCCCACAGTCCCCAAATACACTGACATGATAAGAAGCCAGGAGACTGAAAACGGTTTTGGATTTATAAAGCAGAGACTGACTGATATGGTATAGTAAGGCCATAATACATATGTTAGTTCTGTACGCTACGCTAGTCAAAATCCATGCGGCCACTCGAATGTTATTTGGGACAAGTGTACTAATACATGGACATTCCCACATATTGTTTACAGTGCAATGGACAAACCCCATGTGCTCATCATATCACAATCAAACTTCAACAAGCACCTACGAGGACACAGGGGGCGGGAGAGGACACGGACGGCGGGAGGGGGGCAGGAGAGGACACGAACGGCGGGAGGGGGGCGGGAGAGGACACGAACGGCGGGAGGGGGGCGGGAGAGGACACGAACGGCGGGAGGGGGGCGGGAGAGGACACGGACGGCGGGAGGGGGGCGGGAGAGGACACGGACGGCGGGAGGGGGGCGGGAGAGGACACGGACGGCGGGAGGGGGGCGGGAGAGGACACGGACGGCGGGAGGGGTGCGGGAGAGAACACGGACGGCGGGAGGGGGGCGGGAGAGGACACGGACGGCGGGAAAGGGGAGGGAACAGGAAAAAACGTAACTCCGCCCTGGGAAAAAATCTCAGGAACGCCCCCGAATCTGGTCCGGCCTTGATGGACAGATCCGGCACCCAATGGCTAGCCTCCATTTATGGAGCTAGCCAATGAGAGCCGGGGGACGTTCCCGAAGTCCTTATGGTCAACATAGGATTTCACCTGCGCCGAGAAGCTGCGCAGAGCGCAGCCTTCGGCAGGCGAAACCCAAAAAGGAAAATTAGAAAAGCCATGTAAGATTTTAAGTTGATTTTGTAACCTAGGTTTACAACACCACGTTATAATGTGATCCACTCTAGCTAAATTGTATTTTATTGTAATTGCATTTATTTAGCGCTTACTACCCCTGACGAGGCGTCGAAGCGTTTTTTCGGCGAGTAGCACACTACTCCGGGACCCATAGAGGATTAGTGTTGAATTAGTATAGTGAAACATGCAAGTAAATTTTAAGTGGTGGATAGGTTAGTCAGTTATTTGGGTTTGGAATGATAGCAGAAGGATAGAGGAGGAAAAAAGGTTTGTATTTATATAGAGCTTGTTACTCCTGATGGGGTGTTGAAGCACGCTCTTCAGGAAGCCCACAAAGGCTTAGAGGTGAATTAATATGGTGAAAAATGAAAGTAATTTCAGTGGTGGATATTAGTCAGTTATTTGGAGTGAGAAGGATAGCAGAGGGATAAAAGAGGAGGAAAGGTTTGCATTCACATACCACTTGTTACCCCTGATTGTTGAAGCGCTTTTCGGGCGAGTAGCATGCTACTCCCGGACCCATAAAGGATTAGTGTTGAAAATTAGTATAGTAAAATATGAAGTAATTTGAGTAGTGGATATGTTATTCAGTTATTTCGGTAGAGAAGGGTAGGTGGTGGGATAGAAAAGGGAAAGAGGTTTGCATTTATATAGCGCTTGCTACTCCTGATGGGGGATTTTGAAGCACAAGTAGCAAGCTACTCTGGAACCCATAAGGATTAGTGTTGAATTGGTATGGTGAAACATGAAAGTAATTTTAGTGGTGGATATGTTAGTCAGTTCTTTGGATTGAGAAGGGTTGGGGAGGCATAGAAAAGGGAAAAGGTTTGCATTTATATAGCGCTTGTTACACTGATGGGGTGTTGAGACGCTTTATTGGCGAGTAGGATGCCTACAATGTGTACAGTTAGGCTAACACAGGCATAAGTTCAATGGGCCATGCAGGAAACACAACAGTATGCGATTATGTGGTCCATATTTCTTCCAGAACAGCCTGCCACAGACACAGAAGAGGAGAGCTGTCATTGCACTCTTAAAAATAATCCCCTATACACCTTTCTCTTTTAGTTGGATATTCTTAAACTGTTCATCTCTTCTAATATAAGTAGATATCTGTCCTGCAGAATAGGGCGAGCTATATGAGGTTAATGCTGAGTGGCACAGAGTGCTTTTTGTTTTGATCCACCTGGTTAAAAGAGAATAGCATTTACTTTTCTTTGATGATAATTTGACCATCAAAAAGAAATAAACACAAATAACACTGACCATTTTGGGTTTAATTTATCTGCTACAGTGAAACCACTTCTATTTTAACAGATGGGGTACTAAGATGATGTTCTTAACGAGACCTCCAATTAAAACATTGTGGTAAAAAGAAATTAAGAATCCCTCTATCTCCTCTCCAAATCCTTTCAATCAAGAAGGACTTCTCCTGTTGGTCCTGGCATTCCTGAATGCGCAGACTTTGAACATGCATCTCCAAATCAAAACAAAAACGAGCTAAATGATATGGGGGTGGATATCCCTCTTTTACTGAAGATCCATTTCTAATAAAAAAAGTTGCCAACCTGTTTTTCAAGATTATGCATTACTCCTTTGAGGAGGCATCTCTGGACTTAAAGGGTAGATGCAGGCTGTATTCGATGGAGGTTAGAGGAGAATATCATTGTTTTCTATTTATGCCCATAAACAAAATAAATACCAGTATTACTCTGCCCTTTTTTTACAGTGAGTACCATGTTCTCCTCTGGAGACCTACTTACAGGAGTTCTAAATGCACTTTCAAACACACTGAAAGATCTATTCACACAGCCAACGAAAGGTACTCGAAGGATCCCCAAGTCTCCTAAACACCCCCGCATCTCTCCTACTGTTGTCAAGTAATAACTTTGGATAACTATTCTAGCTGACTCGGCATGTAATTTTCCCTCTCAGAGAGGTTACATTTGCTATGCCAGTTCATTTAGGATTATACCCTATTTCGCCATTAATGTTTAAGGGAAACCCTAAAGTCTGCAATCTTTTGGAAAGCCAAACCAATTACGCTTTGGTTTACCATTCATGCCACCTATACACAATATATCAGAAAAGGCCTGAATTTCAAGGATAATCTTCTGCATGAACAGTTTCTGAAGGAGAATATTTATGAAACGATCAAAGACTATTTTCTTGATAGCAACAAAGAGTTCTAGTATGCTTTCACAACAGATGTAAAAGCTAACAACCAAAAGCGGTTGATAAACATTTACAACAAAGAGAAAAGATAAAAATTCAGCAACAGAAACCTAATCACAGTTGAGGAAGGACACAAAGCCCCAGTTTCCTGCAAGGGATAGGGGCAAACAGTGCTTAGGAGAAACAAGACTGATGGTTTATTCAAGGAGGGAGCAAAACCAAGTCTGGTTGACACCAAGCAACTACTACCATAAATACAAGGACTTTTGATTATTGAGGATGTTTAATAAGATAAGGGGTCTCCAGGAGTCAAGATTATAGAGAAGAATTAAAGTTCCACTGTGAAGGACGAATATGATATGTTTCTATTTGCAGGACTGGTGGTTCAAACACAAAAAAGTACCTCTACACAATTTGTGCAATGAAACGGAGACATGATTGCTGGTTTTGCATTATCTAGGACAAGTGGGAACATAGAAGTTACCATTTAACAATGCACCACCCCATTATAGCTCCAGAGTCCTATTCTATTTATTACATGTATATTTAGAAATGTTAAAAATGTGCACATCTAAGTTTCAGAGAAAAACAATATAGTTCCTTTGAGAAATTATTCAACCATTCTAGGAAGCTTGCCCAATAATACAGATAATAAAGTAAGCTTCTATGTCTTTGGTAGAGCTTTGAACCACAATACTAGCATATTCTCAAAGTGTCTAGCAAAAATAATGAAACCCATCATATCAAAACGTAAGCATACGCACCAGCATGACAAATTTACCTTGGGACTATAACAAAAACTGCACAGTTTGAGCCAGCAAAACGTGTCTCAGTGACAGTATTCTGAACAAACTAACAAGTTCAGAAGGTGCAGATCCAACCTCTGTCTTCTCTGAGACCATGAGGTAAAGGAGTAGAACCCCATTCTCTGTTATTTAAGAGGCGCCACCTCCATGGCCTCTATTCTCTGCAGGTCAACAATTTTTGCCTGCAAATCTGGGGCACATGTCGAAGAGCACAACATGATGGAAGGAAAGGTAGATCGTAATCTTTAAAGATTAGCTGGATGACCAAGCAATCTGTTAGGATTATCTTCCAAGTGGTGGGAAAGGTGAAAAGAAAACCTTCCTCCCCCACCCCCAAAATAGAAAATGGTGGTGTAAGGGGATCAGAGAAATTTAGAAGCAGCAACGCCAGCCCTAAATGTCAGACACTAGATCTTCTGCTGGTGATGTCGTCCCGAAGTCCATATCCAAACACAAAAGGAATAATACATTGGGTCTCTGGATTAGCTGAGAATGTGGTCTCTGCCAGAACTGTATTGCCCTGAAATAGTCATGAAATATCATGTACTGTTGACAAGACAGCATTGCTAGAAAGAGGAGACCCTGCGCAAGATATGGCTCCAATGTTCTTAAAGCAACCCAGGGAACAGTATGCCTTCTCTCTGAACAGCAGTTCTACATTTTGGGTGGCCCGGAAATCTCACGAGAAGGCTGTGGAATGCATAAAACTATATAGTGTGACCATAGCTTACATGGATCAAGCTAAAGAACCCACAGCAGCCGGATCACAATTTAAGACCTCTTGACCAAATCAGTAAACAGCTTTTGAATGTGAACCAGTAGCTTGATGACTGTTTTTCCTGATTCCCACAGGACATGGACTAACTGGACCAGTAGGAAATGGTGTTTGGTGGGGAGATGACGAGACAGTGGAAGGTATCTGGCTATTTGCCTATAGACAGGTGGGACCGAAAAGGCTTTTTTCACTGCAGCCATGACAGAAAAAAAATCATTAAATGGAAGCAAAGACTTTGGCACTGAACAAGAGAATTGCAGGACTTCTATCAAAATGTTAAGACTTTACCACTGCATGTTCAACTATAAAGGTTGTGCTACTTTTATTATCATCCTGGTGAATGAAAAGACTTCTTCTTAAGGAAGGCTAGAAGGGTAAGGAATGTCACCTTCAGGTGAAGTGCCCAGGCCACTTACATATTTTAATGTCCAGATTCAAGCCAGAGTTAGCGTTATAGTTGGGGAAGGATTTCTCTTTTGTGGGGCCAGAACTCCAATAAGGAATTAACAAGTACATCAAAGTCGGACCCAACCAATTATTTCATCTAGGAAAATCTCTGAGCCAAAGGAAGGTGTTCCAAATGTTCTTCAATAACATGTTTTTCTTTCTCACCCGGATAATCCAAGGTAACTTTGAAGCCGAAGCATAATTGGTTCAGAGTAGAAAATGTTGTGCTCCAAGAGTGGGGTCTGTTGTGGTGTTGATGGAGACTTTGACCAAACAGGGGAGGTGCATATATACTGCTCTGTTCGGTCACATCTGGTGTAGTTTGGAGTCAGTGCAAAGCCGCATGACATCGCCTACCAGTAGGCAGCAGCACCGCTAGAAATAATTTAGATTGTATTTGGCACTTAGGAGATATTCGAAGGTGAAGAATCTGTGGTTAGAAGTATCCATCATAATTGTACTTTGATTCGATTGCACACTTTAATTTACTGTAAACTAAGTATGCAAACGTTTAGTATCATTGATCTACATTAACTTTTTTTTATTTTAAAATTGTTAAATTCTGTCAACAGGGTGTCGTGCCATAAAAGCAAGCAACTCAAGAATTCATAAAAGTTCTGTAAAAGAAAATCTTAACATTTCCAGAAGGTATTTGCATATTAAAATATTACAAATCCTGCCTGTGTTCCATGTATTTACACTGGGTTTCAAAGTATAACTGCATAGGTAAGAGTACTATAGACACTAAGAGGTATTGATGGTGAGCAATTTCCCATTTATTTCACTCTATGAACAGGTTACACAAATGTCACCCAATTATAACACTTGTTATTGTGGCAACATGAGTTACAAGTTGCCGATTATGTAACAGTGTGACTTAACACACATTTTTCATTATATTCCTTTCTTTGACTCTCAAAACGTGGACGGATTTGAACGTTTGCTACTATACCTAAAATGACCAAACTTCTCTGCTGTAGTTTGTGTATGTGCTCATTTCCAAATTACGTTCTCCAACAAATAAAACATAACAAAATATGTGCCATTTTTCAAAGCAAAACAGTTCAATATCAACATTTAAAAATGCAGTTATAGAACCAACATCTCTAAAGGTAAGTGTGGTAGAAGTTGTTCTAAATTAAGACGTTTTTGTACAATGCTCCTTACAAAAAGCCTCCAATACCTAATATTATGGCTACATTTTGTAAAATATACAGTATGAACTTGACTTTGAACAGTCAGTGCTGAATGCTACATCAATCCAGCAACATTGAGAAAATACATGGTTACAGATAGAAAATATACTGAACTTTAAAATATTAAATTAATGAAAAAGGTTCACTGGTACGTGGTCTCCCCAACCTGCTCCTTGAGAAGTCTACGTGCACAATGACAGGGCACATTTACTATAAATGAGATTTCAGCAAATGATGAATTATAATCTGTGTACCCAGCAGTGAAAGGGCATCCTAGTTTGGTAACAATGCACTTCAATCAAGTATCATTCATTCATAGTTTGGTAAGCCTCAAAACCTTAGTTATCGCTGTCCACACAAGCTTGACAATCTATGTAGTGAAAATTGAGCAGTTTTAGACTATAGTTCATCTAGCCAGATTCTTGAAAGGAGGGGCGGGAACTAAACAAGGCCTCATAGACCTCTACTAAGTAAACTCATGACAACAGAAAATACCCACTTGTCTTGGGTGATCTTCTCCCACTCTTTCAAGAAGGCTGAAATCCTGCCACCGTCCTAGTGGAATGACCTGAGAAGTGGGAGAGAAGGAGTCAAAAGCTCTCCTCGGTTGCTTTAGAGAATGTTCCAAGTTTTAGGGGCAGTATCCTCCGCTGAGGGACTCACAATCACAACTAAAATACTGATCTAAAAATCAATTTAACAGGAATTCAATACATCATTTTACACAGTGAAGAAACTCATTGTGCAAAGTTCACTACTTTTAAACCCACTGAACCTGGGAATAGCAGCATTTATTAAGTTATGTTCATGAACATCTCAAATTTCACTTTGAGTGCTAAGCGAAAAACACACATTAATGCTGCAATACCCAGCCATAATGCAATTAAATTACTGTGTGGAATTGCTTACCTACGTTACTTTATTATAAAGGTTAAGCACTTTCCAAACAGAGTAGTGAAATGTAAGCCACACAATTCAAGTACAGCTGGTCCAAAAATAGCAAATATGGCTACTTAGCATCAACATTCATACATGAATTGAAAGAGGTTAAATAAAACTGTATGGTATTTGTGCATCAACACCCTATAAAAATGTAGCAAGTCTTGGTCTACATCGGAATCCCCAGTTATAACTAGCACTTACCCCTCTCATTACCTTAAATATTACAGTGCCTCAAACACTCTTGTCCTGTTCAGTACCATAAACACTGTTGAAGGAGGAGCTGTATGCTGCTTTTAACTGGGGATGTTGGGACGGTTGAGGAAGAAGGTTTCACAAATTCTTAGACAAGAGATTAATAGGCAAACTTGAAAAGTAGGTTCAGTTTTTCATCCTCGTACGATATGCATAGAAAGGTACAGTATCAGACTTGCCATTGTGCAGAATGTGCCCATAAATCGATTACGTTTTGTGAAGTGTAAGAGAACATAAATGTTGCTAATGCTCAAAATAAAATACTTTGTGATGAATGGATCACCACACAGCTCAAACAAGTGTTTATGTGGCATTGCACATTTATTACTATGCCACTGTACCAAGAGTATTCCCAATCTGCCATCCCTGCAAGATGAACATTTCTGAGAATTAGGTAATCAAATTTAGGAAGCGAAACCTGCCACTACCTACAAAGAATGAAATCTGAACACATGCGGTCAAAAACAAAGGAGTCAGAGGTAACATGCAATACTATATTGGAACATCAACATCTCGTTTAATACTGAAGTATTAAATAAGTGGACACAGAAAAATGCTAGTAATTAACAACCACCATGAACATTTCAAGGCTGAGCTGTTTGTAGGGTGATTAAGTAGGGGGGAGAATTATAAATGCATCTCTGTACATCAACAATTCTTTGCAAATTGCCTTGGGATTATTGGTATGTTTTCTTGTGACACTGCAAATTCTTTACTTCAGGTTCTTGTCCACTTTATGGGGTATCATTAACAATCGAAGAATGCAAGACAAAAAACATTACCAATGAGTTTACCTTTGAGTGGGCTGGACCTTCTTCACTCAGAAGCTTGTATTCAGGCTGAACCTTGTTGAAACGGGCTAACTCATTCACAAGACACATTGGGGTTTTCTCTTTGGGGTTTGCCATGTTGGAAGTAACTGGAAAGCATTCAAATAAATTGCAGCTTTAGAAACAAAGATTAGCGAGCGATTTTAAGACTATTTAGTTAAAAAAACAACCGGTTTTCAATTTATACAGTGGGGAGGTCTACTAGAACCTATTAGAAAAAAGCGAGCAGACTACGGAGCTTCATTTATTTGAGCAATGTTCACAATTAAAAGGGGATTTTACTCCTGGATCAGACTTAACATTTGTAGCAATTTTGACTTGGTTGCTCCTACACCACCTTCATGTGCTATCTATAAAAAACACAACATATTGAATGCAGCACCCAATCAGGACCAAAAGTAGTAAGCCATAAGCTTGCAGCCCTCCCTCACACTCCTCAGGAGCAGTGTTTCTCAAACTAGTTAAAACAATGGCCCACTTTTTTTTTTTACAACAAACTTCGGTGACCCACTTGGTTTTAATGGACAAGAGGCTGGCAATTTTTTAATGCAACCAAAGCATTGTGTAGCAGCGCACTGTCATTTACAGACAGCACTTTTTTCTTTTTTTAATGGTCACTATGGTCACTAAATTTGCGCTAATAGTTGTACTGATAAAACTATACTGAACACAAATGACAATGCATGGAAATCGAGTTTCAGTGAATATTTATCATTTGCGCATCACCAATCAAAGTGTCTTGATTGGCTTTGATCCTATTAAAATGTTTGCTTCCATCACACTTCAAAATTTCTAAACAGAAAATGTGCTTTATGTTTGCTTTCCTAACTCCTGAATGTGTACACCAATTCCCATGTTAATAAAATAATCTACAATTTGAAAGAAGACATAGCCTGAAATTTGCACTATATCTTTTAAGAGCAGCAAATATGACAAGCCATATACAGAATTTAAAGGCATCTTTATTTATTGTTTGAACCTTCATCACCCATCAAAAATCGCATCACGACCGACCCAGGTTTGGGAAACACTGAACTGGAGTATTTCAAAGTTCCCAAAAAAAACATACAAGAGGGCCACATGGAGACTGGGTTGCAGTTAAGGAACTAGATGTGTGGGCAGAAGGATAAAGCGACCTTAATCCAAATGCGTTTTTCCCATTATCAACTTCAGAGTATTCCTGCACCTAGGAGTGGAATCGGAAATTCCTTCCACAGCTTATTAATAGAGCTTTTGACTGCCAGCAAGCCCCATCCATTTCTGTGTGTATGTGCAGTCTCATCAACTCTCTTTCATTTAAAAACTAAGCCAATCAGGGTGTGGTTTTTATACAAGATAGCGGTTAACTAGAGGGCACTGATAACTGGAAGGAACCTACGGATTAAGAACTTCATCCTGCAATTCCCAATTCTCAACTTCTGACCTTGTGGCTAGATTCCTCACGAGACAAGACAAACTGAGGAGGAAACATCAGAATCAAACAGCAGAGACATAAGACACACGGATTCAGAGAACCTCCTAGACAAACTTGAAGTGGCTCAATTGGAAAGTCTCAAAAGCACTTTGGCGACAGAATGCATGTGGAATTGCACGTGTAGCAGTACATCAGACATCTCCAATAGGTACATACCTGGAGAATGCCACAAACATTCCCTCACTCTTGTGATGTCTGCAAGAACACCTGATCAAGGGCAGAGCTTGCCGAAATACAGCAGTGGGTAAAGCAAAGGCAATGGCGACATCTACAACCAATCGGGTAGTGCCATCGCATCGAAGCTCACAAAAGACTAACCCGAGGACTCCACATGATTGGTTCAATCCAGGTAAAAGAACAGTGAATGCCTTGCGTCCACTTTATGGAGAGTCTCATTAGCCAAAGTATGGGGAGCTGGAAAGTCAAGGGAAAAAAAAGACTCGAGGTAGGATTCCAGAGAACTGCCTGTCCTTGTTGTGAACGGCACGGACACAGAAAGGACTTGAAGTTCATTAATGCACCTGACAAAAGTCCTGGCTACAGGAAAGGTATTTTTCCATCAAATGAGCCTAAATTTGCATGATGGCGTGGATTCAAGATGCTTGTGCACTGGCAATACATTAACAAAATGAATGTCCTGGGTTGGGGGAGTGGGTTGGGGGCACAGTACGAGAGAGAATAAATACATCTGACCCAGCCGGTGTCTTAGCAGCTTAACTAGGTGTGGAGAAGGTTTCTCCCAGCAAATTCCAGTAGCGTTCTATGGCTGCAGTTATGACCTGCAGGTGCCCACCTGCCCTTCTGGCTTGGACAGAAGGCTCAATAGGGTTTTACATCAACCACCAAACATCTGAGCAGGTTGATTTTCCTCACCAGTGTCCAGTGACAAACAGTACATCCCAAGAGGACATTGGAATAATCCTCACTATTTAAAATCAGAAACAATGATTGGTGAACAAGGACAAGCTAAGTTCCTTGCTCAATTGATTCCAGTGCTATGCTAGGTTCAACTGCAAGAGACACATATAAACCTTGGCATGGGATACCACCATGATGCGGAAGTCATAACATCTACTCAGATGCCTAACAGAGTACTATAAAATGTCTTTTAGTCTGTCCTTCCAACCTCAAAAAAAAAAAAAAAAATTGGGAGATCATTACAGGAACTCCATTCTATCTGGACCTACTGTACTGCAACCCATAACTACTTACCCTAGCACCAGACTGCTTGCTTGGTCTGTGTTTTGGTCCATTTGCACAAATTATACTACTCCGGTAAAAAAAAAAAAAAAAAAGTGTTTGGGGGAACACACTCCGACCATAATACTTAGTCAGAGGTGGGTTTGTACCGTTATCAATATGGCGCTCAATGTGGACCATAACAGAATGGATACATTTCTTAATCAAAAAATGTGGAGCACTGGTATGAATTTATTTTGCAGCGCTGGCTCTCCTTTCCATTATTTTTTCATTGTATACATTCTCTGGGGTCCGACTGAATGGACATGGTGGTCGAAAATTGACGATCTCAATGCGATTCAGAGCACATTTTTCTTTGCTGTTCGCAGTCTAGTGGATAGCCGCGATATGCTACATCGGCAATAAATAAGCTCATCTTGACAGAGATGGCCTGGTGGTTACGAAGGTAGTTTGCCAGAACAGGCGTGGAGTGTATCAAGAAGATGTTTGGCCCGAAAAGGAATCTTCTGCTCCTGACAATTTGTCTTGGAGTTTTGAGATTGGTGAACTGGTTTTTGTGAAGCGGTTATGTGAGCGCTGTAGGTGGAGGGCAGGGTAAATGGTGGCGAGTGTACGATCTGACGCTCTGACTGAAAGAGGAGTTTCTCGCTCCTCATTTGCCACCCTGGAGCTGGAGAACAGTAGCTGCTTCATGAAGAGGTGATGTAACAGTAGCTGCTTCATGAAGAGGTGATGTGTGACCACTATGCTTTTGGGCACTTTAAAACTGTGGTGTACTCTGTATTTCACATTTGTATTAAAAACAGTAGTTGACACCCCTTTAGCAAATGTTGAAAAGCCTTGCATCTTTTGCAGGGAAAGTTTTGCCATCAAAACTCATAGTAAAAATAGACAGCCGGTTTTAAAAGCATATTGATTAGGTTCTTCCTTCTCAGGCAACTAGAACTTCAGTCCAGACAATTTGTCCATTGCCTACTTGTAGGCGTTCACCTGGGTGTCATTTGGTAAATACCACATGTCCATGTTACAATGGAGACGACTGGGGAGTTGAGTGTTAAATATTATTTATATAGGTTTCACTTACTGTTGTCTGTCCACTTCTTTTAATACAGGTTGGCTGCATAACTGAGCGAATATTGGTCATCATGCCCTGATGAATTTGCCAGTAAGTCTTTGGGCGGCAATGAAACATGTCGACTGTTCACAAACAAACTGTCTAAACATGTGACTTTCTTCCTAATGAGGACCTATAGGGAGGTCGATATGCGTTTTTTGCTTTAAAGAAGACATATATACACTGTAGAGAACTGGGCTTTTTCTGCAGTTAGCCCCCCACTTTTTGCCCCTTTCTGGGTACTAGGTGCTGATTTTGGGTGAGGACAGTGCACTGAGACCTGTTAACCAGACCTCAGTGCCAGTGCTCCTTCCCTAAAACAAGGTGGCGTTTAATTGTGCTACAATTGCCAAATAACTTAAAACACCCCTGTAAGTCCCTAGTAAATGGTACGCCCGCACCTAGGGCATTGGTACTAAAGAGGTTTCTTTAAGGCTGCAACATGCATTATGCCACCCTAAGAAGCCCCATACCAATTCCACACAGACTGCCAGTGCAGGCTGCATGACATGGTGTAAACCACGAGTGAAAGCATAACATGACACTCATGTGTGTCATGCCAAAGTCTCTGCATCTAATATATGCAAGTCACCCCTACAGCAGGCCTTTCAAATGCTAAAGGCAGGGTGCATTATATTTTATGTGAGGACATATCTGATAGCTAGTTCTACTCCTAGATATTGCAGGTGAGTAGGGAAGATATCTTAAGGTATGTTCTGGGCACTGGTCAAAACAAGTTCCCCGGCTTCATAATAGCTTCACTGAAACATATGGTGTTTGGCATGAATATTTATTAATGCATGCAACCACAGATCATATTAGAGGAGTCCCCAGAAAACCTACCAACTACTTGTGTGCTGACGGACTGGTCTTAGCCAGCCAGCTGCCAATTAATAAGAGTTTCTGACCCCCAGTGGTGAGGGCCTTTAATCTCAGTAGGTGAGAAACAAAGCCTGCTTGGGCAGAGGGTGTTTACACCCCCCCCACAGGATGACCTGAGAATTAACATTCCAAGTCAGGGAGATTCAAAGAGCCCACCGCCTTTGGTACCTGAATCTGGTTTCCCTCAGAGGTGAGGGGATACCCAACCCCCTGTCCAAGGCCCATTTGCCGCCAGGACAGGTCGGAAAATAAGCTATGCAGGAGGTGTGTTGAACTTCCAGGCCGGGCACAACTCTAAGATGACTAAGCCTGCGTTAACTCGATTTTAGAAATTCCAATATATTGTATGTGGTGGAATTAGGAATTCTGGGACAGGGTGAGTCCGTCCCCACCCCCAAAGGAACTGGTCATCTAGGGGAATGTAGTGACCCCAGGGTAAGTAGCCCATTGGCCACTACGCCCACTCCCCTTAATGCCCCTAAATGATGTATTTAGGGGACCCCCTGATACCAGGACTTTAGATTTCTACAGCCCAAAGGATGAAGTGGACAAAGAAGAAGACTGCTGACCTGAGAACCGAAGAGCACGGCTGACTTGGCACCAACCCTGCGGCCTACCTGTTGCACCCCACTCTTGCAGAGCAACCGATTAATCATTCAGCTGTGCAGACCTCAAGATTCCCGGAGGGCTGCCAGTGCTTTACAAATTGCCAAAGAAACTCCCTTAGAGTAGAGGAGCTACTCCCCCTACCAAAGGAGTAAGGCCCAGTACACCAACCTGCCGCCTAGATTGACTACCTACGAAGCAGCTGCCCAGAAGAGGTAGCATTGCTCCTACATGTAAGATCCATCTTATCTTTAAGTGTGGGGATGCCAGGACCGACCAGAGCTGCACAGTACCAATCCCTG
This sequence comes from Lissotriton helveticus, assembly GCF_964261635.1. Lineage (NCBI taxonomy): Eukaryota > Metazoa > Chordata > Amphibia > Caudata > Salamandridae > Lissotriton > Lissotriton helveticus. Next base: position 165,102,249 of record NC_136068.1, read on the forward strand.
GGGTACTGGACCCTTTGCAGTAGCCAAGGTTTATTGTGCCCAGACTGGATACCAACGCAGAGGAAGACCGACCTGCACGTCAAGAGACTTCAGAGACAGTGAGAACCACAGAGAGTGGCTCAGCTGGACTGTTTGCCACCGTGAAGCAGAACCAAAGACAAAGAGGGTCCTCGCAGCCACAAAGCACCTATGCACCCGGGCTCCGGAACCAGAGTCCAAGGGATGGGATGGTGCCCACGGGGTCCCCAGAACCATAAGAGCTAAGCACATCCTTGGGTTTGCCCAGACTGGACCTCCAGTCGCAGCCTGCAGCCTCTTTCTAACGGCCACCTTGAACTGCGAGAAACTCCAGCACCAGATCCAGAGCTAAAAGACACCACTGAACCTGGGCACAACAGCCCGAGGAGAAGTACAGGAAGGGTGTCGCTGGGTGCCTGGGGATCTCAAGGGTACAGCACTCTGTGAGATCCACCAGACTGGTGCCCCTGCTAACAGCCTCTTTGTAACAGGACCGTTCTTCCAATGAAGTGAATGGGACACCGACGCGGTGACACCTCTGCACTCGGACGCCCCAGGGCCCACTGAGGTGACCTATTGGTGCGGCCTTGGACCTTGCTCCATACTCACCAGTCCTGAAGAACAGTCCAGAAAAAATACTACTGTAAAAATTCATAACTCGAAAAGTACTTACCCAATTCCGATGATCTTGGAATCTAAATTCATAAAAAGTACATGTTATTTTCATAAATTGGTGTTGGATTTCTTTATGGAGTGTGTGTCTAATTTACGGCCTTTGTGTGTGCAATAAATGCTTAGCACTACCCTCTGCTATGCCTAACTGCTTGTTCCCCCTGCCACAAAAGAGCATGTGGGGTGTTATTTGTGCCTCTGTAATTTTTTTTGAGTTTGCCTGGACTCTTTACACTGTGTACCAGTTTTTGGTCCATTATATTAAGACCCAGCTTCCTACATACAGCAGAAGCACTATTACCTTTAGTCTTGGTATTGGTTCCTCACGTTATTTTAGGAAAGTTGCCATTGATGATAAAGCGAGCAAGTTGGGGAGTAACAGCCAACTGGCTCATGGTGGTCGCTTACATGAGGCACTTCCTATTTTTCATAAACATTTTTATGAACGGGTTATTCTATATGGCCTTGGTCACTGGGCCTGATCAAAGTATCACACCTAAAGGCATAGGGTCTGTCTCTGAATGGGCATTGGAGCTTGACCTTCCCCTAATAAAGACTCAGGCGCTAGGGTATTGCCCTTCGAGAAACATTATGTGTGACAAATATCATGGGCTGTGTTGTTGATATGCCTCCTGTGCAGTCATACAATTTTTTTTTTTTTACTTACGATAATTTGATGCCAAACAATCTTGACAGGGCTTTCTACTACTGGGGCTTCTCCATCATTTTATGATACGCAAGGTAGCCCTATCGAAATTTGGCAAGAAAACTTTCCTCTGCATTGGTGCTCAAGCCTCAACATCTTTTAGGAAACATGCAATCAGCAAAACATCCTCTTAACACAAACTACCCACCCCACACACACATCCAGAATCCGGAGGAAGGTGAATAGGATTGTGCAATGCTTTATTTAAAAAAATGAAATGGCCAACATTAATTTAATCGATTTACGATGAAGAAAAGACAAAGCTGTAAGATAGCACATGTTCTTATTAATTTTGGTAGTTAACACTTCATTCAATGTTTGATCTTTTAGCTGGAGTGCTTACACAGGATATGAATGGCTTTACATTCTATAGGCCCAAGTGAACATTTTATTGGTAGTTTAGAACAAATTAACAACCGGCTAGCTTTAATTGGGTGCATTGGCAGTAAAGCAACTCGGGGTAAACTATCACACAAAAAAGTTCACATGGTACTACATAGTACTGGATATGAAGGTAATGTGATTATTTGATAGAGCCTTGTACTTTGCACTTTAGTAGTTGGGCAGTTGACATACGGTTTAACACAGAATTTCACCTGCTTTCACAGACATTAAGATTTGTTATACTGTAGTTGCCACACAACACACACATTCCCTGTACGCATTATTATTTGTCGTATTAGAGTCTAATGACTTTAGCTTTTAAATCTGGGTTAACGAAATGAGGTGCTCTCAAGAACACATCACTTGCCCGGGAAAACCAACCAATGAAACTTACATGGGGAAGGAACACTGGGCTCTCTCCCCTCAGAGGAAAGAGTGCTAATTAGTAATCAATGTACCTTCTCATTACAAAAGGAAATCATTCCAATGAAAGGTGAAGGAACCTAAGATTGAAGTCAATAACAGCAATAAGTCTTTCGGTTTAAAAAAAAAAAAAGCAATGTAGGGGACAGCATCCACATACGTAAACATTATACAAACAGAGCAACCAAGAAGTGTAGTAAGGCTTATAGGTCCATTGTCGACATTTTTTAAGTTAGCATGAGCTTGACTGCCATGAGTCTGCTTTTGCACACGGCACTGCATGCATATAATTCCCAGGACTCTGTTTGTGTTCCTTTCACATGAGAACTGTGTTCCTTTCACATGAGAACTTTCTACCTTGCAAGTTCTTTGCTGTGCTCTGAGGTTTAGACTGCACACGATGTTCAAGATTAAACAGCAATGCCCCTTGTTATTCTATTCTGATAAGTCCCGCGCGATTAGACAGAACATGCTACACACAACTGCACTTGTCACGGGGAGGCTGGTCAGGTCATATAGTCCTGTATATGTGCAGAATCCCTATAACATGGCGCCCACATATACAGAATTATGCACAGGAAAACAAGACCTCAGTGAATAGGTGGTGTACCGACCTACCATTTACGAGCCCAAACTCCCAAACTGACTAGCTATAGGGTCTCATTCGTTCTCTGTCTACAGCGGTGCTACCAATGATTAGACAACCCAGAACACGCACTCATCTTGGGAATCGCGGGAGCCAGGCACTCTCGCTTACACACCCATACCTGTCCACAATGTGAGTAACCAGAGACGCTGTACACTTTAAAATGTTTATTTCAACTAACGTGCTCTATGGTGCAGTATACAAGCCAATACTAGAAGTAAAATGCATTTGCACAATATAGTCAGCATTGTTACAATACCATAGAATACAAACGGGGATTCCACATGTTATAAAACAGTGGAAAAGGACTACAAGACCGGACCACCCTCCCCGTGACAAGAGATAGTTTATTATGAAAAGGAAGACCTTTGGACTTTGTCAGCAGCAGACCCCATAACTCAAGGCCTAGATGTAATGTTCACTGCGTAGGACAAGCACAGCTCTTCTTGCCGGAAAGGTGTCTGCAAGTGTGTCAAAAACAGGTTGAGGGTACAATATTAAATTACACGATTTCCAGAAGTGCAGCTCTGTGTAGCATGTTATGTCTAATTACGAGGGACTGATCAGAACAGAACAAGGGGCATTGTTGTTTAACCTTGAACATCGTGTGCAGACTAAACCTCAGAGCATATCAAAGAACTTGCAAGGTAGACAGTTCTCATTTGAAAGGAGCACAAACAGAGTCTTACCAAATATATGCATGCAGTGCTGTGCGCAAAAGCAGACTCATGGCAGTGAAGCTCATGCTAACTTAACAAATGTCGACAATGGACGTATAAGCCTTACTACAGAAGAAAATATCTCACTACTGTGCATTGCCTACAAGCCTCTCTTAGGGATGCAACGTCCCATATGCGGAAGATAGGCAAAGTACCCAAAAGAGGCATATGCAAACAAGTAATTGGTTTTCCCATTACTCACACCATCGTTTTCTTCTACCCCAGACAATACCTGAATACTATTTCTAAACAACACTTGAAACTGTTCAGTTTTGTACTATACAGTTTCTCAGGAAGTTCATATTCCTTGTATTAGCCAGGTAATCAACAATTTAAAAGAGAAACCCTAATTCCGTTAAAAACTGAAGCAAACCCCAACTTCAAAACAAACGGTAAAGAAGTTAAGCACAGGACTCTGGTATGCCTATTGCATTCCAGCAGTTTCATACATCAGACGTTACACATTCATCGTGTTGGAGTAGGCAAATAATAGTGAAAATTCATTGCACAGCAACCTTAATGCTCCAAATGACAAATAATTGGTCATGGCACAATCACTAACATAACTATGTAACTTCCATTCACGTTTTGGCACACTGTCCCATTTGGCTTCTTCTGGACTCTTGACATAAAAAAAGTTGCATTTTCACAGAAGGATAAAAAGTAAGAGAACACTAATGCCACACTAAAATATCGACAATTTAGAACGAAAAACATTTACAAACTTTCCTCGAGTTAAAGTTAAGCAATTTTACAGGCATAAACATCAGCAAATGTATGCAAATCCAATAGAGTTTAACAACGTCTTTAAGGCTGCAAGCCTGCTAAAGAAAAGTGTGTTACATGGAGAAAGTCTGATCTGCTACCCTTACCTGCAGCTGAATTTGAAGATGTAACAGATGCAGAAGGTAAAGCAGAATTCTGAATGGGTCTACCTGCATTTTCAGAGGGCAGCAAGTTATTTGTAGAAGGAATACTCAAGGGTTGTGATATAGAAGACTGTTGGTTCTTATTCAAGATTTGGCTCCCGGAGATATTAGTAGACAGATTCTGAACCTGCGACATGCTCACTTGGCCAAAAGCAAACTGCAACAGGTCACTGTCTTCAGTGCAGAATATCCAGTGCTATGGTGTCTACAAATATACCTGGAAAAAAAAGAAAATAAAGCAGCTGTGGTGGTATTGAAGACACATGCAGTACTGTGTTCATAAATACTTTATTGCCCTAAATTACAAAACTTCGTTAGCTCTGTGGAATGTTGGGAGAATGAAGAAATAGGATGTCGGGATTGTGATGAAATGATGCAGGACTCAATACAGAAAAAGTAATTAAAAGGTAACAATAACAAGATGGCCTAAAATCTAGAGATGGGAAATTAGAATGTTTGTCCGTTTTAGTTCATGGCTGCTAATTAGAGGACCTTAAAAACAGGCCATAATTTTAATTCACCCATTCGGTCTTCTATTTTTACCAGCCTAGTGCATAAATAATCCAGACATTTTTGCAGCATTATTTCAGAAATGCTAGGGCAACATCTCTGCTCAATGTGCTAGGGATTACTCCTTTCTGTTTACAATTGCCTTCAATCCATTAGATAAAAGCCCTATTAACCGATGTGTACCAATATTGAATATTAACTGCTTGTAGTCAAATCTTCCACCTAAGTAGGTCATATAAGTGGGCTCATTGTATAGACAGCCCATCTCCCTAAATACACAATGTACTTTGAGAACTGTAGAGGTTTAAAAAAAACACAATTGGGATAAATCAACCTAAAAAATATAACATACAAAATGTTTTGGAAAACCCCTACTTGTATATTGCTTTGCCATTGTGGGCACACTTCCATCAAATGCATTATTTGAAAGTGTTACATGGTATTTTGGTATCCCATTAATCTCTCCCCTTCCAAAGGCACATCAATTCTGTCTAGGAAACAGTTGGTCAAATATCTTCTGCCATGTGCCTTCATTTCACCCACTGAATTTGACAAGTCAAGAGGTTTTTTTTTAGTTTTTTTTTTTTAGAGTGGCATAAACAATGTAAATAGGGCAAGTAGGCCTTTAGATACAAAACTCTAATGAATCAAGATAATGAGCATTGCTTTGTGAACAAACATAATTTCTCAGGAAACAAAACAAAAATAAAGAATTAGCTGCTAGTGTTACTGCATCACAGGAAAATGTGGTCACAATTGTCAATGGACATGAAAACTTTTGACTTCCTGTCCGAAGAACTAGTTAGTCTAGCTTAATACATGTCTTGTGGACTCTTCTTGGCTAGACCACACATCGCCTAGCTCCTCTATGATGACAAACTTCCTATGCCTACAGATGTGGAAGAATGCCGTCATTACCCTTTCAGTAGCTCATCAATTTTCAAGTGAGCATAATGTATGCAGGGATACTAAACACTAATCCATATCCCCTAGGTAAGCATCCTCTTTAGAGAACCCTTAAGTGGCAAGCTATGTGGGGTGACAGCAACTACTCTTAAAGCCTATCTGAAAGCCTGCTTGGTGGCTAAAACTCGTTATGATGGGAGTAGCATCCATGCTCCCTGGCTATTCTTCGTGTATCCCTTTCACAAGAATAGGATAGGAACATAGATTGTTTGACATACAAAACAGGCAGTTGACTACGTTTCTTCTAGCCAAAATAGGATACATCAATAGAATGGGATGGCTTTACATTAGTGCCATAGCAAGGGATAAACACTGTGCTAATGCTCAGACAGGAACTCTGAAGAGAAGTTTGATACAGACTACAGGATCTTAAGCGGTCACTGACAGTGCTTCATTCTAGACACTCCTCCACACGGGGAACGATATGGACTTACTTTTGACTCTGCATTAGGTGCAGGAAAATCATCTTTTAGATGAGAAATCAGTTCAGCACAACTGCCATATCTCAACTAGAAGCATCATAATGGTGTCCCATTAGAGTACCAAGCTGGATCTGGATTATTTTATACAGACGCACCATTGATGACAATATAGAAGAAAAGGTAAGTTAATCAGAATGTGCGTACTAGTGATCTGAATCCAAATGACAATCTTTAATTATCCAGAACGTGTACCTGTTTATTGCCTTCAATTTGTCAAACATCACACCACCTTGCCATGAGTGAAATAGTTAATCTATTCTAAAGTTAAGCAAAAATCATTTTAAAAAAAGGTTTAAACGTACAAGTAGAACTGTAACAAAACATACAAAACACCAACTAAGGCAATAATTACATTATTTGAGATATACAGGATTATGCAGAATATCTATTTTCAGGTAGTACATCGCAGCCCGTTTATGAGTGTTGCAAGCTTTTGCTAAATCCATAACATCAATTTCTACATATAATGTACAATTATTATTATAAACAATTTAACAAGCCTTTCAATTTTCAGCTTAGGTGACAACGTTTATATGTTCCTTTGTCTTATAAAATTGAAAACATTTCTAATAACTTTTTATTGTTTAATAATTGTATAAATGCAAAGATAGCTGCAGCAACATTGTTCTAGTACAATGCCATAATCGATTAATACAGGTATGTTCGATACATTACATATTTACTCGTATCAGTTTTTAATTATAGTTCAGAAGAAGGACTGGTAAGTAAACCGACCAGAGCCCTCTGACCTGCTCACGCTTCTTTTGCATTCAGGGATCTTGTACACAAATTCTTCTTCATTAGCACAATAGTCCATATTTATCTCAGCCATTAGTTCTGGGAGGGGTCCCCGTTAGAGGGTGGGGTGTTGGGGAGCTATTGTCAGATCTGCAGTGCCATGCAATTTCTTATTTCATATCCAACATACACATTACAATCAACACTTGGTCGTTAATTTCTCCATTATACCCAGTAGCACCATTTTGGGAGCCATGATAATTGTCCTGCTCATCACCTGTGTTAGCATGCAATGAAGTCTAGACCAATAAACTGTGATTGCTGATCATTCTCACAAATTATGGAAAAATGTATATTTTACATCAATGACAGTAAGGGTTATGGTTCTGACATTTCCCAAATACTTTTTGGGCTATAATAAACTCTGTGGCAATATTTGAGCTGCATCAGGACATTGTAGATATTGCCATGGTTCGTGATGGTATATTGGCCTCGCTTCGCTCGCCTCTTCTAGGGTTCCCAGCCCTTGCTTCCATCTGGTGCAGACCTGACCAAACAAGTTTCGCCAATCTGTAGAGGTTTTGGTTCCAGAGGGTTGAATTAGACTACGGTTGTTAAATTACGTTTATACACCTGAAGTGCATGGCATAATAGTAAGTAGAAATAAAATATGGGCCAGTGTAGGGAGTATTCTATTGGGGATACCTCCCATCAGTAACACTTCACAGCCCACTGCCAATAGGCCGGTAGGCGGTGCAATTAAGTCTGTGGGCACATAAATGAATGTCAACAGTTCATGTTTGCCTAAAAGCTCCAATTCTAGTTTAATACTGAAGTAACCTTGGTCAATCACTGATGAGGTTAATTTGTGTCGCCCAGTATTACAGATTTATCTCTGTCAACCTCTCATAGGGCAATTGTAGCATATTTTTAAAGGCTAGCCATGATGGCCAACCTATACATAGGTCATTCTGAACTGAGGCTTGTAGCTCAATGAGCTTGTTCAGGGGACGTTGTACAGGTAACTCTACAGTACATATAGGAGGAGTGGGAGCGAGATCACTTTGAACATTGTGCCCCTTCCAATTATGGAGCACGTGCCAGCACTCCATATCATACACTGGAACATTAAATATATATTTAGGACACAGCTTTTCTGTTTGTCCACTGGGATCTGTATACCCAAGTATTTAAAATGGCCATGCACCCATTTCAGTTTATAGGTATTTGGGGACATTTCGTAACTACCAGTGACCAGGGTGTATAGTGACTTTATCCAGTTCACCCTGAAGCATATCCATATAATGGTAACATTTGCATTAGTCTTGCTAATGCACTCTCAGGCTTTTGAATGCGTAGAAGCATGTGGTCATTGTTCAGGGATATTCTGTTCTCACATTCATTCAGTGATCCATTCACCATTACCCAAGCCCATGGAGATGAGGAAATAATGTTAATATAGCTCATGAAGAGTTGAACAAAGCTCATTCTACCTTGATTCTACAACGAAAAAGTCCAGTGAACTGAGTCAAAAGACTTGTCAAGCTCTTCTAGGACCAAGGAGCTAATGTCCCGAAATCCATCTGCTGCAGAAAAACCAACCTACAAGTAATGGCATCCGCTTCTCCCAGGCATGAAGCCACAATCGTCTTTATGTATCAGAAAGGTGTACGCTCCAGCCAGTCTGTTTGCAATCATCTTGTCCAGGATTTCGGCTTCTATATAATGAGATGTATAGGTAAGTATGAGAAGCATACCATATTTCCGAAATTGTGGCACAGTGCTGGTCATGGCGCAAGGTGCCAATCTAACCGGCCTCTTTGTGTAGTGCCAAAGGATGGAGGTGAGCATACTTTGAAGAGTTCCAAACTCATTAGAATGGGGCATTGCCCCTAGTCAGCATCCCGCCTATGGAGTTGTTAAGGAGGGTTTCCAGTGCAAACATACCAGACAATTTTCTAAGGGTGAATAGGATGACAAGCACCTGGGAAGAATGTGTGTGCAGTAGTGGGACGTTTACGCTTACCAACATCCACTCCCATATTTCGAGAAGCCACAAAAAGAATACATACCTCCCTAATCTGTCATTGTGCACTGTACTGACCATTAGTGGGAAATATTGTAGTAGGTTAATGGCTACCCCACAGGAACCTCTCATGAATACAAAGTAGAACATTGTGAGTATCTATAAAGAAAAGGGAAACCCCCCTAAAAAAAACAATAATTATAGGTCAGGTAGTAAGGGGGAAAAAGCAATCAAAACTAAGAAAGACTCCCTCATGACTCATTTCTTTAACATAATGAAATAAATCTGTGACAGCATTACTAACACAAATCAGAAGACTATCAAAATCACAACAGTTAAAAATTGATTATAAATGTATTCATTTTTTATATCAAATATTTTATCATTCTTTTTTTTAAATAATTTTTTTCTAGGCTAGTAAATGGGCAATATGAGCCAACCACATATGAAAACAATCAATAAATATCAATTATTTCATCATGTTTTACAAGAATATTTCATGAAAACAATGTTGTCCTCTTACACATCAATTAATTTTCCGCTACACCCATAAGAAAACACAATACAAATAAATATACACTCACTCAACCAAACATTCTAGCTAACAACCATACACATGCAAAAAAGCTCTAGATAGTTGTATGTTCTGTTCACCATGAACCTGTCATGGGAAATGCACACGTTGTCAATGCACGTTTCGGTGGACAAGCCACCTTCGTCAGAATCTTCACAAATCCCAAACAAGACAAGTAGGGGCACAGCAACCAGCATTAGCACATGCTGGTGTAAGAGGAAATGTTTCTTCTATCTTGGAAGTTTCTAAATTGCCAGCGTACAACGGAAGTAAAATATCTCACCAAACAAACAGAAGACAGTTTCCTTTGCGCAAGTTATGCAAACCAATCCCGTAGTCTTTGACAGGAGTATATCCTCAAGGAACTTTGTTGAGTAAACCCCAAAGGGGAAAATCTTTTTCACTTTTGAAAGGATCCCTTCGTGATGGTTTCCATTTCTTATTATTTGTAGCTATTATCCAGGGTTATCTTAATCAAAGAATAAACAGGTTTCCTTCATCCATACGATAGCGCGGTGTATCGAAAAATCAATTGATGTGTAAGAAGACATTGTTTTCATGAAATTTTCTTGAAAAACATGATAAAATAATTGATATGTATTGATTGTTTTCTCATAATGTCCATTTACTGGTCTAGAAAAAAAAAATTAAAATGAATCAAAAGTATTTGAACTAAAAAATGAATACATTTATCATCAACTTTCAAATGTTGTGATTTTGATTGTCTTCTGATTTGTGTTAGTGACCCCGTCTCAAATTTATTTCATTATGTTAAAGAAATAGAGGTCATGAGGGAGTCTCTTAGGTTTTGTAAACGTGTGAGTACACACAGAGGCCCAAAAAACATTTTGTGCATAGCAGGTGTGTCTCCTGTATGAGCAATGCTTTTGGCGACTCTTTATTGGAGTACAGCACAAATTCTTATTTGCTTGTTGAGACAGTTGTTATTTCATTAAATTAGACTGTGTTCCTGAAGTTGTAGACTGAGACAGGGCAAGTAGTGTAAATGTACTATAGTAACTTGATTGTACTCACTTAAGGAGTCTCAGTGCAGTTGTCAAATGAGCTAACCAAAGAACTGCTGAAAACGTTTTGCCAGCCCAGTTAATTTCAGTACTATCTACAAGATTTTCCCGCCAGAGTGATAAGTCTTATATATCCAATATATGGGGGTTCCGGGGTGGGGGGGTGTTAAGCATAGCCCACCCAGTCCTTGCTTATACCTTTTCTTTAATTTAACCTAAACCCAGGCATCCTCCAAAGGTTAAAAAAAGTAGTATTTATCTTGGTGCAACAATTTCAACTTTGAGGGCTAAAGGGGTATAAAGATGAACTCCATCCTCGCAGCTTTTGACGGTGGTAAAGATCGTAAGCTGCTGTTAGATGTAGTCCAGGAAGATCATCATCTTTAATGATACACTGTTAAGGTCTGGGTCAAGGTGTGCAGATCTGAGAACTGTACAGCAATCAATATGTTTAAATTCTAGCAAATCACAGGTCTCGGATGTGCACCGAGCAGGGGTTTTGTGTTGCACCCTTTTAATGAATTAACATGCAGATAGTCCCTCAGACGGCATTCAAGATGTCAGCCATGGTGTGATGGAGCTTTCCGGAATTGTTCCTTTTAGCACCTCTAGAATGACTGAATTGGAAAATGTTTATCCAGAAACTGCCCTCTGCATCCTCTGCTCTTTTCTACAGTTGCTCTATGGGCTCTTGCAAGAGTGCACCTTTGGTTTAGAGGGACTGCAATTTGTCTTCCATCACTGAGATTCTCTCTTCATTTTCAGTCACACTGTCCTTTAAGTTTCTTAGGTACCGAGGCAGGAGGGATATCTTCATTCCCACCTTCAATTTTGTTTTTTTGAACAGTTCTGGTTTCACAAGTGGCCTGAATGATACTCACAGGGCTGAATAATAATGCATCTGTCTCAGCAGCATTTTCTTTCACCCTATGTGCAAGTGCAGCAGCGCAACTCCGGTGATCTGTTTCAATCAATTTTGCCTTGATGGGTCATCTGATGGAGCTAGACTCTTTCCCATTATTCTGCTTGTTGTCCAGGGTGCGTCAGCAGAGCAGTGATGAACAGCAGGAGTCACAGATCGTGATACTAGGGCGCATTTGAGGCACCACAGCCAGAATTAGCACAGCCTCTCAAATGACAGATAACCACACCAGGTACAATTTCTTCTGCATGCGTAGAGCAGCAAAGCCCAACTATCACCAGGATGTCAACATACTAAGGATAGACGTAAAGCCAAAATGTAGCAGTGTGAATCAGCATGTGCCAATTTTCAATCGCCCACTTATTCCAAGAAGTTCTATACGGGGAGCCACAGATGAAACCTTCCTGCCGCTACACAGGTTTGTTCTCTTGTATGTCTGGGGCTTTCCATGTGGCCCGGGTGTTTTAAATGTTACAGTGGAAGCGGGCCTTTAGCAAATTAATGTTTAAACATGGGTACACTCCTTTCACCAAGTCCCACGGACTGAAGGTATCCCTGGTAAATACACTTTCACTACAGCTAGCTCTTGCAGCAGACCTCAGATCTCTCCACTCTTGGGACAACCAAGGCCTAAATCCTCATGTCCAGATCTGCACCAACACTGATCTGTGCCACTAGACGATCAGTAATCAAAGCCATGGCTCCAGGGGATGAGTCTGAGTGACATATGGGTGTCAGACTCGTTCCTCCCTCTGGGACCTATGAGTTTAATTCACCCCAACGCCGTGTGGAATCGCACAGTGCCTGCAGTCTCAGCTGCCATCCATGTCACAGCAGTGTGCCTTTCTAGGGCCATGGCATGGCACCCGGCAGGCACCCAGGAAAGAACAGTTTCTTTCCACATCTCTAGGGCCTTCACGCTCACTCGGGAGACCACGGCTCTTGAACCCAGGGGTGGCAGGAATGCAAGGTCGACCTTTAAATGTCACCTTAAAGCCATACAGCTACTGCGTTTCACAAATGCCCTGCTCTGATGGGTCCACTGCCTTGGGGTTATGTTTCTGTGGGTGGAGAGGAAATTTTTCAGGGTCGGCCAGCAAGAATTATATAAGATAATTGCAGACCCAGATGAAGCTCGATCAACGCGTTTGTCATCTTTGGCTGTTTGGCCTTGGCCATTCATGAAAAAAATTTTTGTTTTTACATAATTAACTATCGAGCTTTAGACACCATCTGAGGACTTAGCATATAAGGGCCGGCTTATACTCCACTTCACATTAAAATTATTGTTGAAAAAAAAAAGATACCTGGAAGGAATTTCTTTGAATATTCTGGAACTAACACTTTTCTTATGTACCCCAGTTAACAGGTGACTAAGTTTACTTTACTATGGTAGCACCTTAAGGCTGTTGCCTTAAACTGCAGTTAATCATCATTAATTATTTTTTTCTGGAATTAAAAAAAACAGATAACCAATACACACATTATAAATTTAAGATATAAAATATATAAATACATATACTCAATAATTCATGTGCAATTATTTACAACTCTATCCATGCAGGGGTCGGCGCTTAACAATAAATTCTGTTCAGTTATATCACAATTCCAGCGCAGGACCCTAGCCATATCTATATTATTCCTACCAGGACCTTATATTCACATGAACCACAAAATAGGATTAGTGCTGATATTTCCTAGATAGTTCTATAGAATATTGGGTAGGAAAAGCCATGAGCAGGATCTCAGTTATACAATAGACCACAGTAAAAGCCCCAACTGCTACCTTCGGAGCAAAACAACATGTAAAAATGTAGTCATGTCAAAGACGATGAGTGGGCTAGTATCTGATTGAAGTACTCTAGAGGCAATACAGAGGTGAATTAAGCCCAAAATCAAGCTTCTGTGGCACAACTCTAGCACATAGTCCCAATAGGCATATTTTACAATATGCCGAGTTCCCGTATTAATAGTTAAAGAATAGTGCCATGGGTTTACTAATCCCAGGACCCGGAACCAAGATTTCAAATGACAAATCAGAGGTATAGTATAGGACTTGTCAATATACAGAACATCTGCAAGGCCATTTCTATATGATATCAGCTCTGGGGTTGACCACAGTCTAATACAGAAGAGGAGAGGCTTTTGACGGCTAGGTCACCTTGGGCCCTATGTCAAAAAATAATGACAACATTGGGGTACATTAGGACGAATTAAACAAGGATCTCAGGAAGTTACTCTCCTTGCTTGTCAAATCTTTGTTTTTATCGAATACCCAAATTTCTGTCATGCATTTCGACTCTTGGCCCTGTAAACCTAGATTTGCGGTGAGGCATTTCTAGGTGTCGAGGCTCTGTACTTTTTACTACGATCAAGTGTGAGAAGTTGGCCTGATGTGCAGTGCTCACTATTCTAGTGATCACTATATATCAGTCCAAACAACCCTTATTGATGATTGGTTGTAAGTCAACCTTATAGACCAGCTATCCTAGTAGCATGGATACGAGCAGTCTAAGGCTAAGACTCTAGAGGGCGTGTTAAGCCAGCTGTTTTACCATCACATTACCCCTTGAACACCCAGTGAAAGGACACCACACAAGTGTTATGAAAATAAACAATGTATTTATTAGAATCACAACAACCCTGTACTCTTTATGAGGACAGGGTGCTAAGCACACAACAAAACTCTTACGAAATACTTTTAAGTTAGCACGTTACACGAATGCCCGAGGGGCACGAAAAACCATATACTTTCAAAGTGGAATGCGAATTACTAGCAGGTAAGTAACGATTCTCAGAGGCTTTGGGATCGCTAGGACTGGACTACTGAACCTTTAGATTACTAGCAGGAGGCCTAGGGAACTCGGGTGCAGAGTGTGCACTCTCACGCGGGATGCGGGACAAAGTCTATGGAAGCTAGAAAAAGGCAAAGTTAGTGTTCACGGGCGAACCCGACCTGGTAGGAAGAAAACGACAGTGGATCCTGACCCTAGGATAGTGAGGCTATGCTGGGACACCGAAGTGCCGAAGTTACCTAGCCCAGGGGCTGCAGCTGCATAGGTCTGAAAAGACGTCGGGGATCTCGTTGCCGGACCAGGAGCCTGGAAGAAGGAAGTTGCTGGCAGGCGACCAGTGAAGGAAAGTTCGTTGGATCCAAGCCTGGATCGAGGAAGAAGAAACCTGAAAGCAGAGGGGACCAAGTTCTTGAATCACTAGCCAGTGATTAAGTGGGCACCAGGATGGCACCGGGCGAAGTCACCGCAGTCAGGTGAGTGGGCGCTGCTGGGCTCTGCAGTCTCTCGGACCAGGAGGCGTTGTCGGCGACCAGGATGGAGGTGCGAGCTGTCCCACGGAGGATGAAGTCGTTGGCGTCGAAGTTACCCAGGATTGGGCAACAAGCCTTGGCTAATTCAAGCCCACGCGGTGGACTCAAAATGGCGTCTTGAGTGGACCAGGAGGGTCCGGGGTGCTCCTCTTCTGGGAGGGAGCAAGGGCCAGTCTGGAGCAACCAGACCAGCAGCAGAAATGTCGTCGGGCGTCGTCAGGGAGGCCACAAGCCAACGGGCTAGTAGCCAAACAACGCGGTGAGCAGCGGAAAGCAGAAGGGCCCCACGCAGATCGTGGAGATGCTGGGGGGCTGCTCTTCGGTGCTGGAGCTGCTCAGGGTGGGGGCTTCTCGGACCCCAAAGCACTCACCAGGAATTCACTCGGCGGGCTTGCTGGAAAGAAGTCGTGCAGTCTTGCAGATGGCCGGTCCCTTGAGGTCTCGTCGCACCCACGGTTCTCAGCTGGGCTGTAGAGGTGGGTAGAGGTCAGAGGTGCCAGGGAAGCCGGTTCTCGTCGAGCTGGGCAGTCGGATTCCGGAGGAAGGACTTGCAGCAGACCGCAGTGTTCTTAGATGGTGCCTGCGGATGCAGGGTGACTACTCCTTAGTCACAAGGGAGAAATCTTAGGAAGAAGTCTTGAGTTCCTTTCGCAGAAAGTAGTTTCAGGATTCAAAGATGATCTGATTTGGAAGGGGGCCAGTTCCTACCTTTATCCTGTAAAAAGGGGCTGGCACGCGACTAAGTCCTGCCCTATGGGTGGGACTAGGAGGGGGGTGGTTACACCCACTTCCTTGGCGGGCTTTTCCCCAGCACAGGGTCTGGAGTGACCCTGGAACTGGTTCCAGCCAGCCTATGCACAGTGAGCACCGGGGTGCCACGTGCAGTCACCTTCCTCTAAAGCCCTGCCTACCTACAATACACAAAACCCTGTCTGGGACGGTGCTGGCACCGCCCCTGGCAGGAAACCCTTTGTCCTTATCTCCTGCTCTGGGAGGACTCCCAGCAGCAGGAGGGCAGACTTGTGTCTCGGTGGCAGCATCCATTTTGTGGAGCTGAGGCTCTGTTTGACTTTAACCGGGGTTAGGGGTTACATACATGTCGTGTCCCTCTAGAAGGGTGGAATGCTAACCCCGTCGCCAGAATTGGCGAGGGGTTAGTATTCCAATTCGTATGACACCTTACTCGACATGTTTTGATAAAGCGATACCAGAGTTGGCACATAACCGCGAGGATTATAATGCACTTAAGAGTATATGGTATGCGATATCATGGAAACGGCTAAGGGATAGATCCCGAAAGCCGCAGACAGGCTCAGCTCATGCCAGAGCACCATCTCACACGATTCCAAGCACTCTGCCTTCAGGATTGTTAAGGCCTGCCATAGGAGTGACTGATAGGAGATCTGTGTGTCCATTTTAGGGTTAGATATAGGTATACTATATCTAAAGCAAAGGGTGAGTACACCACCTTGCCCCAGCTGTCGTGCAGCCAGTTGTGTCAGATTTGGATGGCCAGCCAGGGGTGGCATAATACATGCTGCAGCCCCTGGGAGACTTCTGGGTACACCTCAGCCCTGGGTACAGGGACTTGGAGAGGGCCCAGTGCCAATTCAGTACCTGAGTACAATTTGGATAGAGAGAACAGCTAGGCTGTGGGTCTGATTAGCAGGCCCACAGCCAGGGAAAGTCGTAAACCAGTGCAGCAAAAAGCAAAAATCTGGGTGATCATAGGATTGCAGACCCTACTCTCCTACATGACCCCCCCCCAAACTTTGGGACAATAAACTAACCTTGACCAGGTGAGTCTTCTTGCTCTAAGTGGAAATACCTGGAGAGCCCATCAGCATTGCTGTGATCAGTCCCAGGTCTATGCTCCACTGTAAAATCCATCCCCTGTAGGGAAATGGACCACCTAAGCAGTTTGGGGTTTTCACCCTTCATCTGATTTAGCCACAAGAGGGGCTTATGGTCTGTCTGAATGGTGAAGTGAGTGCCAAACAAGTAGGCCCTCAGCTTCTTCAGGGCCCAGACCACAGCAAAGGCCTCCCTCTCAATAGCTGACCAATTTTTCTCTCTGGGTGTCAACCTCCTGCTAATGAAAGCAATAGGCTGATCATTACCATCAAAATTCAGTTGAGACAGAACAGCTCCCACACCCAACTCAGAAGCATCTGTTTGGACAATGAATGGCTTGGAGTAATCTGGACTCTTGAGGATAGGTGCTGTGCACATGGCCTGCTTTAGGTCATTGAATGCTTTCTGACAGCTTGCTGTCCACTGAACTTTCTTTGGCATCTTCTTGCTTGTCAGGTCATTAAGGGGGGTCACTATGGACCCATAATTTCTGACAAACTTCCTATAGTACCCAGTCAGGCCCAAGAAAGCTCGAACCTGAGTCTGGGTGATTGGAGGAGTCCAGTCCTTGATGGCCTGTATCTTACTCTCCAGTGGCTGAACCTGGCCTCCACCTACAAGGTGGCCCAGGTATACAACCTGTGACTGCCCTATCTGGCACTTTGTGGCCTTGATAGTGAGGCCTGCCTTTTGCAGGGCCTCTAACACTTTCCTCAGGTGGACCAGGTGATCCTCCCAGGTGGAGCTAAAGACAGCAATATCGTCAAGATAAGCTGCACAGAAGTCATCCAGCCCAGTGAGGACTTGATTCACCAACCTTTGGAAGGTGGCAGGTGCATTTTTCAGTCCAAAGGGCATTACCACAAATTGATAATGCCCTCCAGGGGTAGAAAATGCTGTCTTAGGTTTGGCTTCCTCAGCTAACCTGATTTGCCAATACCCAGCTGTCAAATCAAATGTGCTTAAGAAGTTGGCAGAAGCCAATCTATCTATAAGCTCATCTGCTCTTGGTATTGGGTGGGCATCAGTCTTAGTGACTGCATTGAGGCCTCTGTAGTCTACGCAAAACCTCATCTCTCTCTTACCACCCTGGGTGTGAGGCTTTGGCACTAGAACTACTGGGCTAGCCCAAGGGCTATCTGAGGGCTCAATGACTCCCAGTTCCAACATTTTCTGCACTTCAGTTTTGATGCAGTCTCTAACATGATCAGGCTGCCTGTAGATTTTACTCTTGACAGGCAGACTGTCTCCAGTGTCAACATCATGGGTACACCAATCAGTTTGGCTGGGTGTCAGAGAGAACATATGTCGAAAGGATTGCAGAACTTGCCTGCAATCCTGTTGCTGATGTTCAGTGAGGCTGCCACAAAAGACAACACCATCAACTGACCCATCATCAGGATTCTGAGTGAGCAGGTCTGGGAGAGGGTCACTCTCTTCCTCCTGTCCCTCATCTGTGGCCATGAGCAAGCTCATGTCCTTCCTGTCAACATATGCCTTGAGCCTGTTAACATGGAGCACTCTGAGAGGGCTCCTGGGAGTTCCAAGGTCCACCAAGTAGGTAACCTCTCCCTTTTGCTCAATGATGGTGTGGGGCCCAGACCATTTGTCTTTCAGAGCTGCTGGGGCCACTGGCTCCAGCACCCACACCTTCTGTCCTGGCTGGTACACAGTCAGTACAGCCTTTTGGTCATGCCAAGCTTTTTGAAGTTCCTGGCTGGCCTCAAGGTTTTTAGATGCCTTTTCCATATACTCAGCCATCCTGGAGCGGAGACCAAGTACATAGTCCACTATGTTGGTTGCAGGCTTTTTGAGAGGTCTCTCCCATCCTTCCTTCACCAAACACAGGGGTCCCCTTACAGGATGCCCATACAGAAGCTCAAAAGGGCTGTAGCCAACCCCCTTCTGTGGGACCTCTCTGTAAGCAAACAAGAGGCAGGGGATCAGGACATCCCATCTTCTCCTAAGAGGTTCAGGTAGTCCATGAATCATCCCTTTCAGGGTCCTGTTGAATCTCTCAACAAGCCCATTGCATTGTGGATGATAGGGTGTGGTGAACTTGTAGTTCACACCACACTCTTTCCACATGGCAGTCAGATATCCTGACATGAAGTTTGTACCTCTGTCAGAAACGACCTCCTTAGGGAAACCCACTCTGGAGAACACTCCAACTAGGGCTCTTGCCACTACAGGGGCTGTAGTGGTCCTAAGGGGAATAGCCTCAGGATACCTGGTGGCATGGTCCACCACCACCAGTATAAACTTGTGTCCTGATGCTGTCTGGGGTTCCATTGGACCAACAATGTCAATCCCCACTCTTTCAAAGGGAACCCCCACCACAGGTAGTGGTATGAGGGGGGCCTTTGTTGTGCCACCTGACTTACCACTGGCTTGGCAAGTGACACATGAGCGACAAAACTCCTTGGTGTTCTCATTCATATGGGGCCAGTGAAAGTGTGAGACAAGCCTGTCCCAAGTCTTTGTCTGACCTAAATGACCTGCAAGGGGAATCTCATGGGCCAAGGTGAGAAGGAAACCTCTCAGAGACAAGGGGATGACCAGCCTCCTGGTTGCACCAGGCTTGGGGTCTCTTGACTCAGAGTACAGGAGTCCATCTTCCCAGTATACCCTGTGGGCACCTGTGGCATTCCCTGCAGCCTCAGCAGCAGCCTGCTGTCTGAGGGGTTCAAGGGAAGGGCAGCTCAACTGTTCCTTCCCCAGGTCTGCTCTGGAGGGTCCCCCTGAGCCCAGAAACTCAACTTGATCAAGTTCAAGCTCTTTAGGCTCAGTTTCCCTCAGCTCTTCTAGATCAGCCTCCTCAGAGACTTGATCCTCAACCTGGGGCAAGGGGGAAGGCAAAGCCTTACCCTTACTGCTCTTCTTCTTGGAAGGTGTCTGGTCCATAATTTCAGGATCCAGCACCTGTTCAGTGGGGCATCTTCTGGCCTGTGACCTAGTCACAGCAAGCACATGTGCTGGCAAGCCTAACATCTCCATGTGAGTCCTCTGCTCCACTTCTGACCATTGTGATGACTCCAAATCATTGCCCAACAAACAATCAACTGGGAGGTCTGAACTGACTACAACTTTCTTTTGTCCCTTCACTCCACCCCAGGAGAAAGCTACAATTGCCACACTATGACTAGTAGTGACATTGCTGGCATTGGTCACCAGGAAATCAGTACCTGGCATGATCTGTCCAGGGTCCACAAAGTTAGGTGTCACCATGGTGACACTGGCACAAGTGTCCCTATAGGCCTGAGCCATTTTGCCATTAATCAAAGGTGTCTGCCTGTATTTGCCCAAAGTATTGGGACTTATTTCAGGGGACATATCCATATCCCCTGTACAGACAAGGACAGCCTGAGTGAGTGTGCCAACTAAGTTGTCAGACCCCTCAGTACCCAAGGTTAACCCAACTAATGCCTTGGGAGTGACACTACCACTACTGACTGTACTAGGGGGTGCAGTTGCTTTAGGAGCTGTAGTGGTAGGAGTTTGTCCTCCTCCTCTTTTGGTGCACTCACTAAACCAGTGAGATTTACTTTTGCAGTACTGGCACCACCTTTTTGACTGGCCTTCTTGAGTCTTCTTCTTCTGGGAAGCCTGACCCCCACCCTCTTTGGTTTGTTGGGGACCTGGTGAAGACTTCTGGTCATTTTGCTCATTCTTAACATTACCCTTCTGGTCTGCTTTCTTCTGACCACCCTGGTTCTGGTTCTGGTTCTGCTTGATCCTTGTCCTGACCCATTTGTCTGCCTTCTTTCCCAATTCTTGGGGAGAGGTCAGATCTGAATCAACAAGGTGCTGGTGCAGCAACTGGTTCTGACAATTGTTTAAAATTTGTTCTCTCATCATTAGATTATACAATCCTGTGTAATCTGTAACCTTGCTACCCAGCAACCAGCCCTCCAAAGCCTTAGTGGCACAATCCACAAAATCAGACCAGTCCTGAGACTGAGTTTTCTGGGTGTCTCTGAACAGCAACCTGTACTGCTCAGTGGTTAAACCGAACCCATCAACCAGTGTATTCTTCAGGACCTGGTAATTGTTAGCATCCTCCACTCTTGTAGTGAGGAGCTTATCTCTACCTTTACCATCAAAGGAGAGCCACAATATAGCTGCCCACTGACTCTGGGGAATGTTCTGCACAGTGCAGGCCCTCTCCAGAGCAGCCATCCATTTCTGGATGTCATCCCCTTGCTTAAAGGGGGGCACTATTTTAGTCAGGTGTTTAGTATCTAAACCCTTCTCTCTATCTCTTGGGAGATTGCTGCCACCAGTGGGAGCTAGCCCACTCATCTGCTGCTCTCTTGCCAGGGCAAGCTTCTCTTTGGCCAGGGCAATTTCTTCCCTTTCAATCCTCAGTTCAGCTTGTCTCATCCTAGCCTCATGCTCCTTTCTCTGAGGGGAAGTAAATCTCCTCTGTGGAGGATTCCTTCTCCCCTGAGAAGAGGCATTAGAGTGCAGAGATCTATTGGAGTCCCTAGAAAGAGATCTATCTCTCCTAACTCCAAGGTTAGGCCCACTTCGGGTTAGTACTGGGGGGCCCCCAGATCCTAGCCCAAGTAAGTCTAAGTTGGTCCTAGTTAGCCTTCTGACTACCTCAAGACCCTTGTCTACCTCATCCCCAGAGAGTACCTCCTCATCCTCCTCCTCAACTGCTGAATCAGTGTTGGGGAGGTCTGGATCCCCAGAGGTTCCCTCTAAGGCTGGCATGCTCTCATGTAACTGAGAGAGCTTTCTGGCATCATACGTCTCTAAGAGACCTATCAGAAAGGGAAGGGTGGGGTTAGACCCCTGCTTCAGTTTCCTGGAGACACAGAGTTGCCTCATCTCCTGAAAATTGAGAGCTGCATATCTTGAAGTGACCTGTGGAGGGTCAACACTGACCAGGGGAGTCTCAGTAGAGTCCCCCTGAGTCGACATGCTTTTCTAGTGAGGTGTAAGTGGTGCACTTACCTACACTATATGTTTGCCTACTGATCCCTTGCTAGAGTTGTAGTTTAGGGTGTGCTAGGCCCTAGGAGCTACAACAGCTGGTTCAGTAGAACTCAGAGTATTCTAAGCTAAGTTATATGTACCTTTAGTACTTATGTGATCTTTCACAAGATATTCTTAGGGCATGTGTGGTAAAACAACAGCAAGCTCAAATCCCAACCGCTGCTCACCAATGTGAGAAGTTGGCCTGATGTGCAGTGCTCACTATTCTAGTGATCACTATATATCAGTCCAAACAACCCTTATTGATGATTGGTTGTAAGTCAACCTTATAGACCAGCTATCCTAGTAGCATGGATACGAGCAGTCTAAGGCTAAGACTCTAGAGGGCGTGTTAAGCCAGCTGTTTTACCATCACATTACCCCTTGAACACCCAGTGAAAGGACACCACACAAGTGTTATGAAAATAAACAATGTATTTATTAGAATCACAACAACCCTGTACTCTTTATGAGGACAGGGTGCTAAGCACACAACAAAACTCTTACGAAATACTTTTAAGTTAGCACGTTACACGAATGCCCGAGGGGCACGAAAAACCATATACTTTCAAAGTGGAATGCGAATTACTAGCAGGTAAGTAACGATTCTCAGAGGCTTTGGGATCGCTAGGACTGGACTACTGAACCTTTAGATTACTAGCAGGAGGCCTAGGGAACTCGGGTGCAGAGTGTGCACTCTCACGCGGGATGCGGGACAAAGTCTATGGAAGCTAGAAAAAGGCAAAGTTAGTGTTCACGGGCGAACCCGACCTGGTAGGAAGAAAACGACAGTGGATCCTGACCCTAGGATAGTGAGGCTATGCTGGGACACCGAAGTGCCGAAGTTACCTAGCCCAGGGGCTGCAGCTGCATAGGTCTGAAAAGACGTCGGGGATCTCGTTGCCGGACCAGGAGCCTGGAAGAAGGAAGTTGCTGGCAGGCGACCAGTGAAGGAAAGTTCGTTGGATCCAAGCCTGGATCGAGGAAGAAGAAACCTGAAAGCAGAGGGGACCAAGTTCTTGAATCACTAGCCAGTGATTAAGTGGGCACCAGGATGGCACCGGGCGAAGTCACCGCAGTCAGGTGAGTGGGCGCTGCTGGGCTCTGCAGTCTCTCGGACCAGGAGGCGTTGTCGGCGACCAGGATGGAGGTGCGAGCTGTCCCACGGAGGATGAAGTCGTTGGCGTCGAAGTTACCCAGGATTGGGCAACAAGCCTTGGCTAATTCAAGCCCACGCGGTGGACTCAAAATGGCGTCTTGAGTGGACCAGGAGGGTCCGGGGTGCTCCTCTTCTGGGAGGGAGCAAGGGCCAGTCTGGAGCAACCAGACCAGCAGCAGAAATGTCGTCGGGCGTCGTCAGGGAGGCCACAAGCCAACGGGCTAGTAGCCAAACAACGCGGTGAGCAGCGGAAAGCAGAAGGGCCCCACGCAGATCGTGGAGATGCTGGGGGGCTGCTCTTCGGTGCTGGAGCTGCTCAGGGTGGGGGCTTCTCGGACCCCAAAGCACTCACCAGGAATTCACTCGGCGGGCTTGCTGGAAAGAAGTCGTGCAGTCTTGCAGATGGCCGGTCCCTTGAGGTCTCGTCGCACCCACGGTTCTCAGCTGGGCTGTAGAGGTGGGTAGAGGTCAGAGGTGCCAGGGAAGCCGGTTCTCGTCGAGCTGGGCAGTCGGATTCCGGAGGAAGGACTTGCAGCAGACCGCAGTGTTCTTAGATGGTGCCTGCGGATGCAGGGTGACTACTCCTTAGTCACAAGGGAGAAATCTTAGGAAGAAGTCTTGAGTTCCTTTCGCAGAAAGTAGTTTCAGGATTCAAAGATGATCTGATTTGGAAGGGGGCCAGTTCCTACCTTTATCCTGTAAAAAGGGGCTGGCACGCGACTAAGTCCTGCCCTATGGGTGGGACTAGGAGGGGGGTGGTTACACCCACTTCCTTGGCGGGCTTTTCCCCAGCACAGGGTCTGGAGTGACCCTGGAACTGGTTCCAGCCAGCCTATGCACAGTGAGCACCGGGGTGCCACGTGCAGTCACCTTCCTCTAAAGCCCTGCCTACCTACAATACACAAAACCCTGTCTGGGACGGTGCTGGCACCGCCCCTGGCAGGAAACCCTTTGTCCTTATCTCCTGCTCTGGGAGGACTCCCAGCAGCAGGAGGGCAGACTTGTGTCTCGGTGGCAGCATCCATTTTGTGGAGCTGAGGCTCTGTTTGACTTTAACCGGGGTTAGGGGTTACATACATGTCGTGTCCCTCTAGAAGGGTGGAATGCTAACCCCGTCGCCAGAATTGGCGAGGGGTTAGTATTCCAATTCGTATGACACCTTACTCGACATGTTTTGATAAAGCGATACCAGAGTTGGCACATAACCGCGAGGATTATAATGCACTTAAGAGTATATGGTATGCGATATCATGGAAACGGCTAAGGGATAGATCCCGAAAGCCGCAGACAGGCTCAGCTCATGCCAGAGCACCATCTCACACGATTCCAAGCACTCTGCCTTCAGGATTGTTAAGGCCTGCCATAGGAGTGACTGATAGGAGATCTGTGTGTCCATTTTAGGGTTAGATATAGGTATACTATATCTAAAGCAAAGGGTGAGTACACCACCTTGCCCCAGCTGTCGTGCAGCCAGTTGTGTCAGTTTTAGTTAGTCAATCCAGGGGTGGCATAATACATGCTTCAGCCCCTGGGAGACTTCTGGGTACACCTCAGCCCTGGGTACAGGGACTTGGAGAGGGCCCAGTGCCAATTCAGTACCTGAGTACAATTTGGATAGAGAGAACAGCTAGGCTGTGGGTCTGATTAGCAGGCCCACAGCCAGGGAAAGTCGTAAACCAGTGCAGCAAAAAGCAAAAATCTGGGTGATCATAGGATTGCAGACCCTACTCTCCTACATCAAGAATCTATGAAGTATTATTGCTCAACACTTCTGTATGTGTGATTTCCATATGTGATTTGTTAACTCCAATTGCAAGGTAGTCAAATTAAACAACCTTGTGTATCCGTTTATCACTCACTGTAAAATCACCTATAAAGGCCTTGTGGAAGTTAAGGGACATGTACTTGGATTTTGAGATACGAACCTCCACGCTCCGAAGGTTGCAAGAATCAGTAAATTTGCTTAATACTTTCTATAGTCCCGCCTGGGTTTGTAATATCAGGAGTGTGTCGGCTGCGAAAAGCAGCGCTAGCATTGGCATTCCCTCAAATTTCGGGAATCATGGATGCATCAACTAAGGTAGTTTAGAACATCATTTACGTATAAGAAGAAAAGGGTAGAGGTTTAAACGTACCCTTGTCAGAACCCTCAGTTATACGCATGTGATTCATGATCTCTCCTTGATGCACCCAATGCACCTGGCCATAATTCTCTTCATGAAGTCTTATAAGAATATCCAACAGATGTGCTGGAATGCCATTAACCTGAAGGTGGCTCAGATGGCATAGTCTGGGATTAAGATAGAATGCAGCCATTAGATCAACAAATTCCACAAACAAGTCCTTAGTTAACCTCAGGTATTTCTTCATAATTATAGTGAAACAGAATATTTAATCTACTTTAGTTCGAAAAACCTGCTGGAAGGGAAAATTATACCAGTGTCTCATACATCCAACCTAACAGTTTATCTAATAAATGATCGCAGAACACTTTCTGTAGATTGTCAATCAGGCTAATAGGTGGATAGTTCCCTGGGGTGCTCCTACTGCCATTCTGCAAAAATGGGAATACTTTCCGCTTAACACCATGAATTAGGAACCCTGTCACAAGACATGACCCTATCAGAAAAGAGGTTAATGCAAGGACCTCATACAGTGGTTTTATAGCGATATAGGTCCCTGGGAACACTATCAGGCCTGTGTGCTTTGCCCGGATGTAAACATTCAATGGCTTTGAGGGAATCTTCCAAGTAGAAATAAAAAACTGAGTTGTCAAGACCTTCAAACCAATTATCATATTGTGGTGGGGTGTCCACCGGCAATGCATTAGTATCCAGATTATAGTTAGAATGAAGGTCAACAAAATATTTTTTCCACAAACTATCTTTCTCACAGAATATTATTAGTGAGGCTATTATGAGCTATGAATTGCCAAAATGCAATTAGCATCTCTTCTTTTTGATGTTTCTAACAGATTGAAACAGTTTGCATCAATCCAATCCTGCCTGCTTATGGACACTGTTTATTTGTATTTAGGCCAACCTTCTCCGATTCCCTTTGGGTTACTGGATTTAATAGCTGTGATTAATATACATTATACCTTATGGCAGTTGTTTGTAAACCATGGGTGGTCTTAGTTATTAAAGATTTAGATGGTTTGAAAGCATTTGTACACAGGTTTGGTAGCGGAGTAATAGCAATGTCACTGCTATGCTGGTCGACAAAAACGCCTGCAATAGCGTTAAAATGTGTCGGGATTAGCGGTCAGTCTATGTCATTTGACAGATAATTTGTTAAAACACAGGAAAATCTGGAAAGGCTGGGCAGGATACAGCGGGATCAGTATAGAGCCTTGCGATCAGTGACCATGGACAGTGAAGGGTGATGTTAGGTTAGCAATACCTAAGAGGAACAGGGTAGTGATACCTCAGGTTACAAAGACAGGGGAGGGGTCGGATAACAGAATTTGATTAACTCTGGCTCAGGAAGCGGTCACATTTATTAGAAAAGAGATGTATGTTGTCTGCAAGCTACTCTTGTTTTGTGTAAAACTAATAAAAAGTTTTGGGGTCAATATAAGAACTTTTTTCCTAAGTGTTGGATATATCCTAGATAGCTTGGGAGCTAACAAAGAGTATATTAATCCTCATTATTCAATGCAACGCATAATGATTGCTAGCAGCTCTTTGTATGACTTTGAAGTCTACTATGTTAGACCATAGTTCTATATAAAGAATGATCTAGTCTATGCTATTACACCCCCCCTCTTGAAAAGGTGTATGATGTATGTGCACCTGATTTTGATCGCCAGTTGCATGCATGCAAGCTGCATGATGGAGTTATAGACGCTAGCTGTGTGGCTGCTGATGTCGAAGATTTAATTAGGTCAGAATTTCGACTTTGTATGCCCCTAGCTTCATTTTCAAGATCTGTGACAGCATCTATATAGTCCAGTGGCTCAGAGATTACATTGAAATCTCTCGCTGAATGTGAGGTTTAGCTACAGTACTTGATAAATAATGATCAAATAAAGAAAGATTAGACCTCTATTTTTTTAATGTAAAAAGTTTATAGATGTTATATATGTTCACCATAAATCCATTTCAGCCCTGGCGTTCAGACCAATAATGTTGGCATTTTCTATCGCTAGCTTTTTGTTTACAAGATTTCAAGATAATGTAATCCCAATTGGCAGGCCCCCAGAAGTGCAGACATCTTTAGATGGACTTGCTTTGACATTATATATTGTGTTGCCAGGTCTGAATAATGGTTTTGTTGCCCATGTTTCCTGCAACATTATGAAGTCCTATTCCACAATACAGTTCCACCATGCTGGATCATCAAGGTTGTCATGCAAGCCTGCCACATTCTAACACAGCAGCTTTACAGCCACAAGACCCCTGGTGTGCTCAGACATTGGCTTCCTATAGCTTGAGTTTAGGTTGTGCTGATCATATTCCCTTACCAAGGGAGATTTCCGTACTAAGGTGCTGCTTCAGTTAGGCTTATATTCTTCTGATCATATGATCTTGTGGGGACTGGATTCAGCAGGATTATAAGAATGTTTTTGTCTTCAGGGGAATGTATGCTAGTCAAATCAGGGAGAGTCACTGCTTCTTAGACTGTAAATTACATAGCCAGTCAACTATAGGTAATCGCCTTCCATCTAACAGTTATCTGCTGTCAGCCCCCTTACAAATTACACAATAGATTGTGAGACTTCAAGGGTAAAAGTTAGCCAACAAACCAATGAATAGCAGAACTCTGCTTTTCAATGACGGAGCTCCTCAAATGGGTACTTTATTATTCCCAGGTTTTCAGAGTACGATTTGCCCCCAAAACTCCATTAGATATCATCATTATGTCTGAAAGAAAGGAGTAGACACCTAAACCTGTGTTCTAAGACGAAAGTAATTCAGGCACACAAACAATATAGCCTTATGATTTTGTCTACTGTCTGGGGGGCATCTTTTCATTCAATTTCAAAGACCCAATAGTAGTCCAGAACCTCAATCCGCATGTGTCGACAGGTACTGCACTCTTATTTATTATGTTGGATATGTAGGAGGTACGAGAGGTGATTGAGAGGTATTGCTGTGGTCTTTAACAAATTATTTTGGCTCTCTTAAGCAATAATTAGCCCATTGCCCTGCGATTTAAGACTGTCTAATCATTGGGTTGATGGTTATATAGAATATGTGAGCTGTATAGGACATGCGCGAGGTGTTCCGCTCAATATGTTTGTGTTTATAATACTTGTGCGATATCCTGTTTATGATGTTTGTACAGCTGCTAATACTATGAGCTGCTGACATATGACCTTGTATTAAAAAAATTTTTAGTTCCGCCAGGATACACGATTGTTTGTAAACCTGTATGACATGTAAAAGTAAGCGCTGTAAAGTTTGCAGGATCAACAGTCAGGGAAAGGGAAGATATGCAGTTGAGTAGTGTACTTAATTTCAAAACGTGAGCCTTGATAATACTACATCAGTTAAGAAACACAGACTTATAGAACGCCATGCTTCATCAAAAATTGTGGGTGATTTAAGTGCAAACTAGTAGGACGAGTGTAACTATTTGCCCTTCAAACAAACTAAAATGAAAGTAAAGGGAGAAAGGAAGACTTTGTTTTATCCTTATAGAAGTATTTCTGAAATTCTAGGCAGGTGAATGACATGTCTAAGGAAATGAAATGTATCCAACATTAAATACCCATTTCACACTTAAGTGCAAATCAAAGTCCCAGAACACTATTCTTTTACACTTAAAGCAGGCATTTTAAGAGTGTGGAAAGTCAGATACCTACAGCGGAACAGAAAGAAAATCTATTATGTAAAGAGCATGCACGAGCATGCACGTCCAGTATAAAAGTTAATGAGACCAGAGCAATATTGTTAAATGAATAAATACATAACTGTCAACCACCAATCTGTGATAACGAACACTGCTGGAAGAGAAATTATATAGACAAATGCTAGTGATGCAGACAGCCCTGCAACAAAAACTCTGGGTTGAGTCCAGTGAAAAGGCACACCCACATGTAGTATATACACATACATATACATATATAATGGACATTGCTACAGAGTCACTGAAGCGCGTTACCAAGAACTTAAAGATACTTTGGTATTAGTGTGAAAAATAAGAGTTTGATCTTTTTATGCCTGTAATTAACCTATGTATCCAAAAACAAGAATTCCAACGTGTTTACCCAAGTACAACATGTTTCCCCAAGTACCTATCACACAATGTTCCTGCGTGCAAGTCCCATTCTTCGATCCTTATCATAAGACTACCTACTTTTAGCCTCATAGATTGTAGCCTAAATCTTAGCACCAAATAAGTTTTGTCTTTTTATTCATGACCTTCACAAATTTCTTTCTTAAATTCACCTCTTTTCTTATCCCTAGACCAAGCGTGTATTTTCTTAAATTTCCCCCACTTAACTAAAAGTAGAGACAAAGCACGTCAAAGAAATCACAACTAAACCCAGACACCATAAGGGAGAGAAAAAAGGAAGTGTAACATCAAGCAAGGGTGGTCCAGAGTAGATAAGCATTGTCGAACTTATCAGAATAGCAGAAGTAATAACATTTAAAAAAGAGTGTTTAGAGCGGGTGATGGCAACGATACTGGAGCATCCAACTAAAGTGAAGAAATCTCCAAAAAATGCAAATAAACATGAGTGCATATTTCAAGAACAGTTCAAGTGAGCTATACAAGGGTCAATGCTACAAGAACTGGGTTTTAACAGCAAAGATTCAAATAAATAGAAGGGGGCAATACAGGGAGCTAAGATACAGGCAGAACAAAGAGACCCCTAAGATTACACGAGATCCAAAAGGAACATAATGTACGCCTCTCAGATAAAAGGTTCATGAGGCCCAAAGATCAGACAACTTCCCAGGAAAGGCATGTATCATGCCATTAAGTGAAGGAAGGATGGCATTAAGCAAAGTGTCTAAGGAAAGAAAGAGGATAAGTAAACAATTCAATGTCCATTAGGCAAATTATTTACAGGAGGGACAACCCCCCATGGTGGGCAGAAACCGAGACATGGTCTGTAAGAACTTTGTGTGGGAAACCATGCCTGGCTCTATCAATTTAAAGTGTCAAGCAGGAACTCGGGAGAATAAAATCAAGCTCCATTAGACGTGTGTGGGTTGTAACATAACATGGTGAACATGCAGGAGGAGGCATGCCAATATCCTCTAACAGGAATTGGTGTTGACAGCAAGTTGAAGGTCAATGGAACGAGGAGTCCCAGGATCATAACCAGTTGCACTCTAAACCGGAAGGATGGTCATAATACACCATTAAAATTAAGTGAAGGCATGCCAGAAATAATAAAACAATAACATGTTGGCAGAATCGGAAGGGATCCAGGGCATGTCAAACTCCTTTATAAGTTGTTGGGCAAACAAGAGTCAGTCAAAGCACAGTGCCAGTGCCCACCTCCATAAGCAGAGCCAGTATTAGGCTTCGGGTAGGGCTAGTATAATGCTCAGTTACTAGAGGTTCCGGAAGGAATGATAGGCACCATCCCATGGTTGTGGGGGGTAATGCCAAGCTCCACCGATAAGGGTAAGGAGGTGTGAACCAGATTACGTTACTAAGGGCCCAGAGTAATGTCATGCTCTGTCACTAAGGGCATTAAGGGATGCCAGGCTGTCAAAAAGGGCATGTGGTAAGGCCGGGCTCCGCAAGTAAGGGCGTCGTGGAAGGCCACATCACGTCGCTAGGGACACAGGGGAATGCGAGGCTTCGTTGCTAAGGGCGTGGGGAATGTCAGGATCTTTGACATGGTGGGGTAGGACATGGGGTCCTTCAGCTAGAGGTTGGGGCATTTCAAAGGGTGTAAAAGCTTGCTATGGGTTCATCTTGAAAGAGGTTAAGAAGTAAATGCAGGAGTAATGAAATGAGGAGAGGAAATGCATCGGTGTGTGGTGGTGGACAGAGGACTTAGCATGGTGCAAGAGATGAGTGTGCCAACCTTCCTGCTAAAGTGGAGTACATTCCAACCTCCATAACCGAGTAGGTTTGGTGGGAGAACAATAATGACGTTTAGAATTCTAACAGGTGCCGGTTAGACACGAAAGACATAAGTTAACATAAAGATAATAAAACACTATACAACGCGCAAAGCTAATGCTGAACAGTTTGGTTTGGAAATAGTGCCTGGCTCCCCAAAGCTACCCTCATCCTTTTTGGCCCGATAGCAGTCCCTAGTTTTGCAGGGTCCCTAGTGGACACCGCGGCCTAGCACGACCGGCGGCTGCAGCCCCCGTCTGTGAAACTAGTGCGACAGGGTCAGAGCAAAGCTGTCCCTAACCCTCCTGCCACCGGTGTGCAGGTACATGGCAGAAACATAGGGTGTCCAGCACCTGGAGCACAACCACAACCCCCGACTCTGGTCAGGCAGCCCCCGCCCTGCCTGCCCGGCTCCTCTCCCTCCCCCATCCCCGCTCACCTCCTGCCCTGGCTGCCGGCCGCTGCTGCAGGAGTCCTGGGCGAACCTAGTCCATGTACGGAAGCCGGGCGGGGTATCTTGGGTCTGGGAGACGGGTCCTGGTACCAGGGGGGTTTGAATGAGAAGATACAGACAGGGCAAACACTAAAGAGAATGAACAGCCAGCTCCCGTCGGAACCGGAAGTGACGTCTACTCGGGGATGGGAGGGAGAAGGGGGCTCAGCCTCTGGCAGACATTTCTTTATAGTTCTCGTATTGGGTTGTAACTGAATTTGTTCCCTGTGCATCCCTAGTCTAATATTAACACATTACTTATTTTTCTTTTAAAAATGTCAGGATTTTTCCTTTTACTCGTTCATTAAAATGCCATTTGTACAATGTAAGTAAGTATTGCAGAATGATACACTCTCCTGTTGTAGGGAGACTTTTTTGCCTATTTTCTGGTGAACTCGATCTTTTTACTTTTTGTTCTACACAAAGTACATTTTCTTTTCCAATTTGTTTTCGTGCTAGAGTGGCGTTTTTTGTAAATGTATTTCGGTCTCGAGTCAGACTGTCCGTTCGGCTTTGATGTGTAAATGTCTTGTTTTACGCGTGCAGCCGATTTACAAAAGCTGAATTTACACTCAAATCCGTTTAGTCACGCTTCTTATTACTTACTCATCTCTGGCTAAATTTTAGGAATGGATAAATCGCGAATAAGGTGACGTATATTCCGGGGGGGGGGGGGGATGCCGTTGAAAGTTTTGGCACTGTCAAACTTGAGCTGTCAGAATTCAGCCCCCCCTTATCCGTCTGGTATTCCCCCTTTTCTTCATTATACAACCTCCCACCCCCGGAAACAGATTTACTCCTCTTAAAGGAAAGGCAGGCAGGATTAAACCCATTAGGAGGTTGGAAATGATATTTTGTGGATGTGCAGTTGTACAATGTACAACTTGATGTACATTGTAAAATTATGCATGCATAAAGCCCTTCGCAGGGTTGTAAATATAAATTCTCAAAAGTTTTACAGAACTCCTTGAAACCTGTAACAGCAGGTGTCCATGAGAGTTTTTAGAGACCTATGAAATTTCTTGAAATGTGCAATTCTAGTCCCTTATAAGATAGTAAGCTAAGAGGCTTACATGTACCCATTTCTCTGTGAACCCGGCCCAATGTTTTGCTGTGTTAAGCCGCAGCTGGTCCTCTTCCTGATACCGCCCCATACTATTTAAACATCAGATTGTACGCGCACGCGGGGCGAAGCCCGGGCAAAGGGCGGGCCCTCTGAGGCCCTCAGAGGCCGGGCAGGGCCTACCCTCTTCTATCGCATTGTTTCTTATTGTTATTTGGTCCACCTATGTACAATGGCCCAAAGTCCGGATCAAACACTTCCTGAGAAGATTGGGTGTAGCTTTAACGGCCCCCTTGACAATTATTTTACAAAGGCTCTTATCGATCTAGATAGGGAGAAGACTTTGGCAGATCGTCGTCGCTCTGTCGAAAGTATGAAGAATAGGGTTTCCTCAGATCCCCCGCTCAATCCCCTTTCCCTTACTGTTGGATGTACTCCCAGCAATGAAGATCTTCTATCTTTGGAAAGCTTCCCATTTCTGTTACGCGAATGCACTCCAACACCTTTGGTCCCCATAGACCAGCCCACAGGTGACATTCCTTCTTCTAGTCCGATACTGTTCGATGCTGACTCGATTACCCGGACCTCGGTCCAGGCCAAACCTGCCCAAAACAAATTGAAAAAACCAGTCCCTGCAAAGACCCATGGTCCTCCACCTGCAAAAAGAAGACGGAAGGGGGGGGACCCGCAAAAGCCAAAGATTAGTCATACCGATTTTGGTAAACCTTCCAAGCCTATCATCAGAACTGCGCTGGTCCAAATGGCCGCCCAAGTTAATACGTCAAACCCGGTACCCTTGCCACCATTGGTACCAGTTGTACAACTTGTGAACACTAATGCCCCAATTGATATTCCTGATGACCCCTCCCTATTGGATGTTTCTACTGCCGCTTCACTGGATAACATGGAACACCTAATAAGTTCTTTCATCTTACCCATTATAGAGAGGTTGAGGAGGGTGGAGAAAAGGCTTGAGGACATTGAGGCTGCAGTTAGTAATCACGAGGGATCATCCAATGTATTGGTGAGGGGGTTCCGGCACCACCAGCCGTGGTGAGTTCGTGCACTCTCGGCGCTCCTAAAGGTACTTCCCAATCTATTAAATCAACGAACCCCAAGCAACAGAAGGTTCCTTCCCCCAAGCAGAATAACAACTCAGTTTCCAAACAAGTTAGCGCAGCTTTGGTGGGACCTGGAAAATCATCTGCGGGGAATCCACAGCAGACCACAAGGGGTTCCACCAGATATACCAGGTCACCCTCTCGTAAAAGCCCCCAAGTAGAATTGCCTCCTGAAGCTGCTCCGTATGTGGTTGTTCTGACGGGGGTCCCTAGTTTGCCAGTTAATAAGAGGGAGGGGTTCTTTCAGATTAAAAATAAAATTATGCACTGGCTTGCCCAATTTAGACCACTCACACATAACATCAACGGTGATATTGTGCATGTTCGATGACTCTCTTGGCTGGGTAGTAGGGTCAAGGATAACGATGGAGATCTAGTTGTCGTAAATTTTAGAGACCCTCGAGCAGTCAATTATATATTAAATTGGCCCCAGGGTGGTGGCTGCAACTCCATTGTCCTGCGTCCCCTGACTTATTTTTACCCCAGATCCCTAGTGTTTCCCTCTACCTACACTGGTGGCCAGGTACCTAAACACACTGTCCCCTTAATGCCTTACAATACTGGGTATCCGTCACAAGCCCCACACCCTCATCATGTTGCAGACCCCTCCGGGTGGAATACGGTACCTCCTAGGCCTAATAGAAACTCTACTAGGAGAATGGATCACCTGAGACCTTTTACTCCCTTGGAGTCAGTAAATAGGTTTGATGTCTTCTCTGGTCTGGACGACTGTGATTGAAGATTACAGTCTGACCAGGGCATGGGTGGCCAAATAAATGAAATTGGCGAGGGTGTGACTGGTGGGGAAGTCGAATCTATCGAACCCCTCCCCGAGTTGTCAGACATCACTGTGGTTGCGTTACCTGACTCCCCGGCGACGTCTTCCGGCAAGCGTATATCCTGTTTGTCTATTCTTTCCTGGAATTTAGCCGGACTTCAGGGCAAATTAGACTCCCCAGATTGGGGGTCTTTCATTGACACTCAGGATGTATGCATGTTTCAGGAGACATGGGTGCGGGAGGACAAATGGCGATCAGGCTACGCAACCTTTTCAATCCCAGCCAAATGGGAGGGGAAAGGACAGCCTTCGGGGGGCCTCTGCGTTTGGGTGGCATCCCATCTGGGATGCATGGCTAGGGCCCTTAAAACCAACTCACTGGATGTTCAGTGTGTGCTGTTGGAATGGTCGAACCGTACACAACTCGCGCTGATAAATGTATACTCCAGACCGGTGGGTATAACAAGGCCATCACCCACCTTTGATGAGCTCTCCTTATTTTTGCCCACATTACCCAAGGGTGTTAGGATCCTGCTGGGGGGAGATTTTAATTGCCAGCACGAGCCGCTAACCCTAACTATGGAGGGAGCACTTTTGGAGGAGGGTGACCAGTGGGGAATTCCGCAATTCGTTGGCCCCCCAGCTAAGCCATGGTCTCCCCTAGCAACACAAATTCTGGCACTTACTCTCAGTAATTCTCTGAGGGCTTGTAATGGCCGACTTAGGAGTGACATCCCTTCAAAACCCACTTTTAATAAACCTGGGCAGGAGTCTCATTTGGATTACATCCTTGTTCAGACTTTGGACTGGAACAAGGTCTCTGACTTCGAGGTAGTCCAAAGAAGTGACAGCGACCACAACGCACTGATTCTCTCGCTGGTTTCGCCCAGTGGTTCCACGGATGACCAGCCGGCAGAGGCATTTCCAGATCATAATTTAATTTTAACTAATGATAGGCGCAGAGTCCGATGGACTAAGCTCTTGGATAATCCTGCCCATATCTCCGAGCTTTATGCACGGATCCTCCCCACATTTGAACGCGTTGGGGCCCTTATTAATCAATCCTCTTCAGAAGAACTTTTCCCCAAGTTGGGTACCCTCCATACGGACTTGGTGGGTACCCTTGTGGAACTCTTAAACCCAGCTGTGAGAAAAGGGCCCAGTAGGGGGCAAAGACCCTCTTGGTTCAATTCAGCTTGTAGGAAGGCAAAGGCAAACCTGCTCGCTGCATTGAAGCACCCCAGGGACATCGAGTTAACTAAGTCTAGGAGGGCGGAATTGAAGCAAGCCATCCACCATGCAAAGGTGGATTGGGACTATTCCAACTGGGAAAACATGTTGGCCTCCCTCCAGGCTAGAGATGCTCGTAAATTTTGGCAGATAGTGAGAACAGGATCTGCCGAGCCGACTCAAGCTGTGGAAGCCAACATAGCGGCTTCGGTGTGGGAAGATCACTTCCGCAGACTTTATGAAGAGGTTGGCCCGGGCTTGCACAAGCCCCAAGTTGGGTTATCGTTTGAACATCTTTTTCCCCCGGTGGGTCAACTGTGCAAGTTATAACTCTGGAAGGCGCTGAGCCAATGCAATTCTCATTGGGGGAGGTTTTTAACGTAATATCCTAACTGCCATCAGGAAAAGCCCCCGGTTTAGATAAAATCCCGGGTGATCTATTTAAGAACCAACCTAGGGTCTGGGCTCCCTACCTGCTAGTAGTTTTTAATGCAATCCTTGGGGGAATGGCGGTCCCCAGTACTTGGCTG
Source organism: Lissotriton helveticus (assembly GCF_964261635.1). Taxonomy (NCBI): domain Eukaryota; kingdom Metazoa; phylum Chordata; class Amphibia; order Caudata; family Salamandridae; genus Lissotriton; species Lissotriton helveticus. The sequence goes on from NC_136068.1 coordinate 165,138,559, forward strand.
GGAGCAGAGATTGTACCTATCTTCAAGAAGGGCTCTCCTCTGCTCCCAGCCAACTACAGGCCAATCAGCCTCATTGATGTTTCACACAAAAGTTTTTGCTAGGCTGATTCTTGACCGCCTGCAGGAATGGATGACGGACCACTCAATTTTAAGCACGTTCCAGGCTGGGTTCAGGAGTAAGGTGTCAACCACGGACCAAATCTTTCGGCTGGCCCTTCTCTTCTGGAAGACGGTGCGGGTGGAGAGGAGTACATTGTACACCGTCTTTGTCGACCTCCGCGCAGCATTTGACTTGGTCCCACGGAGTAAACTTTGGACGGTACTTGCCAAACTCGGCATCCCCCCCGCTCTCTTAGACATCATTGTTCGCCTACATACACACAATTATGCACAGGTTAGGTGCGGGAGGATGGGTTGCCTCTCAAAAAGATTTCCCGTTGGCAGAGGTGTAAGGCAGGGCTGTGTTCTTGCACCGACCCTGTTTTGCCTCTTTGTCAACGGGGTAATCGATTTTTTAAACAATGTCACTAACACAGATGCACCTAGGCTCGGCGGCAGCAGGGTGCCCGCAATTATGTTTGCGGACGACACCCTGCTGCTCTCGAAATCCCCTATGGGGATTCAGCGTATCCTGGAGGGGTTTGAGGCATTCTGTGGAGAGCATGGTCTCGAAATAAATGCCCTGAAGACTAAGTACATGATCTTTAATCCCCCCAAAAAAACACGACCCAATCCATCTATAGGCCTGAATGGATTAGAAAGAGTCTTTACGTTTGAGTACCTGGGCGTGACTATGAATGATAAACTGGAATGGGGTAATCACCAGGCTAAGTCCCAGCTCAGATTGCCTCAATTAACACGGGGAATAATTAGGCTAGTAAATTCCAATAGATCATCTGCTAGGCCGCTAGCCCCCCCGTTGGAGATTTATAGACTCCAAGCCAGAGGTGCGATCCTCTATGGTAGTGAACTCTGGGGATATGCCTGCAAAAAAGAGTTGGTCATTGTAGAAAACAAGTTTCTTAGACAACTCCTAAAGTTACCGGCTAGTACACCACTTCTGCCCCTTAGGCTGGATCTGGGTCTGAAACCTTTGGACGAAGTGGTGGGTGTGAAGCCTCTAACTTTTTGGAGAAGATTATGGTCCACTCCTGAGTTAGCCAATTATAGGCAGGAATTGCAGGAAATTCTTGCTCTTCCTGCTATAGAGAACATTCCGTGGTTTAAATACATAAAAACTGAATCTACCCGGCTGGGCTTTCCGTCCCTGTGGAGCGATCCTGAAGTGGCATGTCAGGGTTTGTCCCGTAAACATCTGGTGGCAACCTTTTATGCATGCAACCTTGCATCCCATACACAGGGTACACGTCCAGACTCTTTGGCTAACACCTTTCTCGGGGTGAAAGACTTTTATAAGTTTGAGTCCGTTTTTGATGACATCTTTCCGAATCTGACCAGGAAATTATATCTCCAATGGCGGTACAGTACCCTCCCGCTAAGAGCATTTACCAGCAAATGGAAGCAGGAGTCCCTAGAAAACTGCCCTGGCTGCAATTGTAGGCTTGAAGATGAACTGCATCTAGTCTTCTTTTGCCCTGCCTACATTGCGGCCAGAAGGTTTTGGGTAATTCCTTTATGTAAAAATTTAGGGTTTCGCAAATGCTCTGAGGCCTTCAGAATTCTTAAAACTGACCTCTCAAAAGTAACTGTTTTCGCAATGGCCAAATTTCTAGAAGCAGCATGGCACAAGAGATTGCTCCTAATTCCTAGGGTACCTCATTCCTGAGCCCTTGTTTGTGCTATTTAGTGCTAAAATTCTGTGTTAGGTTATTATATGTAAGATTTTAGTCTTATTGTTAAATTTGTTTTATTCGTTAATTTGTAATATTTTAGACCGTTTTATCAACCAGTAGTGGCTTATTGGATTGTTATATAGAATAGGTGACACATTCTCTCTTTGTACTTATGTGCTACCTCGTTATTGATGTAACACTGATGTCTGATTTTGTCTGTATCAATTTTATGCTTATCTTTTATGGCAAATCGCCGAAATAAAGATCAATGAAATGAAATGGAACACAAAATAACATGAACGTGAAGGTGCCAATCCTTGCTCCAAGAAGATATTACTGTCTTCTCCGCTCACCGATGTGGGTTTTTTCTTTCTGGCTTTGCAGCCTCACTCTTTCATTTCATCCTTTTTGATGGAAAGGGGAAGTGACAAATTAACATATTAAACTTCAGTATCCACACATTTCCCCTTTGTGTCGTGTTTATATCAGCGCAACCCTTAAACAGAAAGAAAATGTTTGACAAATGAAATCCGAAGGCCAAATGCAATTATTTTGATCTGCCTCCCCCTGTATATTGCTAGTTTAAAGTTATGTTGACTTGGCTCCTAAGGTGCTTCTGCATTCCACAGTTGATGTATGTGACGGAAACAGTGTAGAGAAGATCGGGTAAGTATTCTTAGCTTATTTATCGAGAGTGGTGTGGAGATTCTATTCCAAGATCAGAGGCTAAGTTATGACAAACCTTCTTTAATGTATTTCTCTATCAGCAAAGTGAAACACAAAATATAACAACATCATAGAGAAAAAACATAGTAGCATCTAATGTCCAAAAAAAGACGAACAAATTACTTACCTTCAGTAACGGCTTTTCTGGCAGCAACTCTATCTAATAGCAGATTTCTCACCTTTCGAATTTCCTCCGGTTAGACTGGATCAGGAAACTTTCATAGCAATTTCCTCATGGGTCACAGGTGGCGCCGTGCAGCTCTGCATCTGGTCCGTCCCACCCCGGACATGATGTCAGGGCAACTATACATGTTACCTCCACGCATTGACGTCAGTTACTTTCTGGTCTCTGTCCACAGTGATGGACGTAGAACCCTTGAAATCGGAGTATGGAAGTGTGCATACTTTCAGTTTGGGATCATATCGATAGACTATATGAGGCCATTCCACAGAATGGGGAGGAGGGTGGGTCATGAGAAAGTTACAGTTAGATAGAGTCCCTACCAGAAAAGACATTAGCAAAGGTAAGTAACTTGTTCTTCCGATACAGATTTCTAACCATAGATTCCTCAACTTTTGAACAGATACCAAAGCTTTACACCTCCCTAGTAGTGGATCTGTAGAATGGCTCAGACCAGAAAGTCTTGCAGGAGAGATGGGGTGAAATGCCCATCCTGCCGGACCTAGCTATCAGGATGTAGTTCTTCGTGAACGTGTGAAGGGATGCCCACTGTTATACCTGCTGCTCATCCAGTGTCACTGTGGTGGTGGAATGTTGGTGTGTGATGATGCTGTGGAATGTTGGTGAGTGAGAGAGCGAGTTGGAGGATAGGCTGAGCAGCAGGAAGGCTGCTCCTGGTAGGGCTCTAGATGATAACACCCATCCTAATAAATCAACCTACTTAATATACTTGTACTACTAGGCATCCTCATTTATAACATATTTTGGCGACGATTTGGTGAAGAAAAATCTACTTGAGGAAGCTAAACCAGATAAACTGAACCTGAGAACCCAAAGAGAAACTGAGAAATAAGGAACAACATCAAGAGAATTTCTGAAGATTTAAGAAGTTATAAGGATTTGAAGCTTGCAGAGATACCTTTGCCCTGGAGATCGCCCCACCAGTGTTATATTACATCAAACAGCTCTCACTCCAGGGCATCGGTTCAGGCGCCCATCTATTTGACTCGGCCTGCGAGTTGGAATTTCTGCAAATCTTGCAACCTTCACATAAATAACTAATTGTGGCTTATCAAGCTAATGGAAAGGGTACAATGACATTTGTGGATGTCACCCATGGACGTCACCGTGAGAGCAGGTTACCAGCAGTGGCTAACGGCTTGGTTCTGTGACCGGCTGCGGGTCTGGTGAACTGTTTGTTCTATATTTAGACCCACATGTCAACTAGTGTGAGAAGTATTGTGCTGGGGAGTTTGCCATGAGGTTATACCGGCATTTTTTATCGTTACACAGCTTTTGAATAGGACGCGAGGCGCAGCGCGTGTGTACCCTTACCTCTACAAAGGGTAGCGGCATATTCCAACTGCTCGCACGTCCCTTACCTTCCATGTGGGTCCTTGAAGCTGCTTCTTCCTCGCTTCTCGGAATGCGCGCTACAAGAAGTCCAGTGCAGCAGCTGCGTGCCCGGAGCCACCCAGCACTGTTCACGTTGGCGTGAAAGCGCCTTCTCAGCCGACTGTTATTCTTTAGTTCGTCTTTACAGATTCATCGTTTTGCTCCGCATCGAGGAGTAATAATAAGGAAAGGAGCATATGAGTCATAGAAAAACAATGTTTACCATTTGCAATTAGGGTGTTACGACATGTTGTGCATGAAATGTTTCCCACCTATTATTTTCATGTATTCACATTAGTTCTCATTGCTACTTTGTATAATTATTTTTTTTATTTTTTTTGTCCTCATATTCCACCAGGTTCCAAATATTACAGGTTGTTCGTGTACCATATGCTGTCTCAGTACAAGACTGGCAAGGGTTATAAACTGTTCCTATTTCACGACCCTTCAGCATAATAATAGTACCTTAAGCCTGCAATTGAAATCCATGTGCTTGTGAATGTTACTGACAAAAAAGAACGAAACCAGGAAAGTAGGACCCAGTATAGCGGAGGGAGGTAAACCTTGGCAGCATAATCATTGGACCGGGGAAACAAAACCAAAAAAAAAAACCCCGGACAGCTAGTTCCATTTCAGCAAGAGCCAAAAGGATCTTTTATTGCGGTTTCCAGCTCTTGCCAAGTCAAGTTTAGACTTTTCTAACTAGGTTATTTAACCAAATCTTGCAGGATGGAACATCTCCACCTGCTTCCTGGGATAGTGCTTCAATAACCATAATTTTAAAACCAGGGAAATCAGCACTAACCTGCGGGTCATATAGGCCTATATCCATCTTGAACGGGGATTAAAAGATTTTTGCTTCGGGTCTCGCAAAGAGGCTAGGTTTAGTAGCTCCAGATGTCTTGCACCAGGACCAGAGGGGGTTTGTGAAGGGCCGCCAATTGTACAAGCTAACCTATGATTTGATAGGGGCTATAGATATAGCAACAACGCATTCACTCCCTCTGGCTGTCTTAACACTGGATGCAGCCAAGGCCTTCGACAGGGTGAACTGGGCGTACCTGTCGAGGGTCTTGGATAAGTTTAATATTGGAGAGAACTTTGGTCGCGCAGTAAGACTTTTATATTCTAAGCCTTCTGCCTGCGTGTTGGTGAATGGCGAATTGTCGGATCCCTTTCCTATTACTAGGGGAACCCGTCAGGGTTGCCCTCTTTCCCCTCTATTGTTCGATCTATATATAGAGCCCTTCACTCAGCGTTTGAGGGAAGAGGAGACTATTAAGCCATTTGTCTTTGAAGGGTGGGAGAGGAAAGTGGCTTTATATGCCGACGACATTTTGTTATTTTCTTCAGATATAAGTTCAGCCTTTCCAACAGCCATTAATCTTGCGTTAGAATTTGGTGAAATATCTGGCTATGAGGTTAATGCCTCCAAGACTGAGGTAATGATCTGGAATGATACTGATAGTATATTGGAGGTACAGCCTACTACTAGTCTCCGGTATTTGGGTCTGAATATAATCAAAGACATTAATAAAATCGCAATAGTAAATTTCACCAATGTCGCAAGGGAATGTCGCAATCTTATGCAAACCTGGTCCCATCTTCCGATAACTTTGTTAGGACGAGTTAATTTAGTTAAGATGACTATCTTGCCAAAGGTGTCATTTATTTTCAATACTATACCTCTTTTTTTCGACCCAACTGTTATTTCTAAGTTACAGGGAGACATAACATCTTTTATTTGGGATAAACATATCCCTAGAATTGCATGGAAGAAGCTCAGGCGGCGCAGGGAGAAGGGGGGCTTGGTAGCACCGGATCTACAGGCATATGCGTGGGCGTTCCAACTTAGTCATACCCGGATGTTGTTGAAAATGCCTGTTGATCACGGGATTGGCTTGTTGTTCTCAGCTATGCTCAAAGGGGAAGCGGTTTCACAATCAGGATTTTTGTTTAAATTTGGAGACCCCAAATTCTTTAAAAAAAATGAAGTTGAAGGTTTTGCAGGGGATGGCGAAAATATGGTATAAGGTGAGGACCTTAGTTAAACTTGGTTACTTTTCTAGCAGGGCCCCGCTTTGGGATTCTCCTGGAAGTCCCGAGTGGTTGAAAGACAGTTTGTCTGCTCCCTTGCGTGTTGGTGGCCTGGAGGTATGGGGAGACATATTTGTGGAAGGAAGCGTGTTACCATGGGAAGTTGGTGGCCTGCGCTAGATGTGGCTTGTTGGAGGCCACCGACGCACATATGTTTTTTGAATGCCCCTGTATTTCAGTTTTTTGGGATTCTATTAGCAAGTTGCTTTCTGATTCTTTGGGTTTCCAAATCTCTATAGACCTACCTCTAGTCATATTGGGAGTGAGTGATGGAATTCAAAGTCCAGCTAAAATCTTATTTTCTACTCCATTTTGCTGGCAAGAAGGGAGATCTGTATAAAGTGGAAGGATCAGCATCCACCGTCGCTACCTGATTGGCGAGTACATTGTATACATGCATGAAGGAGTTCTAATGTTATTCTGAGTAAAGAAAGGAGATGTGTTATACCTGCTGCTCAGCCAGTGTGACTGTGGTGGTGGAATGTTGGTGTGTGAGGATGCTGTGGAATGTTGGCGAGTGAGAGATTCAGTTGGAGGATGGGCTGAGCAGCAGGAAGGCAGCTCCCGGTGGGGCTCTAGATGATAACATCCATCCTAATACATCAACCTACTTAATATACTTGGACTACAAGCCGTCCTCACTTACCACACCCACACCATGGCTTTGCAAATGTCCAGAAACGGCACACTGTCCACCAGTGTAGTGGTAGCAGCCTTTGCTTTGGTGCAGTAAGCGTGCAGGACTTCCAGGGGCCGTTTGTTGGCCACGCCAGGCCATAGCAGATGTTGATGCACAATACAGTCCACCACAAGAAAGTCTGCTTTTGCACAGTTTTGCCTTTCCTAACCCCAGAGACACCGATAAAAAGTTAGTCATGCTGTCAGTAGTTGCTGGTGGCATCTACATAAAAGCTAACCGCCCTTTTAAGGTCAAGGCAGTGGAGCCATTCTTCCTGCTTGGTAGGATGAGGCATTGAATGGGAAGTCAGCAAGGTGATGGATTGCTCTATGTGGAAGGGCATGACTCCTTTGGGCAGAAATTATGCTTTTGTTCGTAAAAATAAGTTGTGCTGGAAGAAAGCTCTGTACGGTGGAACCATGGACAATGCCTGGAGTTTATTCACCTTGCCACTGTTATGGCAATGAGGAATGCCATTTTGATTGAGACAAGCCTCTAAGCACATGCAATAGTGTACAAAAAACAGCAATGTTAGTCATCTAGATATCGATATATTCTATTGTTCTTTCTTTTATTAGTTCAGAGTCCGCTGCCAGCCAACACATGTTTTGTCAGTGGGCAATTCACTGCTCGACTTCGTCAGGGCTGGAAAGATTAAAAACTCAGCTTGTGTATGTATTTGGAGCATTACACCCTGTGCCAATGTTAACTGATGCTTGTTAAAACTTACAGAGCACAGTAAGTGATGGTAACCCATGCTTTTCTACATCATAAAAGCTACACTTTCCATGATCAACATTTAACATAAAAGACACACTTATTTTCATGTGATTCACATAGGTTACCACTACACACAGGAAGTGGAATGCAGTTAATTAGATTAGTGTAAGGTGTACACATGTAAAGAAATACATGTAAAATACCTCAGGGATACCCAGTATCTCGATTCCAAAGACAGCAGCCAAACTTGCCCTGTCTCTAGATATAAGTAACCATCACCTCGTACCAAATTTATAAAGTACCTGTCATGATCCAATCAAATCTGAGGAAGTTAAAGTCAATAGTCAGCGCTAATTCAATCTTAGCACATTACCAAATTCATTGATTTACAGCGAATTCTCTATCACATACCTCAAGTCGAGAATATCTTCTCCCGTCTGAAACAAATTTCAGTAATACGATATGTTCTATCGGTCCCAAATGTCAACGTTCAGGCGTGGTTGCACCTTGTATATCAATGGTGACCTGCAGTACGAAACTATAAGCCCATATATTAATGCACGGTTCTTACTGTATCCTCTGACCCAACAATATACTTCTGTAATCGCAATCTGAGCTAGGGGGGGGGGGCTCAACCGCGCTCCCCGAGTGTGCCCCTTTATTCTTACCCGTATAACGGCGAGTGTTCATGCCACTTCTGCTGCACCGTGTATGGCCACTTCCGCATTCTAGTCGAGATCCATATTGTTTCACTATTTATTTTTTTCAGTACTCATGCATGCCCAATACTTAAAGGATGGACTAGTCTTAGACTCCTAGTAACCACTATCTTTGAGTGTGTCAATGATTTTATAAATCATACTCGTATTGCACATTATATGCAAGTCAGAAGATTAACTTGTGTGTATCAGTATTCCAAGTTGACGCAATTGATTATATCATGTAACTCGTGCGTCCATATATCTTACTGTAAAACCCTCGGTCCTCCTATATGTATTGTCACCTCTCCAGGTGTCCCGATCACATATGTATTAATGGATTATTCAACCAGCCGGGTCCTGTGGTGTGTAAAGTCCTAATTATAAGCCAGTTCAATTGCAAATGTTCATGACATACAGTTATCATTCTTTATACTACCCACATAGTGTATCTAAATTCTCGGTATGTAGAGGCAATCGTACCTAGGTCACTATACCACAGTCCCTCTAAATCCACATTTGTGTTTCATTATATTTTCCAATGTATATATAATTTGTGAAACATGAGTCTAGTAAACCTCAATTCAAACGCCCTTATTTGGTACATTTGTTGAACACAATATAATCCCCATTCTTCAATTATAGTAGACATACTGCTCAGCATGGTAGGATTCATATTTGGTACATTTGTAGAACACAATATAATCCTCATTCTTCAATTATCCTTCACATAGTGTTCGGCACAGTGGGATTCATATATACAGGATATAGAAAGAATGTGCAAAAATCACATATGGACCATGCAAACCTTATATAGATATACAGATATAGATACACAATAAGAATTATATCAATAGCTTAAACTCCATAAGTTATACAGGCGTTAATATAAGTTTGTTTTCAGATCTGCCTAAGATTATATGCACACCACAATTTGCATTACTGCACATCATGGAGGACCTTGGGGGCAACAGATATAAATGCCACCTACTGTTTCTGGGTTTGACTTTGGCCAAGCGCGACATAGCCCGTGCGTGGAAGACACAGTCCCCTCCCTTGCTGGGGTTCTGGAAGGGAGGTCTAGATTTCTGCATGGGATTGGAGGAACCGGTGTTTAAGGCCTGGGGGTGCCCCCTTAAATATACACGTATATGGCAACAATGGGCAGATTATAGGGGTATTGTCCTGATACCACCGACTTCACTGCTCACGTTAATGGATTTGGAGTTTCAGCCTCATGTATAGCATACTATGTGTAGAGACCATTACTGAGTTGATGGAATGGATGATTGCCGGGTCAGTATCCTGGGACATGAGCACATTCTCAAGATCCATTCAGTTTCTATTACTACTGAAGCCTGTTCTTTTATTTCTCCTTGGTTTCCTTTATGTTTCCTTCTTTTTCTTTTGTTCTCTTTATAAATGTACAAGAATGTTATTTTCTTATGTATGAGTGAGATGCACATCTGTTTTTATGTCTGACATATTGCATCCTGTTTCATATGCTTAAAATGACTCTGCAAGCTTGTTGTTGGCAGACAAAATAAAAGAAAATTAATAAAGTTTGGTATTTTAAAAAAAAACATAGCATTTCTGTGTTGTCCTTGTGACAGACACTGATTCATATGAACTGCCACTGGATATCTGATTTCACATACTTTTACCTCTCTCATACGCTTACTCACTCTGTTCTTGAGAGCTCAAATTGGCTTCCTACGTACAAATGGTCACACTTACATACAATGATATATACCATTAAACTTGGCATATGACATGTGATGTTCATGCGTATACTACATTCTTTTATATTTTTGTCACTAAAACTTTTAGTTTTGTCCTTAGCCCACATACACATTGCACAATTGCCACATTTGTAAAATCACAATGTTTGTTGTGTAAACAAATTATTCTGCTGTTGTTGTCTGGGATAGCAAGGACTTAGTAGGGCCCTCGGTGTGCGACCTCTACGGAATCTGACACTTGGCCTCGCAGGTACAAAGTCTTCCAGCATTTTATCTGCCCGTAACACATGCCAGTGTTTCCTCAGACATTTGTGGTATCAATAGGATAACTTACTATAGTCAGTAATATGATGTACCCGTTTAGATGTGTCTCTCAGATCAGTATGTATATCCAATGTGTATTTCCTATCTATTCCTGCCAATCTTTTTTTTACAGTTCATATCACTCTCATACTGTAACCCTTTTTATAAATCTTATCTCCGTGTGTTTGATGTACTTTTAAAATGAGTGCTCCTCACTGTAATTCTGTCTAGCCCTCATCATCTCCCCAAAAGGTATGGCATTAACTTGACAGCTAGGCAGTGTTAACTCTACCCCACAACGGAATGGCATGTCTGCGTGCCACCATCATCACAACATTACAAAACATCTCTCTTGGATATTGACATGCATCAGACCAAATTTCCCTCCCATTTCTCTCTAAGGTTACCCATGGGACCCCTGCAGTGTGTCAGGAGAGTGTGATATATTTAGGATATTGCATGTGTATGTATGGGCAACACCAGATTCTTACATTCTAGAGGGTCTCTTCTGGTACTGTCCTGTAAATGGTTAGAGTATTTATGCAGTGGGTGGCTTAGTTGTATGCATTTGTGTTGTTGTGTATCAGCAAGTTCATATTGTTTCTGTAGTTCTGGGAATGAGACCAACCACCCAGTCTTCCAGATGTCTTAGTCGGCTAATCCCCAGTAGATCCCACTGTTTAATTTCATCCATTTTCTCGAGTTCCATCAGAACGCAAGGGCGTTTCCATGGTCCATCTCCCATTCCACCCTTGTTTGTGTTGCTTTATTCCATATTTTAAAGACTGGTGCATGTGGCCATGTGTAAACCTGGTTTGCCCCTTTTTGTATAGCTCCCTGATGTAGCTACCCTCTGGCATCGCTCTCGTATCAGCCAGCAGAGACGGTTCAGGTTGGTCTGCAAACACCCAGTCATTTATCACCAGGAGCAGTGTCACCCAATAGTAGAGTTGTACACCCAGCAGTGCAATATCCCCCTTGTAATGTGACCTAGCGAGTGCTGTCAGTGCTATTCTTGGCATGCCCCATCCCACAGCAAAGAACGAGTGACTGCGTTAACCACAGTGAAGAAGGAGTCAGGGACCTCAAAGAATGTATTCTGTAGCATGTATAGAAACTTAGGCAAAACAATAATTTTATAGAGCGCTGCTCCTCCCATTACTGATAACGGGAGTTTCCTCACTGTCTAGCGTCTGCCTTATATTTGTCTAGGCTATCTCCAAGGTTACGGCATTGGAATTCCCTGGGTGCTGTTGTTATGTATATCCCTAGGTATTTAAACCATTGCATCAACCCTTCCAAAGGGATTGCACATTTCTGTGGGGGCCTCCACTCTGAGGGTGTCAGGGGTCCAGCAGGGAACTAGCAGAGTAATCTGTCAGGGGGCTAGCTAGGTAAGACTGGATAACTGGGTTGTAATATAAGCAAGAGAGTACATGAAGACTGGGAGGGAAGTAGGACAGAAGCGGAGGACTGAAGCAAGTTGGAACAAGCAATAAACAAAGCAACTAGAAGTCTGCAGGGAAAACACGACTACTAACAAAAGGAAGGTAAGCAGGGAAATAATAGAGAAACTATCAAATGATAGTTTGTCTTGTCCTCGGGAATGATCTCTCTGTGAAGTGAAAAGATCTTATATGAAAGCAAGGACCAGATTAATCTCACAGAGTTCTAGGAGACACCCAGCATCTCCTATGGAGAAGGTGCGCTTGTTGGTTCTCTGGGCCAAAGTCACACGCCTTGAAATCGAACTGGCACCCTTGGAAGCAATGAAAATCAGGATAACAATACAAGACAGAACATTAGGGAACAGAGCAAGGAACACCAAACAGAAACTGGGCTCAGGCAAAAGCAGGCATGGAATCAGGGTCAGGACTGGTTTAGTGAAGACAAGGCTAGTAAAGATCTGCACTCAAACAAGGCAAGGATGAAATATGCAGACAAACAGGAACAGAGAACACAAGGAAGGAGTATGCATATAACAGGGCAGATCAAGAAGAGTGCAGCCTGGAGACTATGAACTATGGCTAACACAGGAACAGAGATGCCGGAAAACTACATATAGAAACAGATACTATAAATAGCCTAAAATAGGAAAATGGGTACAGGGAAAAAAGGAAACAGAATCAAAGGACAAGCCTATAATAACAGCAGAGGGAACACGGAGCACAAGCAAACTCAACAAAAGTCCGATGCAAGCCGCTGCACTCTGCTCTCACAGGGCTGAAATAGCTATAGACTCAGAGGAGGAGAACATGGGCAATTAGAAAGCCATGTGTAAGGAATTAACCAGGTGCAGAGAATCAGCAAACCACCAATGAAGGGAAGGCTGAACTGGGAAATGGAGATGGGAAGACCAGGGGAATGAGGAAACACAAGAAAGGGAATAGGAAAACCTGGAACGGTGTCTGGATCTGCGCAAACATAGAAAAGTCTAGAATGAAAATAAAAAAGGATTGGAATAGCAGTAGGATCCAAGAACCACACTAGTGAACAGGAAACTGCCACCAGGATGTGATCAAGGCAGGGTCTGAAGACTGAGGGAACTACAAGGACCATAATGCATCAGGGACATGGAACAGAAACATGGACTAAAAGGTGAAGCGAAACTAAGTATGGTAAGTGATGATGTGCTTATTGGTCTATACCGATACAAAGGGAGGTTTGCAAAGGGCCCTCGTGATTGACACCTAGTGGAAGGATCGCAGAATCCTGAAAGAGTGGTAGTGTGCCACTGACTTGTGCCCACTGATGTGTACTGATGTGTTCTCTGGTGTATTTTGCAAAAGTATTACACATATAGCCAGAATGCACAGTAAGGAGGTCTACGGGTCCACCAGATACAGCAGCATGTCATCTGCGAATAGTAAGATTCTACATTTCCAGCCTGGGACACAGCGGGCCCGCTCACCAAAGCATCTCTTCTCACCTATTCCTCCAGTGGCTCAATCGCTAATACGAAGTGGAGGGACAACAGCTGGAACCCATTCCGCGTCCCCCATTCCAGCCCAGATTCCTGGGAAACCATGCCGTTGACGAGCACCTTTGTAGTGGGGTGCACATACAAGAGCCGTAGCCATTCCCTGAACTCCCCTTCAAAGCCCCTCTTTTCGAGGATGGCCATCAGATATGGCCATTCAATTGACTCAAACACCCTGGCTGCGTCCAGGGACAGGCGCACCACTGGTTCTTTCACCCTACCCCGATTGCCCAAGATTCAATATAGGCACTGCAAAGGTCTGTAGGGCTTGAAGCCAAACTGATCAGGCTTAATTAATTTGTCAACCACTCTGAATAAATGATTGGCTAACACTTTTGCCAGAATTTTAACCTCTACATTTAGCAGAGAAATAGGCCTGTGTGATGCACACTCCTCCACAGGATTCCCCTTTTGTGTATTAGCACCACTATCTCTTGTTGGAGGCCGTTCAGCAGGCAATCCGCCTCCCAGGCCTCATGATACAATTGCATCAGTGGTTCTGTCAGCTTGCTGCTCTGGCACTTAAAAAACTCGATCGGGAAGCCATTTGGCCCCAGGGTTTTTTTCACTTTTAAGCTGGCTGATGGCTTCACCTATTTCTTGTGCTTCCTATAGCCTGTTAAGCTGGGGGGTTGGGATATCATGGATGAAATCCTTGAGATACCTCTCCACATACCTTTGCTCTGGCTGGTGCACACTATCCAGATGAACAGCGAAGGCCTCCTCCATATCTGGTGCAGATTGTGCAAGGAGTCCAGTATTCGTCATCACCTGTCATACCCACCTCTGACCTCATCCTTACGTTCCAGCCATGATAGACGCTTTCCAGCCTTATTTCCCACTTTGTAAAGTCTGTGCTTTGTTACACGCAATAATGTTCTTGCATCCCCTTCCAGTAATTGTCCGTGCATAGTGCAATCTTGCGGGCTAAAGTAGCGCCCTCTTCAAATACATATTTTCCTTCCCATTGGGCCAGTTGCGTCTCCAGTTCTTAGACTACCCATAATCTGTCCCTTCGCTTATCTGTTGTTTTTGCAATTAAGTGCTCCCGGATAACCGTTTTATAGGCTTCCCACATTGTGATCTTAGACCCAACAAAATGTCAGTCTCAGATTTCCCAGGAGTCCAGTCGCCACCCTGGGCTGGGGACCCTTACCGTGGTATAGAGTGAGGTACAAAGGGGTGAATGAACCAAGATTCCCCATGAAAGGAAGTGTGTGTCCCTAAACCTCCCCCCCTGCAGCTTTGGTATTAGGAAATAATCCAACCATGACTTAGCCCTCATCACACTGGCTTTGTATGAGTATTGAAGTTTCCCGGGGTGAGAGTCTCGCCAAAGATCCTTTCGACCCAGTGCCCAAGTGAAAACGAGCAGTCCTGTGTCTATACAGTCTGTTTGTTGTGCTGTTGTCTTCCTATCTTCATCTGCATTCATCCTCAGATACAGGTCTCCCTCTATAATTGTCAGTGTATCTGAGATCTGGAACATCCACCCACTCCTTTACGCCAACAACTCTGGCTGAATGCCCCGGGGGGACATACCACCACACCCCTTTCTTCACATGTTCACCCTCCCAGGTGCCCTTGGCCACTGTGCAGCACTCCACTTGATCTGTCAATTTCTGTGTCACATGAAAAGGCAGTGATCTACTGGATAATATGGCTGTGAGCCTGTGGAAAGCTCCGAGAGTGCCATGACCTTGTATCTCCCCTTGCCCAGAAAGCCACATCTGTTACCTATCAGATGCATCTCTTGTAGTAATACTAAGTCTGGGTACTGTCAATAGAAGTATTTCTATGCAGACCTCTTTTATTTTTGTGGCCTTGCCCATTAAAGTTCCCTGGGCTTCGGGTGCAGGGGTGCCTTTCTACGTCAGAGTCTTCTTACCGGAGCCGGTCGCGGTCAGGACAGAGCCTCTGGATTCACACTGCAGGTGGCTTTGTGGAGATCAGGAGAGGTTAGCCAACCCTGGCCTCAAGGTCAGGATTGCTGGGGAAACTCCACCAGGCAGGTGACCCACATTCCTGCGGGAGGGGCCATAGTCCTAGCCCAAATTGGAGGAGTCTCCTCATCTTCAAGATAGAGGAGACTAAAAAGTGTGCTTAACTTCGCCTCCTCCACCAAAGGGGATTTGGCAAAGGTTGGCACACCTCCTAGCCTTTCTAAGTTTTCCCACCCAAAATGGGGGAGGTGTAAACCGTGGGCTGCCAACTGCTGCTAGCAGCGGAGGCTGTGGGTCGCATTGCAAAGGCAACAGGCCTTCGAAGAAGCTTCCCTTTCAAGCACAGGCACATCCAGGGGGCGCGGGCGAGGTGTGACAACTCTGCCCAGGATGTGCATTTTTTCTGGTCCCAGAGACCAGAGGCTCTCCAACCAAGGGTCCAGAAACATGTCTGTGTGTGGCAGGCTGCCTAAAGCCAGTCAGTGCACACACCAGGGTCGGTAGTTTTCCAGGGGGCACCTCTGAGGCTCCCTCAGAGTGCATGTTAGAATAAATCCCACACTGGCATCAGTGTGGGTTTATTGTGAGGAGTAGTTTGGTACTAAACGCTCCTGTGTTCAAGCCATCGTGGTGCTGTGGAACTCGAATTGTCGAGTTTCCAGCCCATGTACTCTCTATGGCTTCAATGGCACTTACAATATTAAGGAACATAATCCAATACTGTTGGGGTATATCTGCTCCTGCAGATATGCCCACACCTGTGATATAGTGCACCCTGCCTCTTGGCTGGTAAGGCCCGCTAGAGGGGTGACTTACCTATATCTTAGGCAGTGCTTGCTGGCATGGCATGCAGGTGGTGTGCCAGGTCGACATTAGCATTTTATCTACACCAGGCCAGGCATGCTGCAGTGTCAGTCTGCATGGCCTAGGTGAGGGGTCCCCCAGGCACCCTCTTCGATCCCCAAGCCCTTGGTACCCAGGTACCTTTTACTGGGGACTTAAAGGAGACCTGAGTGCAAGTTGGGGGATATATTTTTAGGGAAGATACACTGGCATAGGGGACCTGATTGGCTGGGACCCTGTGCACTACAATCAAAACCACATAGTTGTTCAGGCAAAACGTGAGGGTCTTCCAAGCCCAAGAGTGACTCCACTATCAGCTCTGGTTGGGGAAGGGAGAGGGGCCTGTCACTGACCCAATCTCAGTTAGTCATCCAAAACTGCAGGTCTTTTGCAGTTCCCTCCGAAATGTAGACCATGTTGGAGAGATAATTTTGATGCTGTGCCCACTGGAACTTCAGGTCCCATAGCAGAGCTCGCATGTGCCAATAGGCATGTGTCACAAGCAGGATGCAGGCGGCCTTGAGGCCCAACAGTCTCACCAAAATACAGGTTTGAGGCTGAAATATCGATATCATAGCCTGCATATTCTGAAACCACCACTCAGGAGGATAGGCCTGAAACTGCGCAGTGTCCAGAACAGCAGCAGTGAGAGGAAGTATCTGAGAGGGAATCAGGAGTGACTTTGGCACGTTGATACCGAAACCCAGCGAGCACACGAAGTCTGCTGTAGTCTAGAGGTGGGAGACTGCCTGGGGTGAGCCCACCTTCAATAGCTAGTCGTTGAGGTAGGGAAAGACTAGAGTTCCTAACCTCTGCAGATGTGCTGCAACCACTACCATCATATTTTAGTGAACCACAGAGGGGCCCTGGTAAGACTAAAGGGGAGCATGGCAAACTGAAAGTGCACCTAGCCCACTGTGAACCGCAGGTAACATCTGTGGGCAAGAAGGACAGGGATGTGGAAATATGAGTCTTGAAAATCCAATGCCACCATCCAGTCTCCAGGGCCCAGGGCAGACAGGACCTGAGCTGAGCTAGGGTCACATCTTGAACTTCTTCTTTTTCAGGAAGAAGTTGAGAAGGTGCAGGTTTAGGGCACCAGAAACTAGCGGGAATAGCAACCATGACCTACTTCAGATGATGCCACCTTCTCCATGACTCCCTTGGCCAACAGAGCCGACACTTCCTGATGGAGAAAGGAGAGATGGTCCTCCGTCGGCTGGTTGTAAGTGGGTGGAGCGGTGTCCAGAAAGGGGATGGAATAGCCCCTTTGGACTATCCGCAGAACCCACATTTTAGATGTTATCGACTGCCAGTGGTGCAGGTGATGGTGTATATTGCCTCCAACTGAATGCCAATATTGGTATGAGCTAAAGAAACACAAATGATTAACGGAATGCAGAACAAATCAGACAATCACCCGAGTCAAGAGGTCTAGGTTAAAGTCATCTTTCTTTTGCTCATCATGCCACCACAGTTTAGACCTTGCATCAAGGGGCCTGGCTGGGGCTGTGGCTGAGGGCAAACCCGCCGATGGGAATCTTGTGGGGGGCCCCCTCCCTAACCCTAGGGTCCGAAGGTGATTCAGAGGGGTCAGGCAACCCAAATACGAGGTGCATGTCCTCATAGAACTCTTTTAGTTGGGCGAGGGTTGCTCCAAAAATGTCAGTGAGGCATGAAGCGGACCCTCGCATGGTCTCCGCAGGGAAATGAGGCCTAGAGTGCAATGCTCCCGCGCCTCATCTGAGGACTTGTACTGGCCCAGTGAAGTTGCAGACCTCTTTGACTTCTTCTTTCTGATGACTTGGATTAAAACAACGCCCAGCAGGCGCGGCTCTGCGAGCAGTTTCAGCAAGGTCCGTGCGACTGGGATGCTATTAAGGCGGCAATGAGATTGAG
This sequence comes from Lissotriton helveticus, assembly GCF_964261635.1. Lineage (NCBI taxonomy): Eukaryota > Metazoa > Chordata > Amphibia > Caudata > Salamandridae > Lissotriton > Lissotriton helveticus. The sequence goes on from NC_136068.1 coordinate 165,156,558, forward strand.
GGAGCACTCCCTCAACACCTTGGAGTGCATGGTGCAGCAGTCCTTGCAGGTCTTGGTGTTGTGTTCCCGCTCCAAGCACCAAAGACAAACCAGGTGTTGGTCTGTCACAGGCATCTTATTGTGACAGGCACCACGTGGCTTGAAACCCACTGTTTTTTGATGGGATCAGGAGAAGAAATTCTCAAAAAAGTAGTCAGCAAAGTCAAGAAAAAGTCTGTCAAAAAATGACTGAGTGGTAGCTTTTCAAGGATCTGCACTGACTGGCGAGGAAAGAAAAGACACGTCACTTCCAGGGGGGATGACTCCGACGCAGAGCTTTACAATACCATCTACCGGTACGCAGGTGGTATTGATAAAAAAAATCTCTGGATGCAGTATGACAGCTGGGAACTATTCTAAGGTAAGGAAACTGCAGCTGGAAGTCACTATCACAAATCCTGTTTAATGCAGTCCCTAAACCCACAGCAAACTCAGAGGCAGAGGTCTGATATAACAAAGCTAGACTTTAAGCATCCTCACAGTAGATACAAACAAATTGTTTTGGCATTATATTGCCCTCATTTGAAGTGCAGTCCAAATGGTATTTGTAAATTTACCATACCTGTCACACAGACTGAGGCACTGTGGTATCAAAGACAGTCCCAGCAATGAGTATGATGTCCCATACTATTATGGTTGTACCTGTTTGTCTTTGATGTCAGAGCAGTCAGGACCTGGGGCTTCGCCTTGGTCCATTTCTGTAATTCTCCTAACCATTTATATAGCAGTGGGGCTGTGCTTTCCATTGCATTGCAATATTGTGTTTGCCAGTGGGTAGGGCTAAGTCTGTACATCTAGATGTGTTCCAAGCAAATGTAGGTTTTCCAAACCTACCCAGGAGGCACGTCACCATGGTTGCCTTTAAAGATCTGCCCACGAGATCTACTATGACATCTGTCAAAGACGTCTTGTAGTGTTAGAGGATAGAACAGTACCACACCATATTAAAAGAAATCCACGGCTTCCATTCTGCTGCTGGGGTAGCCCAGTGTTCCTCCTGGATATATTTTAGCTATGTATGCCAGGGTGAGCAATGTATAATGCAAGTAAGTGAATTGGTAATAATTGAAACAAGGATTTCTATTTGCAGACCCACCAGCGGTAACCCAGCTGGGACACGTCAGGGCTACATAGGGCTTGGAGGTACTCCAGAGGGAGTCAGCGGGCTCAAGATGCTGTGCATGGCATCATAGAACTCTTAGTTGGGCAGGCGTCGCTCTGGCTCCCTGGAACTTAGGGTAGTGTGGAGCGAGCCCTGATGCCTGCTCCGCAGGTGGAGTGTGGGAGAGGAGCCTAGAAGCAAGACATTTCAAATTATTTTTATTTTTCGACTTACCTGACTTGGAGGAAGAGGTCTTTGAATGAAAAGATGATCATCTGTGGGAGCTCTTCCGAGAACAACCCCTGGAGCGAACCCGAGAGTGATACTGTGAGCGAGACTGGGGCAAAGAACGGCTAGGAGCCTTCTTCTGGAGCTTCATCGCCTGCTTGCGTACATGGACTTGCACTCAACACTGGAGTTGTTAATCGTTTCCATACGCCAGAGGCAGACCAAGTGGAAATCAGACACCGATATCTGTCAGTGACATTGCCTACAAGGCTTAAACCCAGTAGTTTAAGAAAGGGAGATGTCCTAGCACGTTAGGAGCAATACCTCAAAAAATAGTCGACAAAAATTGTAAAAAGTTGGTCAAAAAGTGACCACGGTAGTTCTCCAGATCCTCTCTGTTGGCATGGAAAGAAAGGAACTGATGTCAGCGCACTGTGGTGGTGCTTATATGGGCACCGCAACGCCACTTCCGATGTGGACAACACCAACATGGAGCCGATCGATGCCACTACCAGTGGGCGGAGGTACTGATCAAGATTTTCCAGACCAAGTCTAATGCCAGGGGAATATTCTAAGGTGAGGAATCTGCAGTTAGAAATCTCTATCAGAATTTTTTTTTAGCATTACAATCTGTCAATAGCTGGTTTCACTGGTGACACAAATTTATTTGAACTTGTATTAACATGAAGATAAGGGCTGCTGCCTTCACCTTAGATTCCAGACTGAAGAAAGGTGGAGAAAGCAGACTGAAGAAAACGTCAGAACTTCTGAATAGAAAAACATGATTTCAGAGGAAATCTTCAAAAGTAACAGGCAAACCAAGAACTCAAAGCAAGCAAGAAAAAAAAAAGGAGGTGTATCCAAAGACAGGAATGAACAGCTGGAAACAACTAAGAGACTCGCCAGCAAACAATGACAGTTTCCTTAATAGGGTTCTTAATTACCATGAATCAGTAATAGGAAGTAAAACTCAGAAAGTCATTGGATTCCATGTTACTTTGGGAATAATAATAGAAAAAATGAATTCAAATAGCTTACCCCCTAATTAAAACAAGCATTGTCATAGCCAATAGGTATCGCCTTTAGGTCCTTATAAGTATTTAGCCAGAGATATTGGCTTTGCCAATGTTTTTAAGCTATGTTGGCCGATGTTGGAATGGGAAAGTTCCCTGCATAGACTACAGTCGCCTTCCCCTGCCTTGAGTGTAAGGTGTACAGAAGCATCAATATGGCAAGCATGTCCCATAGTCATAAACAGCCAAAAGGAAATTGTGCAGCGTGATGTGCATGTGTTGATGCAACAGCGAATTTTGTATAATTAAAATGGCTCATTCCTGCTTTGCCCCTCAAACACACCCAAGAGAAATAATGTTTATTCGCTGCTGGAGGCGAAGGGAGATACATCTGTTGTCAAGTGTCTTTCCCAGCTACATCATGTGTTTACTGTATAGATGGACAACTGGACAGCAACCAAGATCTGACCTTCATGCCGCTGTGGATGAACACAAAGTTAAACTTAGTACCAACTCCCAGAATTTGTGTTATTTGTGTCACAAAGCAGAACTATGGCTGAGTCCAGCTCCTTCTGAAGCGGCCAGGTACGCTCCCAGGTTTTGGAAGTAACATGCCCCCAGTGCACTCCGGTACATATAGTCATCAAATGAGTATTTGCACCGTTATCACAGTGATTGTGGATAATACAAACCCAGCAGTAGGCCAGCTCTGTGAATTGATAGGCAATTAGGCCATTACAGGTATTTATAAAATCAGGGGCAGGTTGTGCTCTAAGCTGTGTGAGCAGGCTGGAGGCGGCCTGCCAGGACAGAGATGCTGGGGCTTTGAAGGAAGGGACCCTTGGGCAGGAAGCACTGTAAGGGGGACGGGTGTCCAACACCAGAACCGGGTGAGGGAGGGGACAACTCCAGAAGATGGAGACTAGGCAGGGCAGCTTCAGAGGAATGAGACCTGGCTAAGAGAGAGCAGCTCTAAAGGAGCGAGACCTGGGTCCTAAACCTGCTCAGGAAAAGAGCAGTCCAGTGCAGTGTGTATGGAGGCCGGTTCAGTGGGTCCAGATGTGGGCAAATAGGTCAAAGAGAAGAGCTCCAGAAAAAGGCCACCAGAGCCAGACCAGTGCGAGCAGGTCCTCCGGAGAAGGGAGATGGCTCAATCCAAAATGAGAATGAGGGAGCCATAACCGGCCAGCGCAGACCATCCACGGAGCAGGATGTGCAGAATCAGGGCTCCCCTGGCCAGGATGAGAGGCATGCGGAATTGTGAGCAGGGGCTGGACCGAAGGAGGGAAAATGGATGGATCGGAGAGGAGGAAGGGTTCAAGTGAGGGGATAAAGAATGAGCAAGGGGGGCTAGAAGGAGGGACAGCCTGAGGAGGAGGGAAGAGGGAGAAACTGAGGAGGGAGGGACCTGGGAGGAGAGAAATACTGAGCGAGGTGTGCCTAGAAGGAGTGACCACACGAGGAGGAGGAAAGACGAGGAACAGGAGAGGCGGGAGCAGAGGTCGGATGTGGGGTAACTGCCAGGGCGGCAGACCTCGGAGCTGGGTAACCAAGTTCAAATCTCAGTGTCGGCTCCAGCATTCTGTAATTCTGTGCACATCACTAAATCCCCGCTGCCTGAAAATTGAATCTGTCCATCTGTAATGCAACTGGTGGTCATGTAAAGCACTCCGATACCTTCAGTTGAGTTTGCGCTATTTAAAACTGCAAAGAAAAAATACAATTTTTCTTTTAAAGCAGTATTGTGTGAGGAGGTGGTTGGGTGGAATAATAGAAACAAAAGACAGACACGCCACGAGCAATGTATGAGTTGGATATTGTCTAGAATGCAAACACTGTTTCCTTCAAGCCATCTGGTACCCATATGCAACACTACTCCTGTTGTGATGGCCGACCAGGAGGAACGGTGAATGCGTTGCAATGGTCAACCAGAAGACACAATGAGTGAAATCTGATAGGAGGGAACCAAGCACCCAAAGGAGGGACAATTAAAACCAATGAAAAGCCAGCATTTGTGAATGTCACAACAAAGAAAAATGGATATCGATGGGCATGCTTGAAGCCCAAAAAGGAGTTACAGCATGTCTTGCAGACATGGCATGCACGCTGCCTAGGCTCGACCTAACCAGACATGGACTAATTTGACATAAAAAAGGGACTGGATGCTCTTTACAATATGGCTCCAAACACTAAAGTGTTTCAGCATATCAGCTACATCATGCTGATGTTTAAATCTATTCCCAGAGACAAGAGTTACACTGCCAAGAAAGAAAAGAAACACAACTGTGAAATGCAAGAGAGAGAGGCCCAAAACACACCACAAAATTCACTCTATGGCAATAACTAATCACGATGCCCAGAAAGGACATCTACCTGAACTCCATGCACCCGGTAAGGGAATGCGGTGTAGGTGGACAGTACTACTGCGTCCGCCAGCATGTCTGTTTGGAAGGGTAGACGAGCATAACAAAAATTGAGAAGGACATTGCAAAGATAGCCTGAGCTTATCTTTCCAAAGTTTCTTTCTTATAAAAACTGGGCCTTTATTGTAGAACATTTGGTGGAGAATACAGTCTTAAAGAGTATAATATGTTAGATAACAACCATTGCAAGGACTGTAGCTAGGGAGAAAAAGTCTGCTGGAGTGTTATCTCATGGCAGTTATCAACAATGAATTGGTTTTTCTGCAGTTGGAGGATCCATTCTTTTTATTCTTGGCAATGGGTGTGAGATGAATTCCTGTAACAGAAGTATCAATGGTCTGTGATCAATTTATATTTTAACATGGTTTATATGGAGATGTGAAAAATGCATGCAGACCCAAAAGAGATCAATAGTCTCCCTCTCAATTTGCGAGTGCCAGGGCTCTGTAAGTATGAGCATTTGGTTTTGCATCACTGAAACTCCCCATCAATCTATTCTAAGCCTAATGCCCAGAGGCACATAGGAAGGATGGCTACCTTTAGTTATATCATTCTGCAACTGTCAAAATGAGCATGGCGGTGTCATCCAGCTGAGTATTCCCAGAAGCTTGGGAAGTCTTTTGTGGCTATTATTTCATCCCAACTCTGTGTTGCTTCAGTACCTCACAGGGGGTTCTATGAACATCACAAAGTTGGGCTGCACTCCTCCAGTGTCTAACGTCTCACTCTAAGAATATCATTACTAACATTCAAGACTTCAAGGGACTGTGCCAATACTTCTCAGATTACATTTTGGTAACTGTACTGCACAAAATTGAGAGCACTTCATTTTTTGTGCCATGGGAAAGAGGTAAACAAAGGGAAAACACAATGTGGAGTAGATCATATCTCTCAACTATGAGTGCAAGTCCCACCCGTGTTTTTTCAGCAAGAGAAGACTGAGTGCATCTGTTCTCACTTTGAGGGGGCCTGTCATATAGGCTGCTACTTGGAACACTTTCACTGCGCCTATGTCCACAGGTAAATTACCTCTCCATATATGCTCCATGACCCCACACTTCCCTGTTTGTTGACATATTAGAAGTGGAGAAGTGTGGCTCACTGGTTAGAGGAGGCAGACCCTGAAGCAGAGGTCAGACCCTGATCAGGGTTCAATTCCCGACGCGGCAGGGTCTTGAGCCCAAAATGTCCACGGACTTGATAATTCTCGCTTCGGTGCCTACTCGAATCATGGGTTCAGACTCTGCAACTCTGGGCAATAGCTTGCTTAATCTCTACTACGGCCCCCCGCGGCGGGATGCCTGGCTTTCACCTTGGGGATGCCCAGTAGGGGTTATCTCACAGGGAAAAAGCCAGGACGGGATCCCAAAGCAAAGCGCGTTGAGACCTTGCGGTGATAAGGCGCTATATAAGAACCTTTGAATTGAAAAAAAAATATTAGACATTAGCAATGCTGTCGGAGAAAGTCTGGATGTTGCCCTTTATGATGGAAGGGAGATCGGCCTTCAGGGCAAGATGAGCCACCCGCAATGCAGGCACATTTACGCGTAGGCACTGCTTCAACACGACCAAAGCCTTGTGCTGTCATGTGACCCAAATGATGACCCCATCCTAGTGAGGAGGTGTCTGTGACCAAAGCTGAAAGGATGACCCCTCAGGATAGGGAGATCCATCCACCAGTGCAGATCGTGATGCACCAACTGGAGATCTGCTCCTGAGCGGAGAGAGTTCCTTGGAGATGCAATCACTGCCAAATCAGAGGTCACTGGGGAGTTCCCAGCCATCACCTGGCATGAAGACCCAACAGGGTGTACAAGGCCTTGAGTGAGCTTGAGTCATATATATCAGAATCAATACCAAATATTCATAAAGTTATGAAGAAGAAAACCCCTTCTTAAGGGTTGTGTTGAGCACCTCCCCCACCTCTGTGTAGAAGTGAATTGAGACTACTAGATGTTGATAGAAAAGTCCATGTTGTGAAGAAGAGCCATTGCCCACTGGAAATGTTCATTGCCTATCCTTGGGGACTCCTCCTTCAACAGCAAGTCATGTGAAGCCAACAGGCCAGATGCAGAAACCGCAACACAAGGCGTCGACCTTTTTAAATTATCAGTATGAGGGCACTCTAGGAGAGGCATTTGTGTTCCCGCTTTGAATCACCACACTCTCCATTGACACTTTGGAGGTCAAAAACTGTGGGTCATCCAAAACGGTGCTGTTACTTTTGGCAATCTACCAGTGGACTGTGGACCTGAGCTCAGTTCTCTCCTGTGCAACCATTATAGGGTCTAGGAGAGCCTGATTCAACAGAAGCCGTGGAGTATTGCAATATTACCGCCAGATGTTGGACTACACATCTGCAGAAAGCAAAGTCAAACCCAAGTCTACTGGCACCTTCTGAATGAATGTTCAGAGGTAGGGCCAGAGGGGTAGGAAATGTCCCCTCCTGGTGAAGTAACTGGACCACTGGCTTTTTCCAAGTGTATTCTGGTATCTGTTTTGTATGATGGGAGGAGGTAATTGGCTTACATCCTTATTCCCCATCCAGCCATTGTCCTTATTTTTAATAGTCAAGGCATCTAAACTAGAAAACCTCCTCCAAGCCACTGACCATTTGGGCTCTGAGGAGGTTCTCACAATAGGGTTCATCTCTATAATTAGCCTTGAACGTCTGCTTTGCCACACAGATGACACTTTTCCATAGTAACTCCTTGTCTGGCAGACGATATTGTTCATTGGGTGTTGTCACCATTAGCTTCAAAATCAATGGCGCACCAGCCGGTTTGAGCTTCACCATGGCCATGGCCAAAGCCAGTGGAAGAGTGGTGTTTGGGAGGGAGCCACAGGAGTAGCCTAGAAGATTGTGGAGCCATCCTGAAAAGATAAAGAATTGCTAGCCAGAAAGCAATTATACAGGGTTGGCAAAAGACCTGGGAACTCCCGTCTGACTCTTTTAGGTGCCAGAGTACCCCCAAACAATGGGAAATTGTCTGATATCGGGGATAAATGGCAGGGCTCTAAACGGTCCAAGGAACGGGACAACTTCTTTGAGGAAGAAGATGAATTCTCATTCAAATTGCAAGTTTTTATGTCTTTTGTGGGACAATCTCTTAGGCGAACGATCCCCGAAAGGTGACTTCCCTCTGGGAGGGACCGCTTGAGAGCATTCTGGTGGGCTCTATCCAGAAAGAACTTGACCCCCTGCCTATTGATAGCCTGGAGGCACAAGAGTTACAGGCCATGGCGTTGTGTCCTCACCTTAAACAGTCTGGGAAGGGCTCCATAAAGGATATTTGTTTGTAGTACTGTCTGCAAGGCTTAAAGTCCGAGTTTCTTTTTTTATAGAAACATTTGCTGTATTTGAAGCGGAGGAATTTGTCAGAGAGCGAAAGTGAATGCCCTGGACCACCTCGATGAGGTATGAAAAACAGCTGGTCGGAGCCCCAGATTCCCCAGGATTTTACGGCATGATTTAGCAAATTTTGTGGCACAAATTTGGAAATTTTGTGGCATTTTTTTGCCATTCCGCATAAAATAATGCCCTTCTGAAATGCTCTACCACCAATTCATTCCTATTTTTAAAAAACAATCTACTATTCACCTTTGAACTTTATAATGGAGATAATTTGAAATCACTTTCCATCCCTGGCTACAAGATGTCTTAGTCCATAACGTCTTCCCTATACCTCAGTGAAAATTATCCAAACACAATCTCTTGTTGGTTACTCCCTTTTTGTTTCTCATCTATGTTCAGACAATGAAGTGGCCCTCGCAACCCCATTCTTTCATCATTTCTTTCAGTTCACACTTTAAAAATATATTTTTGTAGGGGAAAGAAATGGCGTTTGAAACGTCTTATAGAACCGTAACTGAGTGTTAGTTTTTGGTATTTCCTGTGCTTTTGCAAGTATACCGTATAATATGAACACAACAAAAAGAAACTTTAAGGGCCCAGGAAATCTCTCTGTAGACTGAGATAACCACACATGGGATGACTGCTTAAGTCCACCCTTCACAAATGCTTTCACAAAATACTAATACCGTCGCACAAAGAAAAAATAGTTAAATGCTGTCACTCAGCTGCTTAGTCAAAATGTAGTAAAAATTCTTGCACACATCCATATATTTAATTAATCTCAAATCTGTGCAGAGCGACATTGAAATGATGTTTATGGACGGACAGGACGGGTGACTTCTTGTCTACCCCGAGGACAGGATGAGGCAGAGCCTGCTGCTATGTCTCCGACTATTCTCTCAGTATGGAGCATATTTTTGCGGTGCAGAGGGTTTGCAATAAATCAGCCCAGAAATAGACAGGCGCTTTGTGATGGCCACCGTTATTCACCGGATCATCTGGCACCAGTCACGGAGAAGGCTTCCGTGTATGAGATTTCCTCCTTTTAAGCAACGCAGGGATAGGAACAAAAATCACTTCCCATCCCTGGCCACAAGATGTCCTCGTTTCCAAAAAGTTGGGAATTGAGGTGAAAATATCTGCAAATCCTCCAAGTTTAGCGGTCGCTTTTGTTACAAGCGTTGGTAATGCATCGGTTTCGCCTATGCAATTAATAAAGAGCTGTTTTTATCAATCATCCTGGGGCAGAAAGAAAGAGCTCCCTGATAGATAACACGAGAAAAGAGATGATGTGGCGCAGCGGCCAGAGCTGCTGATTCCAGAGCTGGAGATCCCAGTTCGAGTCTCAGGGGCACCACACAACATCCTGTGATTCCTATGCTAATCACTTCTCTCCCCTGTGATAAATAGTTATATAAATATGATGCAAAAGTAAAACGCTAATCTTTATGGAAATATAGTTCCACCAACGCAGATGGTAACAGTATTTCGGCCCCAGGAAACTGATAATTTATTTATTTATTTTATTTATTTCACTTGTATCGCGCAACAGCTACCCAACAAAGGGTTTCCCGGCGCTACTTATTCAGTGGTTTGTCTCTGGCCGGGCATGTTTCAGATGTTAAACAGCCAGGTCTTTAAGGCTTTCCTGAACTTGAAATAGCTAGCCTCATTTCGTACAGAAAGTGGCATCGCATTCCACAATGTGGGTCCAAGAAACGAAAAAGATTTTCCACCCACTCTTGCCAGTTTAGGTTTTGGAATTACAAAATGCTTAGCTGAGGCAGATCGGAGGGCTCGGGAAGGGTGGCAAGGGTGCACTAGGCTTTGCAGGTATTTTGGGGCAGTTTTTGTAGAGATTTTGTGCATAAAGCAGAGAGATTTAAATTTAATCGGTTTCTCCACTCTTAGCCAGTGTAGATCACGGATGTACTTAGAGGTCGATGTCGTATATGGGATTTTGAATAACAGTCTGGCCGCCGCATTTTGGACTGTCTGCAGTCTACGAATCGTTTCCTTCTTTGCCCCTAAATATAATACATTGCCGTAATCAAGCCTAGATGTAATTAAAGCGTTTATTACCGTTTTCTTTGTGGATTCTGGCAGCATCCAGCAGATCTTCTTAAGCCATTTTAAAATTGCAAAGCAGGTAGCAGATGTCTTCACTGCTTGTTGGTGCATATTGAGAGAGTCGTCAACAATGATACCTAGGTTTCGGGCCTGCATTACAGGAACCGGAAGAAGGCCCATTTCTTGTGGCCAATGTTGGGGGCCCCATAGTTCTTTATCTTTACCTAGGATCATTACTTCGGTCTTGATACCGTTTAATTTAAGAAAATTCTCTTGCATCCATCCTGCAATTTTCACAAGTCCTTGTTTTAAAGTAGATGGGCTATCATTTTTCGCAGAGGAAAGCGAGAAGAGCAGCTGCGAATCATCAGCATAGGAAAAAAACATTTGTAATCCAGTCTATTTCGCTACCTTTGCTAGCGGACTCATATATAAATGAAATCATAAAGGGCTTAATATGGAGCCCTGTGGTACTCCATGTTTAAATGCCTGGATGTCTGAACATGCAGAGCGAGAGAAGACTTGAAAAGTACGTTTGTCCAAAAGCGACTTGATCCAATTTATGGCAGCTCCTCTAATACCTATTGAATATAGTGTCCGCATTAATACGGTATGTGATACCGTATCGAATGCGGCACTAAGGTCCAATAACACTAGTGCCACCGTTTCACCTCTGTCCAACATGGAACGAATGTTCTCTGTAACACCGAGTAAGGTTGTCTCCGTAGAGAAACCTGATCGAAAGCCTGACTGTTGGGGGGGCAGCAGGTCTTGGTCTGTAATAAATTCAGTTAGAGAACGGTGTACATGCTTTTCAAGTATTTTTGCAAATATAGGTAGTAAAGAGATCGGTCGAAAATTTGCGGGCAAGTTTGAGTCAGCTCCAGCTTTCTTTAGTAAAGGGTGGATCATGGGGTGTTTCCATTCACTTGGCACACATTCTTCCTGAAGGGATACGTTTAAGAGGTCTGTGATTATAGCCATAGATTTCTTATTAAGTTGTTTGAGTACTAAGCACGGCAGTGGGTCATTGGGCGATCCTGATTTGATGGTACTAAAGTAGCTCAATGACGGTGTCAGTGCAAAGCACAGGCCAACTTTCTAGTATACTAGTAGGGCCATAAGGGAGCCGCTTATCGGTATGGTTACTCAGATAAGAGGAGGAACAAGCATTGGTAAAAGCAGGAAAATATGCTACAGCCAATAGAAATGTAAGAGAGGTAAGTGGCATGCTCAGGAACCAATAAGAAGCCAGGAAAGAGAGGAGGTGGGATGTAAGCCCTTTTAAAGTTTATATTAAAAACAATAGATTTCTCATTAACAGTGCAAACGTTATGCAGGCGAAACCTAAAAAGCGCAGCCTTTTTACAAAACGGCTGATTTCGCAATTCTTATTGCAAATCGCGAAATCCTGAAGGGTCTGCCTAACACTCCAGTGATATCACATCTGAAGTTCTGCAGCATCGAAGAGCGATTACAGTGTAAATGAAGCCTGAAATGAGTATTCATAGGGTGGCGATCAGTAGGGAGACGTATGTATCCATCAGATAAAGAAGAGAAGGTAGTAGTACATCTTCTTGACAGCTAGTGGGGTTTATGCTCTTCTGTACATACCAAGTGCAATATCACTTCCACTTGAAGAGGTAAAGAAGCCCTTGTGGATGGACATGTGACTTCTTTTAGAGCGTCATACACTCATGAAGAAGGCTGAAATATCCATATGAAATGAGTTCAGGTGTGATACTGCTGAATTCACCAATGGAAGACTGGGATGAAGGATCTGGCTCCCATACAAAAAACAGGAGAATTGGTCTGTATGACAACCTGCTGCGTGGGCACTCTAACAAGGTCAGTGAACGTCTATTGCAGGGCAACTCTGGTGCGAGTAGAATCATCCTGGACCTGGAGTATGATGGTTTGATAGTGACTGCTGGCGCCTGCAAAATCTTAGAACGGAGTGGGTCGATCCGTTTAAAAGAACACCAGGCCACAAACTTATCCCGGTGGCAGGCATGTACAGATTTGGTTGAGGGATGCCTGGCTGCCAAGATGAAGATGACGGCAGGCCCTCAACTGCCACTGCTCTATTCTCAAGCACCGAGGTGCCGCTGTGGTAACGTTGGACTTGCAAGAAGCTTATTTCCACTTTCCCGTCCTGCAGGCCCACAGCCATTATCTGAGGTCTACTGAGGCCAAAAGCATTTTTACTTCCTTGATCCCTTTTGTCCTTACTAGCGCCCCTTGGTTGTTCACCAAAATGATGGCTGTGGAAGTATTGCATCTTCAGAGGTCAGTGGTTCCAGTCTCCCCCCTACCTTGAGGACTGGCTGTAGAAGGCAGATTTACCGCAGGGAGTTTTCACCCACCTCTAGATTATGACAAACTTCCTGACATCCTTGGAGGTCAGGTCGGAGGACCGTTGCACGGGTAGTGTAAGTGGTCAGGGTCATGGTGTAGCAAGGCAGAACTGCACAGCAATGCTCAAAGGTACTCAGTTGCATAAGCATAACTGGCTGCTTCCAGGAATGCACTGGGACTGTAACAGTGTGAAATACACGTCTTATTGTAATATCAAGGGGAGGCGCCACCAGCATGCCCTCCAGGTCATACTGGACATTTAGTGCAACTGTGAGGAAACAGATCTGATTGGTTATAAGATTTGCTGCTTACAGATGGGTCTTGAAACTCTGCTTCACTTCTTAAGAGAAACTGTGTGCCAAAATCGGACTTGTTCTTGTAAGTGTGGCAAGAGCTTGTCAAACTCCCAGGTCCAGCTGAGGCTGTGTTCCTTATTTGACCATAAATTGTTAAAGGTAACTTCTTCCAAGTGACTTTCCCTAGGAGGAAAGATCAGTCAGTACTGAGACGGCAAGACAGTCTGAAAAGAATTTCCTTTTTACAGCTTAGAATTTATCATCCTTTAGATCGAACTTCGATCAGTGAGATGATCACCAAATTGGTCCAGTCTAAGGTGGAGTTCCCACACTCTTATCTAAAGGTGGGCTTAAGGAAAGGGGTATCCTCTCAAAGTTAGCAGTCAGACTTACGAAACCACTTGGCATGTGCGTTGTACCCTATCGGGGGGGGGGGGGAGGGACAACTTGTAGACGCTGTGTCTAGGATCACCTTACATTAGTCGCAACTTCTGCGACGGCACCAGACTATATTTTTGTTGCTGGAACAGATCAGACAAGAATATTCAATCACTGGGTTTCACAATACAGCCAAGATAAATCTAGGTATGTTAACTCTTGATTATGCAGATGGGCTTAACTACCACTATTGCAGCTTTACAAAAAAATCCAGTGGGCCGAAGTGAGCCCAATAGAAGTACAGCCAACTACAAGTGCTTGCGTCCACTACCGCAAACCTAAGGATTGTTACATTTCTCAACAGGGGATTTTGAAATAGGTTTTTAAAATGTAGTTCTTTTAACATCCTTATTTCAATAAGTCCTATAGTATTTGCCACAGTAAGATAATGCTCAATTTCTTTCTTCTGAAATTCGGTGTGGAAGCAAGTCTTTACAATTGAGGTGCTTGCAGATGGTAAAAGTGTTGGAGAATGGTATTGGTTTCTAACTCAAAGTGGGCTCTTTATTTGCTCATTCAAGTCAAGAAACTCTTGCATCAAGACATTGTGAGGAAATACTCAATTTCATTATCTGTAGGACCCAATGGTTCAGAGTGATCATCTGCTAATTTTGTAGGAAAGACACCACCCATCACCCAACTGGAGCATTGCTATTTTGCCAGACCTGTTATGTTGATTTGTATAGAACACTAATCACCCGAGAGGGTATCCAGGCCCTTAGGCAGGCGCGTGGTTCCTAAGGTCCTTATACAAAGAGCGAGGCCTTCAACTCCTTGAGGAACTCAAAAAGCAGGGAAGCGGCTCTGATGTATAGAGGGAGGTTGTTCCATGTCTTTTTTGTGATGTAGGTTAATGAGCTATTTCCAGTTTTGCTTTTGCAGGGCGATCGAGGCAAAGTGTAGGTGTCTGGTGGGTTGGTTAAGTGTATGTGGTTATTCAGGTGTTCTTGCCCTGTGCTATGTGGGGTTTTGTATGTGTGCGACTAGTTTGAATAGGCTGTGACTGCGAATGGGGAGCAGTGAAGCTTCCTGAGGTGATGTGGATGCAGTGTGGGAAGTCTAATATGCATCTTGGGGCGGTGTTCTGGAGCCTGTGTAGGAGTCGTATGGAGATTCCCGCATAGATTTTTGCGAAATCCAGCATGCTGGTGATGAGTGCTTGTATGATGGTCCGTCTGGTGTTCTGAGATAACCATTTGAAGATCTTTCACAAGATGTGGAAGCGGGAAGTGCACACTGCATTGACTTCCACAGTTCGATTTCTTGCATGGTCTGTGTGTTGGTCCTAGCTTAGACATCCACCAGGTAGAGTCCCACCGGGAGGTCTTGTTGCCGAAGACCAGAACTTCCATCTTGTCGGAGCCGAGCTTCCGGCAGTTGGTTCACATCCAGTCTGCTACCTTGGTGATGGAGTTGGAGAAGTTGATCCTGGTGGTGGCTGTCTTGTCCGTCATGGAGAGAATGAGTAGCGTGTCATTGGCATAGGAGATGATGGTGATGTCTTGCGATCGGATGATGTTGGTGAGCGGTGTAATGTGTATGTTGAAAAGGGTGATATTGAGGGACGATCTTTGAGGGACTCCACATATCAGTTTCTTGGGCTCCGATGTGAAGGGTGGCAGCCTGACCCTTTGGGTTGATCATTTGAGGTAAGAACAGAACCATTTCAGAGCAGATCTGTTGTGTCTTCTGTTTAGGGTGATATGGGAGACTGTGTCCCAGGCTGCAGAGAAGTCTACCAGATTGAGGGCTGCTGTTTCTCCTCGGTACAGGACGAGTCGAATGTTGTCTGCAGCCGTAATGAGGTGCTATGGTTCTTTCTAAATCCTGAGTGATGGTTATCTAGAAAATGGTGGAGTTCCAGGTAGTTTGTGAGTTGCTTGTGGATGGCCTTCTCAAGCTCTGACTGGATAGGGGAGCAAGGTAGATTGGTCGGCTATGGGCTTCTTGAGGAGGGCTTTGATTGCTGCAAGTTTCGGTTCATCTGTGAAAGGGGCTGACGAGATGGGGTTGTTGAAGTGGGTCAGTGTGGAGCTGATTGGTGATGTTCCCAGGATGTAGATATGGTGAGGGCATGGGTCCTTTAGGGAAGCTGAGTAGATGACCTGCATGATTGCCACTGTGTTTTTGGTGAGGGTTGTCCATTTGGTCAGGTGGCCGCCTTGGTTCATGGTAGTACAGCGATGAGTTCTCTGGGGTTGCGTTGGTGTGCAAAGTTGCTGTAGATGTTTCATGCTTTTGGTGTGAAAGAAGTTGTAAATGTTGTCGCAGAGTGGTTGGGAGGGTGAGATGTTTTTGACAGTGGCTGAGGGCAGGTCAGTGCCATCTCCCCCGTTTGCTTCCTCACCCTCCGAATGCTCAGGATGGTCTTCAGATGGCTCCTGCCCAAGACCAGGCGAACGGTCGCAAAAGTTCTAGTCACTAACAAACTCTACTACGGCAACTTCCTCTACGTAGGAATGACCACCCAACTCCTGAGGAAACTCCAAAAGAGCCAGAATCATCCTCAACCTCGCCAGACAGACGCACATCACCCCTCACCTGAAGAAACTCCATTGGCTACCAGTAGCGAAGAGATGCCAGTTCAAGCTGCTCACCCACACTTACAAGGCACCTCACAACAAAGGACCGGAGTACCTCAACAAATGAGTGAATTTCCACCAAACTACCAGGGAATTCTGTTCCAGATTCCTCTCCCTAGCAGCTTCCCAGGGCCTCTGCTAGGCGAGCAGAGGAGGCTGCTCCTTCTTCCACCTGGCAGCTAAGACCTGGAACACACTCTTCCTGCACCTCAGAGCTGCTCTGTCACTCCAACAGTTCAGAAAGGACCGCAAGACCTGGAAGGTAGGCAGAGTGATGGTCTGGTTAATATGAAAATCCGAGACCACTTTAGGTAGACATCTCAGATGAGTTCTAAGTACAATCCTGTTCGCATGAAAAATTATATAAGGTTCTAAGCAGCCCAACGCTTGTATCTCACTCACTCTGAGAGCAGCAGTGATGGCCACTAAGAAGGAGGTCTTCCATGACAAGTGCTGCATAGCGGCTTTGTGAATAGGTTCAAATGGGGACCCCATTAACCTGGCAAGAACTATTTTGAGTTCCCATGGAGGAGACAGCGCTTTGATCGGTGGATAGACTTTAACCCCTCTAGGAAGTCCTTAACTACAGGAAGTTGAAAAAAGGAGACCTGCATAGGAGATTTTCTATATGCTCTAATAGCTGCTACATGGCCCTTTATAGAGAATTGAACGCCTGATTTGGCCAGGTACAGTAAGTATGGTAAGATCACCTGTTTCTGACCCCGAATGGGATCATGACCATTATTAACGCACCATACATAAAACCGCTTCCATTTAAAAGCGTATGATTTCCTGGTGGATGGTCTTCTGGCCTCTTTCAGTATGTTCATAAAGTCAAGAGACAAATTTAAATGCCCGTACTGGAGGACTTCAAGAGCCCTGCCATCAATCGTAGAGATGAGAAGTTGGGGTGGAACACCGTCCCCCATTCTTGGATAGTAAGTTTGGTCAGCATGGTAACCTCCTGTGCAGGATCTCTGATAGTTGAAGAAGGTCCGGGTACCACCACTGGCGAGGCCACTCTGGTGAGATCAGTATCATTCTGGTCTTGGCCCTGTAGAACTTGTTGATCACCAGGGGAATCAGTGGAATTGATGGAAAAGCGTAAAGTAATGTCTGAGACCATTTTATCAAAAGCGCATTCACTCTGGAACCTGGTTGGTGAAGCCTGGATGCGAAGACTGGGCATTTGTGCGCTTGCCGCGTCTTCAAGCAGGTCGATGTCAGGAAATCCTCATCGGTGGAAGATGTCCTGCACGACCTCGTTGTTTAACACCCTAGTCGTGAGCTTCAATGAAGTCCCAACTTAGGATCTGCCTGGACGCTGAGAGTACCTAGGAGCTGTATTACTGAAATGGTCAGATTTCTTGCGAGAAGCAATTTCTAGATGGTCTGAGCCTCCTGAGAGGTGTCTTCACCTGGTCTCACCCAGTTTGTTCAGATAATACATTGTTGTGCTGTTGTCTGTCTGACTCAACAGATAACGTGAGCGGAAGGACGGGAGCAGTGATTTGAGTGAAAGATTTACTGCTCTCAGTTCCAATAGGTTGATGTGGTACCCTTGTTCTGTCTCTGACCAGAGTCCTTGAACTTGAAGAGGACCTATATGAGCTCCCCAACCTTGTAAGAAGGAATCCTTGACAATTGTCCGCCTGGGGGAGGTCCTGGTGAAAAGAGACTCCCTTCAGCAGATGTGATCGTTTCATCCACCATTTGATGGCATCCTTGGCTGACTGAGATAAACACAAGTTCCTCCCAGCGACCTGATATCTGTGACCACTAGTCCTCCAGAGACTGATGCAGAGGACCCATATGCAGTCTGGCGTTAGGGACGATGAAGATGCAGGATGCCATCGAGCCCAGAAGCGAGGAAACTTGTCTGGCTGTGGGATGACGAGAACAGAGGAGATTGCAGCACTTTTCGTGGATTGAGGATAAAGTCTCCTCCGAAGGACACACGCTTGCACTTGCGGTATCCAGAGAAGCCCCCAAGTAGTGGATCTTTTGGGTCAGATTGAAGATCGACTTCTTGTAGTTGACTTTTAGACCCAGGTTGCTCAGCACTCGCATGCAGTACGATGATTCTGCAGCAGAGTGGGTGGCGAGCTATTCAGCAACCAGTCGTCCAGGTACGGGTAGACGAAGATCTTTTGCTTGTGGAGAAAAGTCACTACTACTGCCATGCATTTTAAGAATGAGTGGGGAGCTGATCTGAGCCCAAACAGGAGCACTTTGAATTGGTAATGTTGCAGTGCTACCTGAAAACGCAGGAATTTCCGATTTTTTTTCAGGAAATCAGCACGTGAAAATTGGCGTCTTGCAGGTCTATGGAGCACATCCAGTCCCCTTGGTGTAGTTAAGGAAAGATCAGGTGCGGTGCCAACACCTGAAATTTCTCTTTGTGGATGAATTTGTTCAAAAGCCTCAGGTCGCATATTGGTCTGTACTCGTGGATAGGACCTCTTTTTTGTACCGGAAAGTAGCGGGAATAGATTCCCTGCCTTTGTTGCGTAACAGGGACTGCTTCTATATCGTCTTTTTGTAGTAGGATGTCCCCTCCGCCTGTAAAAAGTGATTATGTTGGAAATACTTTTCTCGAGGTGGTACTGATGGAGATGGGGATTTGAATCTGAGCAAATAGCCATTCTGCACATCATTCAGTACCCACTTGTCTTTTTATCTTTCTCCACTCGTCCACATGGAACATAATACTTCACCCCACCGGAGTGGGTAACGGGGATAGGGGAAGTCAGGGCTCATTGCTTCGCAGGCTGTTTCCCTGTGGAAGGTTTGTCTTGCAGCGCCCCTTCCTCGACCTGGTCTACACTGATGGTAATGTGACCTGGGTTGATGCAGTTGCGTCGACCAGTAAGGGGTTTGAACCCTCTGCTGGGAATACCGACGGTCATTTGGTCGGTACTTATGTCATAAATCCTTTTGTTTCTCAAGGCCAACCACTTTTATAGTGTCCAGCTCCAACTTCATTCTGGACATCTTGCCATCAGCATGGGTGCCAAACAAGGAAGTGCCATTAAAAGGAATATATACAATTCATCTTTGTGCCTCCGGCTTCAGACCAGTGAGACGCAACCAGGCCGATCGTCTGGCGCAAATGCCATGAGAATAACCATGTGCAGCCAAACCCGATGCATCCGCAGCTGCCCTATTGACCTGGTTCGCAACTCGATCACCTTCCTGCAAGACTTCCTGAAAATCCTGCTGGTCTTCTTTGGATAGCTTCTCTGTGAACCTAGCTAAAGAGTCCCAGAGACCTGTCGTACCTTCACAGAAGAGCAGAGGCACTAGCTACTATCATGAAAGATGCAGATGTGTTCCACAGCCTTTTGCCTAGCGTCCATGTTCTTACTGTCCTTCTCTGGAGGGACTGCAGAGGCTGATGCTGCAGGATGTGACTTCCTGGCTGCCGCCACTATGATCGAATCCACAGTGGGGTCTGATATAAGGAACAGTGGATCCTGGTCCGGTGCCTTGTATTTTTTTGAAATACGTGGGGGAGCTGAACCCACTGTACCTTGAGTCAAAAAAGTCTGAATCGCTGGTTCAAGCAGACCCGGGAAGTTAAGGCCATGCTGAAGATCTGTGGTGTAGGGTTTCAAATAAAACCAACAACGAGGTAGTCAGTACTGACATATCAATGGTCAACTTGCTAGCCCCACCTCATTAAAAGTCCCTACCAGCCTGGACATAATAGAGGGTCCCACAGGAGACAAGGCCAAGGGGTAAAAGAGCCCTGTCCCTCCAGGCAAGGGGAACCCCTGCATCCAGACGGCCACCAACCCAAGAGGGGATGCAGGAAGTCCAGAGGGGATGCAGGCAGTCCAGAAGAGAGGCAGGAAGTCCAGAAGAGAGGCAGCCCGTCATCCACCAGCAGGAGAAACTAGGGCAAGGCAAAAAGAGGCCAGAGTGCTCCACACTCATGCAAGGTATCAAGAACCTCCCCCAGAATCCCCAAGGCCCACACGAGGAAGAGGAGCACCTAGGAGAAAGAGCAACATAGAGACTCCAAGGAGAAGAGGCAGAGCAAAGGCAAGCCCCCACTGGGAACATGCCCAGTGAAGAAGAGGGCAGCCGAGCCTAACACAGGCAGAAGGCAACAGGCCAGACAGAACTGCGCCTTCAACAATAAGGCAGGCGGAAGCAGAAAGGGTAGCCCAAGGACACCCAGGGAGAACCGCACAACATCCCGCAAGGACAGACTGCGCCCGAAGAGGGACAAGGAACTCAAGAACCAGCTCAAACCCCAGGGTGGAGAGGCAGAACTGAATGTAAATGTGTAAATGTACATGTATTTATATAGCGCAAATCACCAACCCGGTATCTAAGCACTTGCTTAGGGAACCCGTCCTGGTATTCCCTTGTGAGATACCCCGGCAGGGTATCCACAAGGTGAAAACCAGGCATCCCGCCGCGAGGGGCCGTAGTGGAGATTAAGCAAGCTATTGCCCAGAGTCGCAGAGTGTGACCCCGTGAGTCGAGTAGGCACCGGAGCGAGAATTGTCGAGTCCGTGGAATTTTTGAGCCCGAGACCCGCCGAGGCAGGGAATCGAACCCTGGTCCACGGCCGATCTCAGCTTCCGGGTCTGCCGCCTCTAACCACTAAGCCACGCTTCTCCACTCCACTGAAGGCAGGACCCACTGGAAGAAGCGGACAAGGCAAGGACTGTCCTGCTAAGGTGCCAGAAGGCACAATGGTGCAAAAAAACAGTAGGTTAGCACCGGCATGCACAGCCAGACGCAGACACCACCACAGAACGGTGCCCTCAGGGAAAGCCAGACGCCAGCCGAAGACAGAGACCAGAAAGGCCAAGAAGGGCCCAGACACATCCCAAAGGGAGGAGTCCACACATTGCCCAAAAAGAAGTGGAACTAGGCAGAGTCATGACGCAAGGCCGCAGACAGCAGACCATGCCATGCCATGCCATTCCATGCCAACAACGCAGCAACCCCGGAGAAAGACAGCCCGGGGCGCAACAAAAGCCAAAACAATAAGCAAGAGGATAGCACTTGCAACATACCGTAACACCACGGAGAGCAGAGGCCCAAAAGGCGACCACACCTCCCCAGCACGACCGTGATATAATAATAGCTACCATTACCCCACATAGGGCATGTCACGTCCCAAGACATGGGAACCCTCTTAGGAAAAACATTCCACAGCAGAGGACAACAGAAAGACCTGCGGAGAACCCGCAGACGACTTGCCAATCAGCCAATATGAAAAACAGGAGGCCTAGTCTCAGGGTCAACACGGCTTAGCAAAAGCCAAAGAACACATACAAAAAAAAAAAAAAAGGCCAGCCAACAAGAAGGACTTAAATGCAAAGTAATCACACAGATTACACAACTGGGGCAACCCACCCCAGCTGAAGAATACCTCCCGAAAACCAGATTAACTCACAGGTCACGAGGAGGGAGGGAGAGGAGGGGAGGGGAGAGGAGGGGAGAGGAGAGGAGGGGAGAGGAGAGGAGAGAAGAGGAGGGGAGAGGAGAGGAGAGGAGAGGAGAGGAGGAGGGGAGGAGAGGAGGAGGGGAGGAGAGGAGGAGGGGAGAGGAGGGGAGAGGAGGGAGAAGCCCCACCAAGAACCTCAAATTTGTCCGAGTCCGCAGGGGCGCGGAACAAAAAAGCACCATTGAAAGGAAGGTCCACCAGCCGTTCTCGAACGTTCTCTGGGAACACACTGACCCGAAGCCAGGCATGTCGACGAAGTGCGACTGAAGAAGCCATGGCACGACCAAGCACCTCCAAGATGTCCAGAGCGGAGAGAATAAACGCCACCAGCTCCCGGCGTTCCAACACATGGTGCCACAGATCAACACAGGCGCTCTTTAGAGAAGTAGCAGACATAAGTGAGTCCCACAAGCAAGAAGTGGCCCGAGCCAAAACACACAGAGTGTTAAGAGCCCTCAGAGCCGCACTGGTGGAGGCGAACATATTACGCCCCCAGGAGTCAAGCCAACAGGCCTCCCGCCACGGGGGCGACAATAGCGGTGGCTGAGAGAGGAAGGCATTCTGCAAAAGAGCCCCCCTGGTAGAAGGGTGGAGGGAAAGACAGGATCACGCAGCACCGGATGGTGGCGGTGCAGGTGTTGGGGCACCGGGTCCCCCGTGGCAGGGCGGCCCCAAGTCCCCAGAAAAGAAGAATGGAGCGAACACTCGAAGTGAAGCAGCAGCTCCCTACCACCAGAACCCTGATGGAGGACCTCCAGAAGCTGATCCGCGGGGAAATGGGCAGCTGGATCAACCATGCGCAAGATTCCCACAGCCGTGGAAACAGCGTGAGCAAAGGCAGCACCGGCCTCCGTAGGGCCCCGCGGTGGAGAAAGCAGCCCCTCAGTAGGTGACGGCTGCAAGCTAAGTGAGCAGTAACCCAAGCCAACCAGAGAAAGGAAGGGCCAGGTATGGAAAGGAGGAAGAGGGACCGAGGAGTGGGGACCTGGGTGCCTCCATGGTGACGGCGAGGAGCCATCCTGAGACGACGTCGGGGAAAAGGCCACGACGCGGCGTCCCGTCTCGGCGAGGATGAAACCATCAAGCGCCGAACCTCTGGAGAAGAGGAGGCATCCGAAGAGTCAACAACCCAACATCAGCCGTAGAGTCCGCAATCTGAGGCAGGACATAGTCGTCCGGCGCCAGGGGAGACGCCGGTACTACCTCTGCCTCAGCGCACGGCACAGGAGACTGGGGCTGGGCCAGAGCCAGCAAAGGACCGGTGCTGGAAAGGCTTCGACCCGACCTCCGACGAGACAACCGCCTGCCTGGAGGGGCAAGAGGGGTCCCCCGCCAGCCTCGGCTCGTGCTGGGACGAGAAGGGCCTGCTGCCAGCCCCAGTGGCGCCGCCAGCAGGCACTGGCGCCTAAGCGGTGTCACCTCGGACGAGGCTGCCTGTCCTAAGGGGGACACAGGGATGCGACTCGAGCACCGGCGACCTCCCGCGACACCACAGGGACTCCCGCAGGAGTTTGCGGCGAAGCAGAGGTGCCATGGTCCGATGGAGGGATCCCCGAAGTGCTGCACCCCAACAGCACCACATCCTCCGAACCTGCATCTGAGCCAGTCGGCGCCGGAGCCACTGGCGACTACGTGGAGGGCCCTGCACACGGCAAGGGGTCTACAGACGTCCCAGGAAGGGAAGGAGGAGGAGGAGTAGCCAGCAAGGCCTGCAAGGCCGCCGCATATGTCTCTATCTGGGCTCTAGACACCCCCACAATGGGAAACGGCGGACGACACGCGGGGCCGCATCACCCGCGGAGAGCCCGCGCCCCCCAACAGGCCGGGAACCAGCCCTCGGAGACAAACTGCAACACTTACCAACAGGTGAGCGACGCTCCTGCCGCCTGGGAGAAGGACGATGTCGAAGACTGAGGCGGCTATTCCTGAAACCCTCCGCAGGGGCCAGGCAACACAGACCTGGACATGCGAGTAGAAAGAAGTTTCATCCGGCGCTTCCGCCGGACTTCGGTTTTATCTGCTGGCACGCCTCACAATCAGTGGAGTTGTGGTGTTCTCATAAACACCACATGCAGATGGGGTGAGGATCAGTCACCGACATCTGGCACGCACAAGACGAGCACGTCTTATAGCCTAAAGGCATTCGCACACTGTTCCCAATCACACGCACCTGGCGAAAGATCCGAAACGTGCCGGGAGCACGATCCGGATCCGCGCTGCACGCAGAAAAGGAAAAAAACCACGTATGCGCGCCAGGGTGGGACTTATGTTACCTCGCTGACATCACGTAAGCAGACAACGCCAAGGTGGAGTCGCGTGATGCCGGCACGCAGGGATGCTGTGGCAAAAAAAAAAAAAAAAAAAAAAAAAAAAAAATCGGAATCCAGTCTCACGTCTGGGGATAATTCTACATTAAGGAATCTGCAGCTAGTAGTCTCTCAGATATTTCTGACAGAAAAGATTATCTAAGTGGTCAGAAAACACCTGAAAAAGTTGCCAGCAGTTAAAAAAGTTTTTGTAAAGGTAGAAAAAGTTGAAATTAACCAATTTCTGACTAGAATAATCAATAATTGACGAGCTCAATGCGCCAGGATCCTTACAGGAGGAGCTGGAAAAAAGAACTAACCTGTCACTTGTGGTGCATGATGGGAGCAGGGTGCTCTTGGAGGTCTTAAAGGCATAGTTTCCAGGTTCTTGGAAGTCTTAAAGGCACGGTGCCAGTTGGTATTACTGTGATGTTTTTTCATACATGCAGCCCATGGGCTAATTACCTTCTAATACTTGCCTTTTTCTTTGAAAATAAGTGTCTGTATTGGAACACTAAAGGAGTGCGTGTTCTGTTACAGAAAGTATTTTCGGAATTCTATTCTTTTTAATGTAAAACCTATTTGAGTATAGTAGGCTGAATGTTTATATATGTATACATGTATGTTTGAGGGTACTCCATACTTTTTGAGCTAAAAATATATATGTATTTTTGTGTATGCCCCGGAGTCACCGCAAGTGGGCAGGGATTATTCAGTGCTTATGACTATTGAGGAGTATCCCCTGGAGGAGAACCAGTAATGTCACTTCCTGTCCAGATGGATGATGGGAGCTTCAGTGATGTGACATGTGCAGGTGGATGAGGGGCAATCCAGTGCGGTCACATCATGTGTTGATGGGGAATCTAGAACTCTTGCTTGGCATCGGGCAAGGTTTCTTTCTATGCCCAAGTAGAGAGCAATATCTAGATTAAAGTTGCTTTCCTTTGCCCATTGCTAGTGTCCTTTAGTAGTGAAACCATTACTTAATTGGTTTCAGAGTTCATTACTGTGACCTCAGTTTTCTATATTGGTGGCAAAATTTCTTTGAAGAGGAAGCCAAAGACAACTAGCGCATTAGCTCTACTCTGCATGAAGAACAAGTTACGTACCTTCTGTAACAATATATCTGTAATAGACAGATTAGCTATAGATTCCTTATCTTGTGAATTACCTCCAGGCGTCAGACTGGATCCGCAGAATTTTTTCTTCAGCAGTACCCCTGCGCGTTGAAAGGTGGCATCAGTCGGCTTCGCGTTAGTCGTTGCCGTCGTGGTCGCCGGGATGACATCGCAGCAGCTACTTAGACACTGCCCTCATGCGCGGACATCTGTTCTTTCTTTTTCGGCACCAGCCAGCGCAGATCCAGAGAGCGCGATATCTCCAGTCACTTTTTGACTGACTTTTTGCAACTTTTGACAACACCGTTTTTAAGAGTCTATCGACTCCTGGTGCACATCAGGGATGCCAGATTTCAATGCTTGCGGTACCTGCCGAAACCTGATGTCTGTGACGGATCCGCACCGCTTGTGCCTGTGGAGCCTCGAACGAGACCACGATTCCAGGTCGTGTTCTGACTGCCGAACCATGAATCCAAAGTCTTTGCGGGAGCGGTCCCGAAAGCTTCAATCTTCGTCAGCAGTACCCCTGTGCATCAAAAGGTGGCATCAGGCGGCTTTGAGCTCTTTGTTGGCATTGTGGTCGCCGGGATGGCATCGCAGCAGCTACTTAGACGCCACCCTCGCGTGCTGACGTCCGTTCTTTTACACGACATTCCACGCCAGAAGCGCAGAGCCATGCAAAACACTGACCACTGGTGCACAAAACTAGGGCCCTCAAAGGAAGTCCTTAACCCTAGAAGACAGTTCGCAGAACGGGGAGGATGGGTGGGGCGGTAAGAAATCTATAACTAATCTAGGTCTCTTACAGATATATGGTTACCAAAGGTAAGTAACTTGTTCATCTGAAAGAGACAATTAGTGATAGATTACTTACCTTGTGAATAGATACCCCAGCAATACCAACCGCGGAGGTGGGTCGGCGAACAAAGTTCACACCAGAAAGTCCTGGTGAACAGAACGGTCAAAAAAGCCATCTCGCCGGACTTGGCTGTCCAGGCAGTAGTGTTTTGTGAACGTGTGCAGAGATGCCCACATAGCTGCCTGACAGATGTAATTGAGAGGACTCCCGGTTCTAAAGCAGTGGTAGCTGCCGTCACCCTGGTGGAATGGGCGCGCAGTCCCACTGGAGGCTCCTTTGCCAAATAGTAGCAAGCTTTGATGCACAAAACAACCCATCTGGAGATGGTTCGTTTGTGCACGGTCCGAACTTTTTTGGCACCCACGTAGCCAACATAGAGCTGGTCATCCAGCCGAATTGCTTGTTGCGATCCAAAAACAAAATAGTAAAGCGCACGTTTTTGATCCATACAATGGAGCCTCTCTTCCTCCATAGAAGGATGCAGAGGCGGAAAGAAGGTAGGCAAAGTGATGGTCTGACCAATGTGGAAAGACATAACCACCTTGCAAAGTAAGGAAGGTCTGGTTCTTAGGATGACCTTGTCCGAATGAACAGCTAAAAAGGGAGGCCTTGAAGAAAGAGCTTGGAGCTCATTCACCCTGCGAGCAGAGGTGATGGCAACCAGAAAGGCAGTCTTTAAAGTAAGAAGTCTGAGAGGACAGTTATGAAGCGGCTCAAAGGGAGCACACATAAGGTAAGTAAGAACCAAGTTCAAGTCCCACTGAGGCATTATGGGAAGAGGTAGAAAAAGATGAGTAATTCCCTTAAGGAAGTGATTTACAACAGGGGACTTGAAAATAGAAGGGTGATCGTGAAGCCTAAGAAAAGCTGAAATGGCTCAGAGGTAGTCCTTTAGAGTGCCCAGAGCAGAGCCCTGCTGGGTCAAAGACAGGAGGAACATGAGAACCTCAGAAAGGGGATCCACAGCCTTTGCTGTGCACCATGCTACAAATTTGTTCCATCTGCAGGCGTATACAGTCTTAGTGGAGGGACGGCTGGCTGCCAAGATAACATCACAGACTTCGGGAGGAAGGTCGAAGGCTGCCAACTGTCACCACTCAATCTCCACGCAAGGAGGTGGAGACTGGACTGGTTCGGGTGGAGGACCGTCCCCCCCGATGCTGCGACAGAAGATCCTCCCGAAGAGGCAGACTGATCAGAGTATCAATGGCCACGTGCAACAGCTTGGGACACCAGACTCCTCGTGCCCAATCCGGAGCCACAAGGATGACTTGGGCCCAGTCGCGCTTGATCTTCTTCAGCACTCGTGACGAAAAGCATGGCCTAGCAAGTGCCGCCTTGGAAATTCCAATGGCAAGAATTGCGGACATTGCACGTTCTCTTCAGTGGCCAATAGATCTAACCAAGGCTCTCTCCACTGCTGAAAGAGACCTTGGCACCACCACCGGGGAAAACACCATTCGTGATCATCATACACCTGAGGCTGAGTTTGTCCGCCCTGGCGTTCAGAGAACCCGCCAGGTGTTGAACCACCAGGGATATGCCCCGATGTTCCAGCCATGTCCAGAGACGGAGAGCCTCTTGACAGAGTCCACGGCCCGACCCTGCCTTGTTTGTTGCAGTACCACATGGCGGTGGTGTTGTCCGTGAACACCTGCACTACTCTTCCCCGGACAGAGGGAAGAATACCTTCAGGGCAAGAAGGTTGATGTGGAGCCCAGACTCCGCTGGAGACCAGAGGCCTCTGATCTCCGCCTCCCCCATGTGGCCGCCCCACCCCACCCCAGAAGAGAAGCGTCCTTCACCAGGAAAGGGATCTGCCGTTGACCCAATCCTGGTTCATTAGCCACCACTGCAATTGCTGTGCAGTGTCCTTCGAGAGAGATCTGAGCCCAATTGGACATATTCGCCTGATGCGGTGCCCACTGGAACTTCAGGTCCCACTGCAGAGCCCGCATATGCCACCTGGCATGATCTACCAGCAGGATACAGGAGGCTATGAGGCCCAGCAACCTCGGGGTCAGTCGGACCAAAACCCAGGATAGAGGTTGAAAGATCATAACCATAGCCTGAATATCCGAGACTCGCTGTCGGGAGGATAAACCCGAAACTGCGTTTTGTCCAGAACAGCTCCGATGAAAATGCGCTTCTGAGAGGGAGTCCGGTGTGACTACGGCACGTTTATAGTGAACCCCAGCAAGTGCAGGAGGTCAGCCGTAGTCTGGAGGTAGGAGAGGACTGCCTGGGGCAAACCCACCTTCAACAGCCAGTCGTCAAGCTAGGAACCCCTGATCTGCGCAGATGAGCTGCGACCACCACCATCACCTTCCTGAACACCAGAGGGGCGCTGGTAAGGCCAAATGGGAGCACGGTAAACTGAAAGTGCTCGTGGCACACCGTGAACCACAGGTAACGCCAGTGGTCCGGCTGGACGGGGATGTGAAAATAAGCGTACTGCAATTCCAACGCTACCATCCAATCTCTAGGGCAGACAGAACCTGAGCTAGCGTCAACATTTTGAACTTCTCCTACCAGAGGAAGCGATTGACGTTCCTGAGATCCAAGATAGGACACAGGGCTTTGTCCTCCTTAAGCACCAGAAAGTAGTGGGAATAGCAACCACGACCTACTTCTGGAGAAGGAACTTGCTCGATGGCTCCCTTGGCCAAGAGAGCAGCAACTTCCTGTTGGAGAAGGGCCAGATGATCCTCGGATATTCAATGGTACGGAGGTGGCATGGCTGAGGGAGTAGTCTTGAAGGGGAGCCCCTTCAGACTATCTGCAAAACCCACCTGTCCGACATGATAGTGTGCTAGTGGGGGAGGTGATGGCGAATCCTGCCACTCACTGGCGATTGGTGGCCTTAAAAGGCTGGACTAGAAGGGTTTGGAGGCTGCTGCAGAGGGGGCGGCGGTGGACTGGCCTGCTCGCTGGCCCCCAGACCCACGACGGTGGGTCCCACGTCCCCAATTACGCAGGGACTGAACAGCTTGCGAAGGCCTGTGGCTCTGGGAGAAACGTGGCAAGCACCCGTTCCATAGACACGAAAGGGGCAAAAAGCAGACTGCGCAGGACGGGTGGAGAGGCCCAAGGGCTTGGCTGTAGCCCAAGAGTCCTTGAAGTGCTCTATCAAACTGTCTGCTGTGTTGCAGAACAGGCGACGAGTATCAAAGGTCATGTCCATGAAGGTAGCTTGGACATCCCCAGAAAAACCAGTCGACCTCAGCCAGACTACCGTCAAAGGGCTACTGACGTTGAAATCGTCCTGCCTAGCAAGTCGGCAGTGTCCAGTCCACATGGTATGGTAAACTTGGTTGAGTCTCTCCCCTCAGGGACTGCACAAAAGAGCACAGCCCGGGCCTCCTCCGGGCACTGTGGCAGCACCTGCGCTACTGTATCCCACAAAGAGTGAGTGTAACGGCCCAATAGACAATCAGTGTTTACCAACCGCAGTCCCATACTGGAGGAAGAAAATATCTTCCCAAGATGGTCCAGCTTTTTGGATTCCCTATCCGGTGGTGCGGTAGGGAATGCACCTTTGGACGTTGAGGCTTGGACCACCAAGCTCTCAGGGGTGGGGTGTTGGGGGAAGAAAGTGGGGTCGCCCGGAGCCTGGCGGTGGCATCAGGCAATAATCCTATCCACAGGAACCCCTGTGTTGGGCCTGGACCAGAAGCCCAAAAGGATGTCAGTTAGGGCTTCATTAAACGGCAGCGGGGGTTCCGAAGAGCTAGCTGCCAGTTGAAGCACCTCCGTCAGGAGGTTAGTCCTGTCTACTACCGTAGGTAGCTCGAGGTTGAGAGCCTCGGCCGCCCTACGCAACACCACTGCAAAAGAAGCTCCCTCCTCCGTAGCCATGATAGGAGGAGAAAACAGGCCAAGGTCTGAGGAGGTGTCCAGACCACTGGCTTCCCCCAACTGCTCTCTCCAGTCCGGATCATACTCCAACTGGTCAGTTAAAGGGTCTCCAGACTCCTCCCAGTCCTCCTCTGGTTCCCAATCTAGCTTGAAAGGAACACCAAGGTAGAACAGGGGCACAAAAGTAACCGTCGACGCCGGTCCGTGTCGTCGCCAACGGCTGGGGACATAACCAGCTGCGCATGTGGTGCAGGTGAAATCGGCGCCAGGGAAGGTGTTATGAGGTTGACCGGCACCGATCTGGATCCAGGCCTTAATCCAAGGGGACCATGCAGCACCGGGGCCAAAGCCGCTGGTGTCGAAGAACCAGGGTCCCCAGCCAAGTCCACGGGGCCCGAAGGCGCCCCAGCGGAGTCGGGCTGCCCAAAAAGGGCATGCAGCGCTTCGTAAAAGCTTTGAAGCTGGGCAGGGGTAGCTCTGGGTCTCGGAAAGGGAGGGAACCTCAGAGTTGACCATTCATGCTCCGCACACAGCCACGGGAGGGGCACCACCCGCAACCCTCGTCACGTCGGCCAACGACTGGGAGAAGTCGATCAGAGATGATGCTTCTTCGACTTTTTCTTGTGCTTTGACTTACCCGAGTGAGAAGACTGCGAGGAAGAATGGTGGAGGAGGCCGCGCGACCAGGACACGGAGCGGACTGCCCGGCCTCAAGAAGCATTCAGACCCGCTCCCGCAAAGACTTCGTATTCATGGTCCGGCAGTCAGAACACGACTTGGGATCTTGGTCGCGTTCGAGGCACCACAGGCACACGCAGTGCGGATCAGTCACCGACATCAGTTTTCGGCAGGAACCGCAAGCCTTGAAACTGGGCATCCCTGATGTGCACCAGGAGTCTATAGACTCATAAAAACTGTGTTGACAAAAGTCACCTAAAAAGTGACTGGAGGTATCGCTCTCTGGCGCGAAAAAAAAAAAAGAACAGATGTAGGCGCACGAGGACGGCGTCTAAGTAGCTGCCACAATGTCATCCCGGGGACCATGATGCCAACAACGAATACTGAACCGACAGACGCCACCTTTCGACGTACAGGGGTACTGCTGACGAAAAATTCTCTGGATCCAGTCTGACGCCTGGGGGTAATTCACAAGGTAAGGACTCTAATTGTCTCTTTCAGATACTCATAACAGCAGTCTGCCTATTTACCCAAAGGTTCGGAGTCATCAAAAAGCATGTCCGAGAATTGGGTCTGAATACCTCCTGAAAATCCTGCGAACCACATCCAGAAATGTTACTCAAAGACCACCCGAGCCCATGGAACAGGCCATTCTGATGATTTTTATAACTAATCTGCATTTAGTGCTCTGCAGTGCCTGGTCCATCTTGCAAAACACCATTCAATAAATCACACATTCGTTTTTACTAAGCTAAGAATGACAAGCCTAACCACTATAATGCATACTGGGAGGTTGTTAGGAGGCAGGTTGCAATACAAGCTCTGAAAGTAAATCCTTGCGACCACAGTGTCCAAGTTGTCAGAATCTATGTGATTGATTTTGGGAAAGTGTCCCACCTGAACTACCAGACTCTGGTGTAAGACGATAACCATAAAGGAGCGATCTGATGGCCAAGAGCATCCCAAGAAATTGTTAGACTAAACTAGAAAGGTGCGAACCACTTACTTGTCTTTGCCTGC
Organism: Lissotriton helveticus; assembly: GCF_964261635.1. Lineage (NCBI taxonomy): Eukaryota > Metazoa > Chordata > Amphibia > Caudata > Salamandridae > Lissotriton > Lissotriton helveticus. The sequence goes on from NC_136068.1 coordinate 165,187,771, forward strand.
AATCAGCTCGGAGGTCCCAGCCCTGATTGACCGGACTCCTGGGGTCGACGGAGCCGTGAGGTAAACGGCGGTGGCTGCACCAGGCTGAATCTACCCTTGGCAGAGCGGGAGCGCCGGGAGACTCCCAGCCCCGCAGGACCACATCCCCCAGCAGCCTCTGGGGTGGCGCGCTCGTGACGCGCAGAGAGCGCCCGGAGGCGCCATTTAAGGACAGTCCGCCAAGGAGCCCCTGGGTGCGACCCACTTACTTGTCTTTGCCTGCAATCAGCTCGGAGGTCCCAGCCCTGATTGACCTGATTCCGGGGGTCGACGGAGCCGTGAGGTAAACGGCGGCGGCTGCACCAGGCTGCATCTACCCTAGGCAGAGCGGGAGCGCCGGGAGACACCCAGCCCCGCAGGACCACATCCCCCAGCAGCCTCTGGGGCGGCGCGCTCGTGACGCGCAGAGAGCGCCCGGAGGCGCCATTTAAGGACAGTCCGCCCAGGAGCCCCTGGGTGCGAACCACTTACTTGTCTTTGCCTGCAATCAGCTCGGAGGTCCCAGCCCTGATTGACCTGACTCCTGGGGTCGACGGAGCCGTGAGGTAAACGGCGGCGGCTGCACCAGGCTGCATCTACCCTTGGCAGAGCGGGAGCGCCGGGAGACTCCCAGCCCCGCAGGACCACATCCCCCAGCAGCCTCTGGGGCGGCGCGCTCGTGACGCGCAGAGAGCGCCCCGGAGGCGCCATTTAAGGACAGTCCGCCCAGGAGCCGTGCGGGAGCGCCCGGGACAAGGGCGGGACAGTCTGCGACAGTCCGAGACTGGCCGGTACTGGACTGGGCCAGGGACTTTGTCCAACTCTTCATCTGTGAGTCTCCTCCTCTATTAAGTACATTTCGTATATCTGTTCGACTTTGGACAAAGTTTTCCCTATTGCTACATTTAAGGGTGATAACTGTGGCAACTTAGTGAAATATCTATTGAAAATGTCAAAACCCAAAACACCCCAAACTGTTAATACACTTGACAATTATCTCGTCCAAGTTGTCGCTAAGATAAATAACGATAGGAGATCTTCCCTGGGCCTGAGTTTAACCCCCCAAATACCATCAGTAGAAACTTTGCCTCTTGACACATCTGATCTTAAAACTAGTAGCGAGGTACTCCATCAGTCATCCCAGGAGAATAACTCTTTAACACAGCTAGTAGCGGTCCTAGCTGAGGTAGATGCTGATGCAATACCAGTTGAAGAAATCATACTACTAGAAGATGAGCCCCCAGCACCGGTTCCAGCCCCTAGAGGTACAAGGGGGGGGGGGGGGGGGAAATCTGCCAAAGAGGGGCGGGCTCCGCTCAGGCAAAAAACATCCCGACATCTCCTCAGGTAAAAAGAGTAGCGAAGATGAAAGGGATATTACTGAAGGGAAGGTAACGCTGGACGATGACCAATTTAAGAGGCTGGTAAGCGCCCTAGAAATTAAAATTAAGAACATAACTAAACACCTCCTGACCAAAATTGACTACCTAACTGAAGAGGTAATTAGACTAGGGGGGCTCCTGGATAAAGCAAGTCAGGAAAAGGAAAATCCCCCTAGACAGGAGATCCTGAGAGTCGAGACGAAAGAAACCCAGACACCCCACAGGCTAGAACCCCTGGTTAACATCCCCCTTATTTCCACGCTGGGTAATGTTCTTGGAGGGGGGGATTGGGGAGGACTGGGTGCAAGCGGGGCTTCTGAAGGGTTGGGGAGAAGGGATAGATCCGAAGAGTCTAATATAGAAAAGGGCCCAGTAGAATTGATCGTCGAGGCCTCGCCTCTAGTATTGGTCCTTGCCAATGTCCCTCATCTGGAACCTGGGCACATAGAGAATTCATCCTTTCTGATAAATAAATCACTGCACTGGCTTTCGCGAAATATGGCCTTTTCCCTGGGGGGTATGGATCAACTGGCCCAAGAGGTGGTAAAGGCTAGAAGAGTAGAGTGGATCGGGGGAAGTAACAAAAAATACAGAGGGGACTGTGTGGTATTACACTTCTCTGATCCAGAGGTGTTGCCAAATGTCCTGGCTAATATATATCCCCCACAGCGTAGATCCACGGAGACAGTCCCCCTAACTTTGGACTTCTTTTATGCAAGGAGAGGTAATAAGCTTAATCCCTCTGTGCTGAGAACGAAATGGAACACGGTGGTACGGAGAGGAAAGCCTTCTGACGCCAAAAGTAGCTGGGGTATGTCCTTGGAGAACGGATTCTCAGCCCTGTCAGGCTTAAACGAGTGTGATTGACTGCACGAGAGGGAGAGTGACTTGATGGATCGCACAGCCAACATTCCATCTGGAGAGGCTGTCATTGTAGAGAGGAGAGCACCTAAATTCATCCCTCTACCTGCCATCAAATCAGTATAAGGAAGTAAACACTCTCGGGGTAAGGTGGAGCATGGTCCAGTTAGGTTACTTAGCCTCTGCTGCCAGCTGTCCCAATGACCGTAGGGCGTGTAGCCCTCCACTTAATCTACAATATCCTCTTTGTAGTCAAAATTTGTTGTCATCAGAAGAGATGGTTGGCTTAGCTAAAGAGGGCCTCCAACTCCTATCATGGAACTTGGCGGGAATTTCGAGCAAACTAGAGTCCCCAGAATGGGGGGGGGGGGGGGAGTTCATTCAGCTCCATGATATAATCATGTCACAGGAAACCTGGGCAGTGCTCCCTGTCCATCGGCAAGGGTTTCTAAACTTTTTTATTCCTGCAAAAAAGAACCCCAAGGGGCGTCCATCAGGGGGGTTAATTATATGGGTACGGCAATCTCTACAATGCACCACAAGAGTAAGGCCCGTGAATAATTGCGACATACTATCAGTTGTGATTACTTGGGGGGATGGTTCCGAGATGGCCCTTTTCAACATTTATGCCAGGGGAGTTCCTGGAGGTAAAGGTTCAGATGTGGTACCAGCACTAGATAACAACATGGAAGTCCTGCCACAGCACATTACAATCATGGTGGGGGGTGATGTGAATACCACATTTGAACCCCTGGGTCCTGAAGATAGTGAACTTTCCCAAGAAGAGGATGCCAAATGGGGAATACCGCAGCTAGACTTACCCCCGATAAAGAAATGGTCTGAGGCAGCCGTTCAATTGAAGAGCATGTGCTTAGCCAGGGGGTTGAGGGCTGCAAATGGACGCACCCTTTCAGACCTACATGGTGCTCCCACTTTTGACAACCTCAGGGCAAGTAGTAGGATTGATTACATCCTTGTAGATGTCAGAGTCTGGCACAGGGTTAGGGACATGAGGGTCACCCCTAGAGTGGAGAGTGACCATAACCCGTTGTGTTTGCTCTTCCAATTAAATCATGGGGTAACAGTGCCAGGCTTGGGTATGGGTCTCCTGCCCCTGGATTTAATCTCCACTAACAATCTACGCCATATAAAGTGGGCTGCACTGTTAGATAGGCCTGAAAAACTGCAAGATTTAAAAGTGGTGGTGGCAAATGAAGTGAGTAGTTTGCAGGACCGATACAATGATACTGATTTTTATAAACTAATTGAAGAGGCACATCCCAAATTCTTTCTAAAGATACAGGGGTTCTTTTTAAAGGAAGTCAAGCAGAAAAAGGGTGTGTATCCTTTGAAAATGGCAGGATGGTATGATCAAGCCTGCAGAAGGGCGAGACAGAATCTAAGCGTGGTATTAAGAAGTAAAAATAGAGGAGAAGTCCTGAAGGCTAGGGACGAGTACAGAAAAGCCCAGATCAGGGTAAAACGATCGTGGGATGAAAGCCAGTGGCAGGAACTAAAGAATGCTTGTGCAGCTAAACAACAAAAATAATTTTGGGCAATTATAAAATGGGATAGGGGTGGAATAGCTGAATGTCCAAAAAAAATGTGGCAAAAGAATGTTGGGTTGACTTCTTTAAGCCGCAATACTCCTTTACAATGCCCCTTGAGTGTCAACCTACCCCGCCCATAGTATTCTACAAAGAGGAAGTATTTACAAAAAATGATGTAAGTGTAGCACTGGACGGGGTGACAAGAGGGAGGGCACCGGGCATTGATGGCATACCGGCCGATGTATTTTTATCGGACCGGGATCATTGGTGCCTGTACTTTGCCTGGCTCGCAAATTCTATAGCACAAGGAGCAGCAATACCTGCCTCGTGGAAAGGCGCAGAGATCATCCCAGTCTTTAAAAAAGGAGATAAGGCCTTACCATCTAATTACAGACCCATCAGCCTTATCGACTCAGCGCAAAAATTGATGGGTAGAAGGATTCAAAATAAAATACAAGACTGGATAGATGAAAATGGAGTCCTCTCGCCATACCAAGCTGGATTTCGCCCCCTAACCAGCTCCATTGATCAGGTTTTCCACTTTCTAACCCTGTATTGGAAAAATGTTACCCTAGCAGATGGTCCATTGTTTGCTGTTTTTGTAGACTTAAAACAGGCATTTGACCTAGTTCCGCGGCAAAAAGTATGGAATGTGCTAGGCGAACTTGGAATTAGCCCTGAACTATTGTCATTACTAGTGCGTATGTATGAGGGCAACAACGCCAAGATTAGATGGGGGACACAGGGCGAAGTCACTGATTCTTTCCCCGTAGAGCGTGGGGTGAGACAGGGATGTGTCCTGGCCCCCACCTTATTCTCTCTTTATATCAATGGAGTAGTGGACCATCTTAGGAAATCACCAACTGATGCCCCTATCTTAGATGGGGTGGGGGTCCCGGTACTCATGTTCGCGGATGATACTCTGCTGATATCGCGAACGCCTAGTGGGCTACAAAAGTCAATTAGCCCTTTGGGGACTTCTGTAGGACTCGGGGCTTGGAATTAAATACTGCAAAAACCAAGTTCATGAATATGAACCCTGCTAAGTCGTTTAAGGGGGCAATGTATTTTAATGGGGCCGTTCTAGAAGAGGTGGATGCCTTCACATATTTGGGTATTAATCTACAGGGGAATATGCAGTGGAAATCGCACATTGATTCCGCGGTTTTAAAGTTCCATCAGCTGTCAGGGGCCATAGCTCAGAAGCATAAATCTTCATTGACAAAACCTATCCAACCTGTTTTGGAGATTTATAGCATGAAAGTTCTTGGTGCATGTCTTTATGGAGCAGAACTATGGGGGTTCGCTAACATCAATGGGTTGACAGTTGCAGAGAATAAATTTTTACGCAGGCTGATTGGCGTCCCGCAGAGTACCCCATCTATTCCTCTCCTCTATGATTTAGGGAGGAAAAAAATCGAGGACCAGGTTCGGCTGCGCCCACTACTATTTTGGAGGCGCATAAAGACTACGCCTGAACTGGGCCACTACGCTGCTGCACTCATGGATATTGTCAACTCTGATCGGTTCCATAAAATCACGTGGTTAAAAGAAATCAGGAATCTATTAAACAAGCTGCATCTTGACCACTTATGGACTATTACTGACCCTGCAGCTTTTCCCTCCAAGGATGTGTTAAAGAAAATGTACTGGGACATGATACTCAGCTCGGTTTTGTCATCTAATCAGCCCTCGGTGTTAACATCCCAGTATTTGGAACATAAACTAGTCCCAACTTGTGAACATTATTGGGACTTGATCACAAAACCATTGGATAGAAAGCTGTATTTTCAGTTCAGGGTGGGTTGCCTACCGCTTAATGCATTTACATTAAAATGGTCCCCTGGTAATGTTAACACCTGTGCTCACTGTAAGGATCTTGTTGAGGACATTCCACATTTTCTGTTCGCCTGCCCCCTTTATGCGACTCCAAAGCAAAGATGGTTAAAACCTGCATGTAGAAATTTAGGGACTAGAATACATCAAGAAGCGCTTAGAATTCTAAGAACAAATTGCTCCCCTTGTCTCGCCATTGCACTAGCCAAATATTTGGGCTGGGCATGGATTATACGCACCCGCACTTTATCTAAATGAATTGTGTTTAAAATTAGCAGATCGTTTCTAGATGATTTTTTACTCACTTTTCGCATCATGTTTCTATTTTTAAGCGGTTGTACATTTTAAATATGTTTCCGACAGCACTCTATGTTTAATGTGTATTTTAATTGTTGTAAACTAGAATAGTATTTATTATGTATAGAGTAGGGTGAAAATGCTTTTATGACAATGCTGTCCAATAAAGCTTTGAAACTTGACTTGAGAAAGATGTCTCCACCCACCCAAATGCCATTCCATCGCTGCCTTGCTAAAAAGAGATTTAAAAATAAAAGTTACATCGGTCTTCTGCTTCCCTATCAGAATGCTTGAACATGTTAGCCTTTGAATGGTTAATATGTATAGTAGAAGCGAACTTTTCTACTCTGTCCTTAATCAAATTAGTAAAACTAGACTTCCTTTGAAAAGGGATGCTCTCACATAGGAAACATTCCTTCAGAAGAAACTAGTTTGCTGGCATCTGGAGTTCAAAATATGAGCAGACATCTGCATGCTCTGGAAGCAAAAGATTTCCTCAACATCTTTACCCTTGACGAGCCCGGTTTCAAAAATCCCAAGGAAATCTGAGCCAAAAACGCCATAGAATCTCATGAAGGTCCAAGGTCAAGTGTTTTTCAGTAGGTCATGTATTTTTCATGTGCATGTGGTTGATTTTTACAGCCGTTTTCAAAATAAAATGTACATGGATCGTCACTAGGATTTTCTAGACCCAAGATTGCAGTCTTTAATGACGCCTCTGAGCGTAGTTCCAGAAATTGCTGCCATCAAAGCAGGCCAGACTGGTGCCATCAACCCTTTCTCCTTCCGAGAATGTAAATAGATCCAAAATTGGGACCACATTGCATAGGTGATGCAAACTTTGCAGTGGGAAACTGTTCAAAGAAGAGTTTTAATTAGAAAAAGGGCATGCTGGTGTATACACATGAGCAAGAGAAAGAGAAACAGAATAACTTCTCTTCATCACAACATTGATAACTCACTGGTATATCCTTTCACTAATCTACTTTCAGTCATAAATACAAGTAAAGACTTAAGTGGAGGTTTTGAAGGGTAGAAGGAAGACAAATTGAATTTAAGACGCAGGAAGGGCTTCTGGGATTCAAAATACTAGGGATTTTTAGGAGAATTATGTGAAGAGAGAGGACCAATGGGTGATCGAAGTAGGCATAATTAATCTGGTTTGACAAAGCAGGGACCCATCAGCAGTCTTGTCTCACACGTAATAGCACAAGGTTCAAAAGTCAAGCGGCATTAGGCTGTCTGATGTCTCCAGCTAGACAATGGAGACCGTCGGCATATTTATATGGGTGTACATCTGATCAAAGCTGCTGTCACTTTAGCTGTAGGTGATTAAATCCCTGCTTCTATAAGATTGCGTAGATCTTGCTTGTTACCAATAGTATTATCTAAATCAACTGCTAGTCTTGTCAATGAAGACCATTCTAATGCCTTATAATCTTAGTCTGCATAATATAAGTAGCTTTAATAAAAAAAGAAAATAAATAACATTTGATCTGTTCACATGCAAACAATGTTTTGCTAGAATTTGAGATTGTTGCAATCATTAGATCTAGTTAGGCAGCAGTCTAGCAATAGGTGAGAATCAAACCCACCAACCAGGGATTTCCCCCATTGCGACTTCATGCAAGTATTGCACACCACAATATCAGCACCCTACTATTTGGATCCATGCTTTTAATATGTCTCAAACTCTGGTAGGAAGAGCATTGGGGTTCTTTAAGAATCAATGTGATACCAACTATGCTTTTCCACACAACACCCACGTAATCACATAGGTATGCACTGGGTTACTGGTAAGTTAGTCTAATAAAAATATGTATATGCAGAAATAAATGAAACACTACAAGTTTGAAAAACATGTCCCACTTTGTTTCAATTGTTAGTTATCCAAATGCAAAAACAGATATTACACAACAAATTGGAAAAGTTCTTACAACACAAGACTGAGAAAACAAAGAAACAAGACAACATTTTGGAACATTGGTTAAATGGTAGCTCAAAATGATTGATTGCAATAAGAGTTATATCTGCATCGACTGCAATCCTCTTGTGAGGGATATTTCACACAAATAAAAACGGCCTGTGAAAGGACATTACATAGACTGTTTTGTACGATATAACTTTCATTTCACCAGTGCTTTAAGAAATACATTGACATTGTGTAAAATTTAAACAAGTGCTTCTAATTTATTCACAATCGCATAAAAAGGAAAAGAGCAGAAGAGTTTAAGGAAATGAGTCAATGCTTTACATAATTTCAAAATGTTATTCAACACTGCAAGTGCAGAACTCCATGAACCCTTTCAATAAATTAACTGTGATTCTCACTCCCTTGAGAAAAATGGGAGCAGCCATGCCACACAGCTCATTCTATATTTTACAATTCTTCCTCCAACCAGCTTATAACTGTACGTTACAGGATGGATTCAGTTGAAACATTTTTTCCAGAGTTCTGCCAAGACGACGAAGGCAAAGGTTAAACCCAAACAGAATACGATGTTATCCTTTCCACTTCAGATTGAAGTGCTGTTAGACCAACGTGACACTTGCTGCTTGGAGATAACCTTGGAGATACTGCAGTGCCTCTGCATTTAGGTTAGTACTTAACATTGACGGAACCTTGAATATAAAGAGAAAGAGAATTTAAGGAGGCTGGTGGATCAGTCCTAATACACCGCACAATGCATTAAATAACAACCACAAATTAGTTATCAACAATTTAATCTATTACAAACACCATCTAACTTTACAATAAGCATAATGTTGAAATGAGGGGCTCTCAGACTCTTGCCACTGTAAATCATTAAACCAATTGAGTACATTGCTTACCTGTAATCGTAGTTCTCTTCCAGGGGACTCCTCATCTTAGTCATAAGCACTGAATAGTTCCGCCCATGTGCATGGACCCCCAAGCATATATTAAATATATACACATATAAATACATATATGTACACATATACATACAGATCAATAACTCAGTCGATTCACAGCAGTGACTCCACAGACTGAAACGGACCAGAATTTTGTGCTTAAAGCTTCTTTATTGCTCGGTCGGCTTGATGCGTTTCGGCTCAGATGAGCCTTGATCACATGACATCACGGAAATTAATATTAATTTTAATTAAATATGCGGACATTGACCGGGAACGCCTGCTCAAAGAGAAAGATGAATTAAATGAAGCGTAGGACAAACTGGGCGAGACAGAAGAAATACTTAAACTACGCAAAGATATGCTAATGAGACTCAAAAAAGAGTAAGAAAATCAAAGAACATAAAGCGTATACATTTTTAAGAGACAAGAATGACTACGAGTTAGGGCAATTCTTCACATTTGCTAAAAAATATGACGCGCTCCGAGTCTCTAAGCTCAAAGGACCATAATTTCCATACAATTTCACATCAAACCCAATGCCAAAAAGATCTGAAACTAACAATAAAAACAACATTCTCGGACCTCTACCCTGCAGGGAGTAATAAATCGGAGATGAGACACCCCGAGGGAGGACAACAAAGTGTGAATCCATCACCAGGCGAAGAACTCCATTTTTTATGCGAGGAGAGGAGACAAACCCTTCGACCCAGACCGCAAAAGGACCTACGCAGGACAATTGCAAATTACAGATAAGGCCAGAGGTGCAAAGCCGGAAAACACCGCCAACAGCAACAAAAAAAAGAGGTCTGAGCCATTGGAAAAAGAGATAATCAACTCAGCAGCTACTAACAATACCGCAGTCAATCTAAATAAAATTGAACTAACACCAGAGGAAACGCTTATATTAAGCCTCGGTTTATCATACTGTCCAACCAGTGATTTTATTTACGCATCAACAAGGATGGACATTTATATAGGGATCACAAAGCTAAAATTGAAAAAATATTATATGCTTCAGGGTGACAACACAACGTCAACCACGGGGGAATCGCTGAGGATGAAGATAATCTAACATTACACAATCGGATCTTCCTCTCTTCGGCGAACTTGAGGAACTTTGGGATGGAGAGACCAGTCAACAACCTATTATCAGTAGATTTACTGATAGTACTAACAGTGATGGAAGCACAAGGCTTACAACCCCCTTCAAAACTAAATCCACGTTCAACCCTATTGCCCCACGTGACTCTATAGATGTGTTCCATGAAAAAGTTACGTCTCGCATTAAAAAAACTCAACAAATCTGTGCTTATGGCCAAAAGAAAATATAGCAGACAAGATCACAAATAAAACAGCCGGATTCAGAAATGACAAAAGAATAAAGGAATTGTCATACGCAACAGTGACCATGATGGAGACATCGTCCTTTGGTCTCTGGAGGACTATAAAAACAAAGGTTTTAGCCAACTGAATGATCGATCATGCTACAGTCGGAGCAATACGGCAAATTTGAAAAACTCATATCCGGACATCTACAAGAAATTGGCAGCATGGAGTAAACAAGATCTAATCGGTGAGGACGAATATACATTTCTCAAAAAAGACGATCCTACTACTCCTTCAAAATACTTCCTTCCGAAGATACACAAGGATATTGTCAAGCCTCCTGGCCGTCGGATCATCCCAGCAAGAGACGGACTGTCAGAAAATTCGTCCCAATATGTGGACTATTTTCTACAAGATTTTGTTAAAAACTTGCCGTCTTAGGTTCGTGACACAGGTGATTTAATCAGAAAAATCAAAGGTGTTGTGTGGCAGGATGATTACTTGCTGGTAGCATTAGACGTTACCTCCCTTTATACCAGCATCCAACACAAAGATGGAATCAATGCCATACAATACTTGCTTGCCAAACGTCCCACACAATATCAAAAACACAGTGAGATGCTGGTCTCCATGGTTGAATTCTGTTTGAACAACATCTTTATGTTCAATAATTTAGTATACCAACAGACAAGGGGAGTTGCCATGGGGACCCGCTTCTCCCCCAGCTACGCATGTTTGCACATGGGCTGGTTGGAGGAGCTGGTCCTCAACATCGAACAAAAACATATAGTTGAGAGCAATATCAAATTGTGGCTCCGCTATATTGATGACCTGATAGTTTGGCAAGGGACAAAGGAACAGGCATAGGATTTTGTTACTAAGATCAATTACAATTTCCCAAACCTAGAATTCACGGAAAATATCAGTGAGGCCTCTGTTAACTTCCTTGATACACAAGTATATGTCCATAACAACAAGATAGAGACCAGTCTTTACAGGAAGGAGACAGCAGGCAACTCTACTGTGCATGCACACAGCTCACACCCCAGACATCTGATCAACAGCATACCATATGGCGAGAAGCTTCGCCTCAGACGGATATGCCGCAATCAGGTTGATCTGAAAAGAGCTTAGTAAATACAGATTCTTAGAGAGGGGTTACTCCCCAAACATAATTAGTCAAGTTATCTCTAAATCTATGATCATGACAAGGGAAGAACTTCTCAGAGATAAACAACCACACAAGGTCTCTAACCTATCAGGGACTAGTCAGATCACAAATGAATTCCGTATTTTCCTTGGCACAGTTGACAACATAAAGCCATTCAGAAATTTTTACAATACAGTTGGCCCCACGTCCTAAATGACCCCGTGAGTGAACCCCTGCTACCACAGAGGGTGTCCTTCACACACAGCAAAGCGCCATCTATGAGAGATAGTCACTACCAACCCGGAGATCATGGACAATGCCACTTGGCTACAGATGCACAAGGGATTTTATAAATGCACAACGTGTAAAGCATGTATTCATGGCACCAATACCAATACATACTCCACCCCTTTTAGTGACAGGGAATACAAAATTCAAAAACCGTTTAACCTGCAAAACTGAATTTGCTGTCTATGTACTTATGTGCCCATGTGGCCTTAAATACACAGGCAGCACAAAGTTACAAGTTCACAAATGGGTTCTTCAACATCTACATGCAATCACAAACCAGGATAACACATATCCGGTAGCTCGACATTTTAGGGAGTTTCATCAATCCAACAACAAAGATCTCAGCTACTTTGTGATTGACACAGTATCCCCAAGCAGATGTGGAGGAGACAGAGACCACAAATTTAAAAAGCTGGAGACTAGGTACATTTTACAACTAGATACCAAACATCCAGGGGGTCTCAATGTCACTGAGGATCTGTATACATGTCTTTAAATAATATTTTAAAGTTTTATTAGGGGATGATGTAATGTGGTTTTAGGTCTGATTTTGATATTGCTGGGTTTTTTTTATGTACAGGCTTGTACTCCATATGAACTGGGAGACATGACTATGATGCATACTGTCCTTTCACACTGTTTTAACCATTTTTATTGGGATGTATTTATGTGCCTAGTTCATATTTATATATTTATATATCTATTTATTAAACAGCATTTGCATGTACCGATGATGAATATTCACACAGGATGTGACATGAGGTATCAGCATTTTTGCACAGCAATATTTTGCACTATACCTCGAGTTCTATATGGATGAACGCACCTAAAAGAACTCTTGGTATCCCTTGCTCCATCTTAACTTTGATATTTTGACTAGCATATTCTCATGTCGCTGTATATCAGGATGACCAACCGTTATGGTTGGTGATACTTTTCCTCAAACCCATCGATCCATGAGATAACGCCACATACCAAATAAAGCATAGTTAGCTCCCGCCAGAATAATCTTAAGAAATCTGAACATACATTATAGTTCCATACGGGACCAAACAGTACGAGTCCAGTATTACACAGTTATCTTTGTAATCTACACACTGATGATACAAGAGACGATCAGAGCAGTTCACATGCAGAAGATATTTATGTATTAATAGTGATATATTCTCACACAACACTTTTGGCACGATTTGTACTTCAATTTTTCTTTGTTTCACGGTGACCAGCATCCGTTTAATAGTTGGCATTTAATATATTTAGAGAAATGAAACAAAATCCCTTTTCCTCTTCAGCAGGCATATTTCAGCTGAGGTGATCGGACATAAGTCATTACAGATTGACACGCCACAGCACCTTTAGATATCCATGCCATAATGATAGTCATAATCGGCAGTACAGAGGGCAACATGGACATTTAAGTATATTATAAATTGCTTTTCCATCAATATGTATATCACATTTACACATGCCTCTAGACAAACACTGTATTATGAAACATTAACTCAGGCTGTTTGGTATTTTATCAGAATTTTAAAGTCTTATAAGGTATATGTATTTGCTGAGTAAAGTAAAGTAAAGCAAAGTAAAGTTTTTATTTGCACAATTAATTAAAATCATTGCAAAGGGCACTCACAGAAATGACGATTACATAGTAAAGAAGGGGAGGATCTACACAAAACAATTACAAACACAGAAGAATTATAAATTAAAAGGACAGATGATAATGTCACTGCTGAGATTTTCTCTATTTCCATTAATTGCTGGTCATGTAACGTTTTAACTCACACTGTCACTTTAAAAATGCACAGAAAGGTGGAATGGTCATGTCATGTGAACAAGGCTCGTTAGAGGCTAAACGCGTTATGGAGACTACGGAGTGAAATAATATCAGCACTTACTTTGGGTCTGTGTCTGTTTTTGGTGCGATTCATCTTGATACGGAAGAAAGTGATACATACATATATGCACATATACATACATCTATATTCCTTACATTTCTGCTCCAGTTATGAAACAGGACGGATGCAGCATGGAATTCTGTGGTAAATATTTATTCAAACAGCATAGTTTGCTAAGTTATGCATTCGGCCGTAAAACCTCTCTCTACCTTTTTCAAACTTCGCTTGCGCCATTTTCAACACCTCTTTTATACAATGTAGCAATGCAATTGGTGTATCCCCAGTATCCCATCATGCCTCACAGGTGATGGTCAGGTTTCTTAAGGTGATATGGAATCCAGAGCACACCGGATATGAAAAAGACTGCATTAAAAATTCGTCCCGGGAGGGTTGCTTATGACTATGAGGAGGATTTTCCTGGAAGAGAACTTGGATTACAGGTAAGCAATTTATCCTTTTTCAGGGGGGTCCTCTTTAATAGTCCAACACAGACTAGAATTGCTAGCCCATTCCACAACATGCAGAAAGAATGTTAATAGCAGCGGTCACAATTGTGTCCAAAAAATCCTTATAGAAGTCTGCTCTACTTGAGTCTAGACAGTGATGCCTGCTAAAAGTATGCACCGATCTCCACGTTGCAGCACTACATATTTTGGAACTGGGTACATATCTCAGTACAGCAGTCATTGCTGCTTTGCCCCTGGTAGAATGGGCCTTAGGAATGGCAGGTAAGTGTTTGTTAGCTAACTGGTACGAAAACACTATACAGGAAACTATCCACATAGAGACAGATCGTTTGGAGGAAGCTAAGCATGTTCTCATTGGACCGTAGTTGACAAAGAGGTGGTCAGACTCTGGTGCCTTTTATTTTATCCAAGTAAAACTTTTTTAATGTCTGAAGAATGCAAAGCCCTCTCCGCTGGGGTCGAGGGGTTAGGAAAGGAAGTTGGATGTGAGATGGTTTGGTTAATGCGAAAATCGGACACGACCTTGGAGAGAAAATTAGGATGAGTCCCAATGACCACCCCAATACAGTAAAAATCTGTATAAGGTTTGTTAGCACACAGACTGAAGCTAAGTGCTGAATTAATAGCCACTAGAAAAGTCGCTTTGTTGTAACCACGCTTTGTGTATTTTTTGTTTTTTAAACAAAAGTTACTGGCATTTTTCAAGTACATATTGCATGAGGTATTGGTGCAATTGTGGTTCACAATTCGGGCACCTGGGCCCTGTAGACTTATTTTTCCACAAAGACAGTCTTTTGTCATAGTCAGAAGCAAACAGTGGCTATCGTGTTTACAACACCTTTAAAAAAAAAAAACACATCCATGTTGCTTATTGTTTATTTGCAACCTAATTGTACTTTACAGTTGAAACTAAGAAACTGTTGTAACTCCCTCTCTATTCTCCCCCCCCACCCCCTTTCCCCTGGGGGCCCCTTGTGTTTCTACAGAGTGTGAGGACTGACATGGACTTTGCTCTTAACATTTGAATAGTGTTTGGATTTTCCATTTTCACTGATTTGATGCGTCAGACATGGAGGTCGAGGGGCAGGATCCTTGGTGACCAGGGAGAGATGTGTCAGATATAGGGCATGTATGTGTGTCCCATTGCTCAGTTATACATCTTTGTGCTTTCATGCCTATCTTCGAGTCAGAGCTCGGAGCTAATTAAACATGTGTTATTAGGAGTAAAAGTGGGTATACTCATGTGGTCAGTAGATCCACAGTTATTAAAGCTTCAATTAGGGTATCCCATTCCATCGCTAGTGGTTTCTTCCGCAGGCCTCTATATTCCTCTCTGCGGAGTGCTCCGCTCTTCCCCATTGTAGAACATCTTCTCACCAAGTTGAGATATTCAGGGGGGATGTGGACTTCCATCGGTTCGTTAATTGACGTTTCACGAGTAGAAGAGCCTGGTCTACAAATCTAGACTATGCTGTGCAATTTTTGGCGTGGGGATACAGGCCCAGCAGACATCTCTCCGCTGAGTACTGGTTATGGCCCCCTATTGTCTCCCTTATAACTTTGGATACTTATGGCATGTAAGTCCAAAGGTCATGGCAAGACCATAATATGTGAATTCGTTTTGCATCTTGTTCGAGGCATCTAAAGTATGCAGAGGACGCTGCTGGGTACAATCAATGAATCAATCCATTTGTAGAGCGCGCTACTCACCCGTAAGGGTCTCAAGGCGCTAGGAGGGGGGGGGGGGGGGGGAGACGCTATTGCTCGAATAACCAGGTTTTGAGGGGTTTCCTGAAGGCGAGATAGTCCTGGGTCAGTCGTAGGTGTGCGGGGAGGGAGTTCCATGTCTTGGCTGCCAGGTAGGAGAACAATCTTCCTCCGGTGGTGGTTCTGCGAATCCGTGGGACGGTGGCGAGGGCGAGGCTGGTGGAGTGGAGCTGGCGGGTGGGTGGGGGTGTAGAACGAGAGGCGGTTGTTGAGGTATTCGGGGCCCATGTTGTGGAGCGCTTTGTGTGCGTGGGTGAGCAGCCTGAACGTGATCCTCTTGCTGACGGGGAGCCAGTGCAGGTTTCTCAGGTGGGTGGATTTGTGGCTGTGGCAAGGGATGTCGAGGATGAGTCGTGCGGAGGCGTTCTGTATGAGCTGAAGGCGTTTCTGAAGTTTGGCTGTGGTTCCTGCGTATAGGGCGTTCCCGTAGTCCAGTCGGCTGGTGACTAGGGCCTGGGGGACCGTCTTTCTGGTTTCGGTGGGGATCCACCGAAAGATCTTTCGGAGCATGCGCAGGGTGTTGAAGCATGAAGACGAGACTGCGTTGACTTGCTTGGTCATCGTGAGGGAGGATTCCAGGATGAATCCCAGGTTGCGTGCGTGGGTGTCGGTGCGGTGCCCAGCGCCGTGGCCCACCAGGAGTCGTCCCAGAAGGATGGGGATTGTCCGAGGATGAGGACCTCAGTCTTGTCCGAGTTGAGCTTCAGACGGCTGTGCTTCATCCATTCTGCGACATCTTTCATTCCGTCCTGGAAGTTTTTTTGGCGGTGAGTGGGTCTTTGGTTAGGGAGAGTACCAGTTAGGTGTCGGAGTAGGAGATGATGTTGATGTTGTGTTTGCGTGCGATGGTGGCGAGGGGGCTCATGTAGATAGTGAAGAGGGTTGAGTGAGGAGCCTTGGGGTACGGAGCAGATCTTGGTGGCCCCGGAGCGGAAGGGAGGGAGGCGGACTCTCTGGGTTCTGTCAGAGAGGAACGATGTGATCCAGTCCAGGGCCTTTCCTTGGATCCCAGTGTTGTAGAGGCGGGTTATTAGGGTGCGGTGGCAGACGGTGTCAAAGGCTGCCGAGAAGTCCAGGAGGATGAGAGCGGCTGTCTCTCCGTTGTCCATCAGGGTCCTGATGTCATTGGTGGCTGCGATGAGGGCACATGGTGTGTAGCCTGTGTCGTGTGAGGTAGGCTCTGACAAGATCATAAATTGTATTAGTTTAAATCTGGAGTCGAGTCAGAGCTTCTTTGGGAAGGCCACAATTGTTTCCAACTCCTTGTCTTGCAGGTCCCTCTAATATCTTATCCACACCTGTCGTGCAGGTGAGTCAGGGGTACTGCTAGGTGGGTTCTCACTCTGCAGTATATATAACCAACGCACCAGGTGTTTACCGTTGCCCATTAAGTGTACTGCATGTATGAATTCATGTGCAGCAGGTTCAACACTGTTAGGGGCCCAACGTAGTTTTACATATTGTGTTATGTTGGCATGTGTGAGATACAGGGAGTCCGGAAGCCGTGCATATGTATGAAATCCATGTGGTTTAATAGCATACCATCCCCCAAAATTATCCCTATCGTGGACACTCCAGCTTGCTCCCATATGTGAATGAGCCGTGTCGTCAGTACACCCGTTGGGGAGGGGAGACCCAGAAAAGTTACATTAGGTGCATATGGGATAGCCTTGGCTGTGTATTTAAGGGCTTGTTTCCAGTATATGAGGGCAATTTTCAATAATACTGGGGCCCGAGCAGGAGTGCGCACCTGGGGATGTAACAGTGTGTGCAGTGCACCCAGCTTGAGTTTGTGGGGTGTATAGGATATTTTGTTTAAATTATGGCCTGCTAGCCAATATGACAGCCATTGCAATTGCTTTGCTAAGCAGTAGTATTTGAAGTCTGGTGCTCCCAGCCCCCCCCTTATCTGTCGGCAGTTGCAGATTGGTTAATCTTACAAGTCTACGTCCAGTTCCCCAGATCAGTTCCATTAGCAACGTGTTCAGAGTTTTGAAATATGACGCTGGCAGATTAGTGAAGTAATATAATAATCTTGGGAGTATTACCATTTTTTATATAGCGACACGCCCTGCCACTAAGAGGGGGGTAGGGACACCCAGAATGCCATTTGTGAGTGCACAGTGGAGATGGCTTTCTGGAGGTTCCCTTCCAGCAAGTCCCTATATATCTGGACTACTAAATAATTAAAGGTGTTGGGGGGGGGGGGGGGGGGGCGACTGAGTATTTTGCCTCCTAAAGTGACTTCTAGGGGTTGGGGGCCAATTCTAAAGAAGAACGCATGTGATTTATAAGCGTTTATGGATAATCCAGAGATTTGTTCAAATGTTGTCAAGATCTGAGCAATATGTTGTAGGTTATGTATATTTTTGACATATAACACTATATTGTCGGCGTAGAGCGACAGTACATGTGTTGAGGGACCAATGGGTGTTGCCCAATTCAGGGCCTCTTGCCGCATCCATTGCCAAAGCAAGGACAAACAGCATTGGGGATAGGGGACATCCTTGTCTCGTTCCCCTATGTATTGAGTACTGCTCTGAGATATGGGCTTCTGTATGTGCTCTCGTGGTGGGTGATGCATAAAGTAGCCTGTCCCATTTTGTATATCCTGGGGGAAATCCAAACTTATTAAGGGTGGCTAACATGTACTCCCAGCTTAGGGTATCGAACGCCTGACGCAGGTCGAGTGAAGTGCATCCCGCCGCTTGGAGGTCATTAGGGGTGGCATACATTACAGGATACATTCTGCATTCGTTTAAGGATGTGCAGCGGCCAAGTATGAAGACACATTGGTCTGTATGTATGAGTTTGGTTAGCAACGGGAGTAGACTACGTGCTAGTTTTCTTCTTAATATTTTATACTCAGTATTTAATAATGATAAAGGTCTATATGCAGTCATATCTGTAGGGTCTCTAACAGGTTTTGGTAGCGATGTCACAAGTGCATGTGCTGTGGAAGGGGATAAGTTGCCTTTTTGCAGTGCTGTTC
The DNA here is from genome assembly GCF_964261635.1 of Lissotriton helveticus. Taxonomy (NCBI): domain Eukaryota; kingdom Metazoa; phylum Chordata; class Amphibia; order Caudata; family Salamandridae; genus Lissotriton; species Lissotriton helveticus. The sequence goes on from NC_136068.1 coordinate 165,206,483, forward strand.
GATACATAAGGAGCAGCCGTGGGGCAATCCGGTTGCGAAAGTGGCGTAAAATTCCACAGTCTGTCGAGGCCCGGTGTTTGATTACAGGGGAGTTCCCGGATAGCCTCCCTGATCTCAGTGTGTGTTATTAGTGCCTCTAGGTCCGCCTTATTCTCTGCCGCTACCTGAGGGATTGTGACGCAGTGAAGAAAATCAGCTACCCTCTGTGGATGTGGCGATTGGGGGGCTGTATACAAGGCCTTATAGTAGTTAAGGAATGCAGTATTGATCTCCCTCTGCGTGGGGACATGGAGTTTTGTGCGTTAATTCTTAGTATGAGGGTAGATGGCGGAGGCTGTTTGAGTAGTCGAGCCAGTAAGGTACCTGGTTTGTCTGCTTCTGTGTGTAACTTCTGGTAAATGTGCGTTGATCTACCACTCTTAGTCTTTCTAGCAACTCGGCATATTCAATGTGTGCTTCCTGGAGTTTCGGTGCCTTCCCTGAATCCTGTGTTGCTTTCTGCTCTAGTCTACTCAGCCTGGTTTTGACCCACTGTAGGTCATTTATTGATTGTCGTACTCCAGCTGTTGTGCTGATGGAAGTCCTCTAACTACTATTTTAAATGCTTCCCATTCAGGTAGACTGGAGGATGCTGTACCAGAATTTTCCTGGAAGTAGTTACCTATAGTTGTAGTAATCGTATCTCAGAACACGCTATCTTCCAAAAGACATGGGTCCAGTAGTCTCCAAGTTGGAACTGGTGCGGTGATCAGACCCCATGATAGGGTCAATTTTAGGTGATTATGGTCAGACAGCGTTTTTCCAAGGTAGGTGGTGTGTGTTATCTGGGGTAAGAGCGCAGAGGTGCATAGTATAAGGTCTATATGTGCGTGTAATAAGAGCGGTGGGGAATAAAATGAGAATTCTTGCATGCACTTATGTTTACTGCACCAGACATCCAATAGCGACCATCCCTGGACCCAGGTGCAGAGGGCTTTGGCTTGACGGACAGATGTTACGCCTGGCAAGGGAGGGTGTGAATGGTTGTCTAATGTATCCAACACTACATTGAAATACCCTATTATCCATGGGTAGGTATACAGTCTGCTAGAGCAAAGTTGAGTTGTGTGAGAAATCCGTCTTGTTCCGTGTTCGGAGCATATATGCTTCCTAGAATTACTTGTGCGCCATCTAGATGGCCATGTCAGAACTGGGGTTGTGGAGTGAGCTAAAGAATGATGATGGATTTAACCCAGATTAGTTGACTGGGGGTGAATTTGATCTGCTCAAACGCTTTGTACATCATCCCCTTTGGTATCACTTAGTTCGCCCTAAGTTGGCAGGGTATGCCCAGACATGGGTCCCTTGCTCACTTTGCCACTGGATTCAAGATAGCCTGGCTGATAAGGGTTATGAACCAGAAACCGGTCCCAGGATGCTTGTTTCCGGTCCAGGGAAGACACAGCTTGGCAGTTCGGGCTGGACTATTCCCATGAGGCACAAGGTCAGACTGATTTCCATATGGCCCTTTTGGAACTGGGGTGGTGGAGTGAGCTAAAGAATGATGATGATTGAACCCAGATCAGATGACTGGGGGTGAGTTTGATCTGCTCAAACGCTTTGTACATCATCCCCTTTGGTATCGAGGTTGGTTCTGCGGCCTGTGGCTGGACGAACTTGTGGGGGTGCCCCTTCCGTAGCCACGAAAGGAGCAAAAAGCAGAAGTTTGCTGGCGCTGGGCCGACAGGCCCAAGGACCTGGTCGTAGCCCTGGAGTCCTTAAAGCGCTCCAGCACACTATCTGCTTTGTCGCCAAAGAGGCGACGGCCATTAAAAGGCATGTCCATGAGAGTGCTCTGGACATCCCCCGAAAGGTTTGTGGATCTCAGCCAGGCGTGACGACGAATCGCCACCGTAGTTACAATCTCTCTACCCAGCGAGTCCGTGGTGTTAAGTCCACATCTGATGGGAGTACCGTGCTGCATCCCGCCCCTCAGCAAGAGCTTAGGCGAGCCGTGCCCTGGCCTCCTCCGGACACTGGGGCAGCACGTCCGCCACCGTGTCCCACAGAGAGTGGGTGTAACGGTCCAAAGGGCATGCGGTATTAATGCTTCGCAACCCTAGACTGAGGGAGGAAAACAGTTTCTTGCCAAACTGTTCCAGCCTTTTGGATTCCCCGTCCGGTGGTGCGGTCAGGAAGGCGGTTTGGGACGTGGAGGCCTGGATAACCAGACTCTCAGGGGTGGGGTGGGTGGACAGAAAGCAGGGGTCGTCCGGAGCAGGGAGGTGGCGCCGGGCCACATTCCTATCCAGAGAAGGAACTGTGGTGGGCTTGGAACAAGAAGTGCCCATCAGAACGTCAGTGAGGGCCTCATTGAACTGCAGCAGAGGTTCCGAAGAGCTTACTGGCGGTTGAAGCACCTCGGGAGTAGGTTAGTCCTCAAGGCCGCTGCAGGGAGCTCAAGGCCCAGGGCCTTGGCTGCCTTGCGCAGCACCACAGCATAAGTAACTCCCTCCTCCGTAGCCACGGAAGGAGGAGAGAGAAAACCAGTGTCAGGCGAAGTGTCTAGACCACTGGCCTCCCCTAGCTCATCTGCCCAGTCGTGATTTAACTGGCACTGCTGTGCCAGAGAGTCCTCAGACCCCTCAGAGTCCTCCCCTTCAACCGATCGGCGCCAGTCCGACACCGGGGCCGGTGTCGCCCGAGGACGGCGCCGGAGGTGGCTCAGAGGGGGTCGGCGCCGGCGGAGTCGTGAGGTCAACTGGCATTTACCAGGATCCAGACCTGGATCCCCATGGGGTCCTGCGGCGCCCGGACCGAAGTTGCTGGCGGCGCCAGGGCCGAAGCCCCCGGCTACACAGGGCTAGGACCCCCAGTCGGACCTGCGGGGCCCGAAGGTGCGCCGATAGGGCCAAACGGCGGAAAGAGTCCTCATGGCCATGAGGAAGTCTCGAATCTGCTCCGGAGTCGCATTGAGCCCAGGGACCGGAGGGTATGAGGCTGGATGAGACTGCCCGGGGTCCGCCAAAGCCACGCGGGCGGCGCCACCTGAACCCTCGGCTGAGTCGGGTGACCGGCGAGGGGAGGTCGAAGAACGATGGTGTTTCTTAGACTTCTTTCCATGCCTCGATTTACTGGAGTGCGAGGACTTGGATCCCGATGAACGGTTATGACTCCGGCTCCGCAACCCGTCCCTCGACCCTACAGCCGGATCTCGAGCAGCTTACAGGAACGCTCCTGCCTAGCCTTCGATGTCAAGGCCCGGCAGTCGGGGCACGACATGTCATTGTGGTCGGCCCCTAAACAGTAGAGACACCGGTGGTGGGGTTCGGTAACCGACATCAGTCGGTGACAGGCGTCACACGGCTTGAAACCGTGCATCCCTACCGGCACCAGGAGTCGATGTCGACTCGAAAAAAGATAGACCAAAAAAGTCCAAAAGTTAGTAAAAAAACGACTAAGGATACGCTCTTCCCTGATCTGCACTTGCTGGCGCGGAAAAAAGAAGAACAGAACTGACGTCAGCGCGCGAGCGCGGTGTCTAAGTACTCCGACTATGTCATCCCGGCGATCAAGACGCCGACGACGGACGCGGAGCTGCAGACGACGCCTACCGACGAGCAGGGGTACTGCTGACGAAAACTTTCCAGATCCAGTCTGACGCCTGGGGGCTATTCTAAGGTAAGGAATCCCACTAACGTGTTTCTTTCAGATAGGGTTGATTTGTATTAGGAAAAAGTTCCATGATACGCTCCCATCTCGTAGACAGCATGGTGTGCCAGGTGCATGGTCGTCAATCCAGTAGAGCTTTCGCCATTTGAGATGTGATTGTTGGGAATAAGGTCAGACGGTTTTTCAAATCAGAATGCACTGTAGTGTCGACTGATGAGTCATCTGTGGATGTAAGTTCAGCTTTGCGAAGAGCCGTTGCAGTGTTTAATCGCTGCCCGTCGACCCTATAAGGCCTGTTCTTGCGACTGGGTTGTTTCGACTTTCCTCCGGAATTGTTTCTCGCATCCTTTTTCCCCCCCATTGTTTTCTGTGATTGGTAGAGCGTGGTCGGCTGTGTTCCTTTCATTGCTCGATCAGGAAAGTTATGCTCAATCCAAGCCCAGACCTCCTCAAGTTTAATCGAAGAAATGGCTCTTCTGTTCGTACTTTATTTTCAGTCGGTCTGGAAACAGCAGTGCATATTTAACATTGATTGACCTGAGGGATTTCTTGACCTCTTGTTAAGAGGCCCTTTGGAGCTGCACCATCAAGGTATAATCCGGGAACAGGGCTATGCGGGCATTGTTGTACAGTATGGGTGCTCTCTCTGGCACAGCAGAGGAGGAGTGCTGGTCTTTATAATGGAGTATGCAGGCTACTATGGGGCGCAGTGGCGCTCCTGGTGGGAACCCTATGGGCTCTTTCAACGCAGAACAGGTTAGTGAGCCCCTCTGGTGCCACCTGCCTGCCTGGCCTACTGCAGTAGCCTCCGGCGGGGTTTTCTATCAGGGGGGGAGGGGGTCCTGGCCTACTGCAGTAGCCTCCGGTGGGGATTTCTATCAGCAAGGCTGGGCGTGCCGCCACCCACCCAGGAAGGCCTCAGTTGCTGATTTTGCCTCTATGCGGTAGGGAGGGGGCCACCCGGACCAGTGCAAGCACCACTCGGGCTCCAGTACTCACTGTACGCAGTCCGCCTTCAAGGAGGTCTCCCTCGTTGATTTAGTCTATACGCGGTGGAGGGGAGAGATCGGTTAATTCGGAGCGATCATTCGGGCCCCAGTAGGCATCGCTGCCCCCCTGGTACGGTCACGCTTTCTCTCTATTGATCTTTTCTCTGTGCCTTCCTAAGCCCCGCCGGGACTCTACGCACTGTGCAGATTGGTGCGGCGTATTCCGGACCTAGGGATCACGTTACTGCCCAGGCTGCAGAGTGGATGCCAACTCAATTCCGCCATGGGTGAGAGGCGAGTAGGAAGGTCGGTGTTTACTGCCTCTTTCTTTGGTGGTCTCCTTTCAGGCTGGCTACAGCAATTACGTCTGTAGGCCCCAGGCTATTCTTGGTGCACCCCTGGCTGCATGGCGGTATGCGTGGTGCGCTCCCGGCCGAATCTCTTGCTGCCAGAGGGTTCGCAGCAGGGCTGGATGATTTTTGTGCCCTTTTGTGGGAGCGGATGACTGCCACAAAACTGGTAATGGACAGGATAATGCGGCACGGCCCGGGAGCTATTCAGCCAAGCGTCTGCCATCTTTAACAGCTTGGCCACACCCTCTCAGCTTTGTGTATTGGTTCGAAAGTGGGGCCCATTAATTTTGAAAGGAGCACATTAAGTTCCCATGGAGGAAAAGGTGACTTACCTGGAGGAAATACCTTTTTGAGTCTTTCTTAAAAAGAAATCCTTGACCACTGGCATATGAAAGAAAGATGTCTGTAGGGGGGGTTCTCTAAGCTGAAATGGCAGTGAGATGTACCTTTATGGAGGCAACCCGCAGACCAGCTAAATGGGAGACGGTATGGTAGAATACATCTTCTAGGACCAAAATCGGATGGAGATTTTGGGCACACCACAAATAAAATCTTTTCCATTTTAAGGAATACGATTTCTGGGTGGGAAGTCTTCTGGATGCTTTGACAATGTTCATACATTCCTGTGACAAGCCAAAGTCTCCATTTTGGAGGAATTCAGGAGCCATTCTGTCAGCGAGGGAAGGTTGGGATGGAAAATTTCCCCTCTATGCTTGTACTGGACATTTTGCTTGCATCGCAACCTCTTCAATAGCTTCTCCGATAGGTAAAGGAAGTCTGAACTACCACTGGTGAGGCCTTTCTGGTGCTATGAGGATCATTCTAGTCCTGGACTTGTACAGTTTGTTGATTACAGTGGGAATCACAGGAGTTGGCAGGAATGCATAAAGAAATTTCCTTGACCAACTTATTAAAAGGGCATGCCTCTGACCTTGGTTGGGAAAACCTGGATGCATAGTCGGGGCATTTTTTGTTCAATTTGCAAACAGATTGACGTGAGGATGCCCCCATTCCTGAAAAATATCTTTAACGACAGTCGTGTAGAATCCAGTTGTAATTTTCGTGGAAAGACTGAGAATCTGCTTGGATGTTCGGATCCTGACAGTTGAATGGCTGATAATGTCAAGTTCCTGGGTGTGAGCCACTTTCAGATGGCCTGCACTTTCATTAACAAGGGACGAGAATGAGTTCCTACCAGGGATTGCAGGTCAGGGAGGAGTCACCTCCCTCCTGTAGAGAGCTACTTAGAGGTTAGCCTCAAAAGGCAGGCTACAATTGTGAAGGCGCCTTTGAAGGGCAGAAGAGTAATACCAGTGGCAGGTCCACCCCACTGTTGAGGTAAACAGACTGGCACAAGAGGCAGAGAGGGGAAACTAGTTGCCAAACCGGTTCCCTAGGAGCAAGTCGTCCAGAGGTAGCCACACCCAGGGAATGGGCAAGGGAGCTCTCAACACGAGAGAGGTGTCTTGCCATCTTGGGAGTGGGCAGAATGGGGCATCCTGGGACAGACAGGAAGTGGTCACTGGGTGGGAGGGAATCTGGTAGCCCATTAGCTACCTTGAAGGCACTTTCCAAACAAAGGGGGCACCCAGACCTTAGATCTGGAAGAACCGAAAGACTGCACGGCTGCATTGAGGGACAAGCAAAGAGACTGCACGAACAAATACTGGGTCTGCTGCACGTAGTGACTAGCGAAGAGAAGGGCTGTGCCTGCAGTGTTCTACTCAAGAAGAAGTGTCCCCAGAGACAAGCCAAAAGACTCCAAGGTCCAGCTGACTGGCCTCCTGTTCGCAGCACAGGGACACAACAGCGTTAGAAGCCTGCTGGGGCCAGTTGATCGCCTCGCTACAACCACGGTCGTTCACCACCAAGAACCAAGATCCGAAGCACAGCAGTGCACCTGAGTTCACTGTGTGCGTAAATGCTGTCAGAGTTGCTGGGAGCCTCGGAAGACAAGTTATCAACCCAGGAAGGATTGGCCTGACTGTGACAATGAGCGACTTGTAGTCTAGTGATGACTGGACGTCGGCCAGACCAGAGAGGACTTAGTGGGATGTTGATCCTGCAAGCAGGACCCGTTCACCATATGTGGACTGAGGAATCCCTGTAGAAAGAACAGCGTCGCATCCACAGCATCAGAGCTTCTTCAGCATCCTTCATCATTTGATTTAGGCTCTCCATAGGAATCTGTTGAAACACAGATAAAATGGCAGTAACTGCTTCTCCTGTGACGGTAACGGTTCTTGAGGACCTTGCTGGTCCCCCTGACTAGCTCTCTGCCAGTGTTAGTTGCCTGAGCATTTTTACCCGACCACATTGACACTTTTACCTAAGTTTTCTTTGGAAAAGTTTTTTAAGTGTTCAATTTGGTGACTTTGCCAAGGTTTGTTTGCGGTGGAGTGAAATTGCTTTGATTTATTATTGCTTATACAATATATATCTCCAGAATCCTCTTGTAGATCTTTTTTGTTCTAATGTCTAAATTTCTAAAAAAAACAGTCTACTGATATAAAACTGGTGTCTGATTTCTTGAGTGTCCTGTTGATTTCTTCTGCAATGTTTTGGAGCTGTTTAAATGCTTAAGACTTGTTCTTCTGCAAGCTTTGCTGCTCAGTGCCACAGCTACCCAGGGTTGAGCTGAGTTTCATAGACTAAATCTACTGGAATTGAAGCACAATCATCCATTATAATACACCCCATTTCCTCAACTGCAAAATGTCACTCTAGACGGACAGGACTGTTGCGGCAGCACTGCCTCGTGAACATGTTGACCAAAGCCCTATTCTGACAGATGCCAAGCACAGTTTTTAATTGTGATAGCAGCACTGTTCTTGATGGAATGAGCCCAAAGGGCTCCTGGGGTTGCTTTATTTTATGCAGAGCAATATCCATTGGGAGATGGTCCGTTTTAGCACTGCTTTTCCCTGCTTTACTCTTGAAAACTCTACTAAGAACTTTTCGTCCACCCGGTGTTCCTTGGTAATATCAATATGAAAACTATGGAGCTTCTCTTCCTCCTTAGTGGGATGAGGTAGGACAAAGAATGCTGTAAGGGTGATGACCTGACCTGCATGAAAATAAGTGGGTATAAATAAAGCCCTAGATAAAGAAGTAATTACTTTCTTTTGGTAATGCTTTTGCTGAGAGACTAACTGTAGACTCCCCACCTTCTGAATATACCCTAGGATTCAGACTGGATCTGCAAAATCTTTATCAATACCTCTGCACACTGGTAGGTAGTGATCAGCTTTGCATTGTATGTGACGTGTGCAGTGCCTAAATAGTTGGCACCCCGGCATGCTGAATTTTTGTGTCTATTTCCGTGCCAAAAACAGGAAGCCACATCAGAGTGAGTGATTGACCAGTCTGCAGAATCTAAAAGGATGTTAGGGTGGAGAGCCACGTCAGAGAGGGAGGGGGATTGGTGAGGAATATGCAGTTAGATAGGGTCTCTACCAGAAAAAGAGTTATGGAAGGTAAATTACCTATTCTTCTGATAGGGACTTCTAACTGCAGAGACTTCAACTTAGAATAGATGCCTAAGCAAAACCTTCCCAGAGGTGGGCCTGAAAGCAGAATCAGTCCAAGAAGTCAGGTGAGAACAGAACAAGCATAATGCCTATGCTGACTGACCCGAATGTTCAAGCAGTACTGCTTCATGAACGTGTGGACAGGTGCCCACGAAGCAGCTTGGCAGATGTCCAGGACAGGCTCTCCGTATGCTAGTGCAGTAGTTGCAGACTTGGCCCTGATAGAAACAGCCCTTAGAAGGGTGCTCCTTAGCTAGTGCATAGCAAATCTTAATGCAGAGGACAATCCATAGAGAGATGGTCCGTTTCTGCACCGCCATGCTTGTTTACTCCACTGTGCCCAAAGACAAACTCATCATCCACCTGATATTTTTTAGTGCAATTAATGCAGTAAGACAGAGCTGTCTTTGGGTCCAAATGGTGGAGTCTCTTAGAAGGTGAAGTGGGGGCGTAAATAATTTAGCAGCGTGAGGTTCTAGATGAAATTAAAGGGAGTGACCACCTACATAAAAGAGGCTTGTGTTCAAAGGGGAAGTCTCTTAAACCCTAATAAAGAAAAAAAGAATGTGGCAATAGGTAGAGTGGTCTTTGTGACTCAGTACTCCCACATTAGTAATCAGATAAAAAACATGGTGAACAGAAACTGGAAGATCTTAAATCAGAACACCGCAGCTATATTGGAAAAACCCTTGTTTTCCTTCAGACGTAATAAAACAATTCGGAATGCATTGGTTCACACCTACAAAACATCAGAACCACAACAAACCACATTAAATGGAGGAGTAGCCACAGGTAACAACAAATGTGGGACTTGTTCCATTTGTGCACAATGCATTATTAGCAAGAACTCCACATTTGCTGGCAAAAATCTTACCCCACCTACACTTAATTGCCGCAGTAAGAATGTGGTATACCTCCTCATTTGTCCCTGTTCTCAGGGATATGTAGGCGAAACCAGCAGGGAGTTGCGTACCCGTCTTTTGGAACATAAATCTGCTATCAGAACAAAGAAAGACAACGCCCCCCTAGTAAATCATTTTTGTATGAAGAATCATCAGTGTAATGAATTCCAATGGTTTATTCTAGAAAAGATCAGAATTAACCGTAGAGGAGGAGACATTGACCAGAAAAGAAAAAACCGGGAACAGTGGTATATGTGCTACTTGAATACAGTAGATAAAGGACTTAACACCAGAGAAGATTGGCTCCAAATACTACAATACTAGGTCAGGGAATTTTAAGTGAATGTGAGTGTGATCGTATTATTGATTAACATAGTAACCTGCCATGTTACCATTATCCATAGGAAATTAACATAGCTCTGTTCGAGTATTAAAAACGGACTAGACAACTGTAGATTCCGTGCTCACCTTCGCACATGAGCTAATTACAATAAAATTAGGGACCTTAAATATAAAAGAAAGAGTTATAATATGATAATGGGGGAGGGGAGTTTTTAGTACAAATAACGCGTGATACATGGACATAGTTGTTGGGGCAAAGGAGCGATAAATAGAACCGACAGTCTCTTTGCGCTCGCGTCCATGTTCACGAATGAATTCATAATAATAAAGTTGGTAGCTGAAAAAAAGAATGATCCGCGTAGGAACGGTCCCACGTATTCCCTACAACCAATCACGGAGAAGGACCCAAAAAGTCTATCATGTGAGTGATCACATGGGATCGGTAGCCAATTAGGGATGGCCTAATAAAAAAAGAGCTAGGCAACATGCAACTGACGGCGTCTCAAACAAGGTGAAGGTGAAGTGGCAGGAATAATTTCACCTAATTCGAGGTAAGATTAGGCTCAGACAGCTGGCAAGAACCCTAGTGGGTTGTGTTATCCACCTTGGGAGTTAAGGGCAATTCATGGTGGGAATACTTTAATTAGTTTCTACATTTGCTTAAATCCCAAACAACCTCTTTTTCGACAGGGTTGTTTAGAAAAACGACGGCAGATTGACTCAACACCGCGTGTCCAATTATCGTGTGTCAGCGAGTGTACCTAAACTACCGCTTCATGTTTGCAACCTTTTAAAGAAACATAAGGTAAAGGGAGGAGTCCTTTTCTGGCGGGATTGTAACTTGTAGCCTGTATGCATGCCAGGTAGATACAGTACAATAGTGAAAATTTGTTTATTTTTGACCCCCTATAGGACACCGTAAATATTGTCTAAAAGGAAAGAAACACTTTTTATCCCATGCTGAATGAGGGAATATTAAGCACAACCACAAATCAGGTAAAAATTGGCAAGCGACCTTTGGGGTTTATCAATAAGATTCAGAAAAGGCATATCGATGTCAAATTCCCCTTTCTTTTCTGCTATTTATCTAATAATGCAGATTGGTGTGACAAGGGAGGTAGCGGCCATAAAAAGCGCAACCTAAGCAAGTACGAAACCCAGGAGGAGACACAGCCAAAACCCCTATTTAGGAGGCAAGGGCACAACAGCATAGCCGAGTTTTGAAAGGACAAAGGTATAGAAAATAAAAGTACGCTGAATATTAGTAAAAAACGTCAGAGAGAGGTAGGATATGCAGTAGGAATGACATTACTGTGGCATTTCTTTCTCTCTAGAAGAGACACTATGGCATATGTAGTATCCGAGCAATGAAGAATTATTGAAATGTGAAAACAAGGGGTCCTGATACGAGCAAACACAGTAATTTTGTATAACAAATGTCTATGTCATGATTTTAATTGTTGAGCCTCCAAAGATGTGTAGAATTGGGGTTGACATAACTACAATAGAATGAGGGTTGCACTATAATGTCCTCCATGTATAAAGGAGGATGGAATATTAAGAAACCCTGTACAGTCAAAAGTGTCCCATTAAGAAGCTGACTGAATATTTATTTGTTCTGTATAGGAGTAACAGAAAAACGGACACGAATAGAAGAATAAGAGACAAAAATCTGTTTTGGTCTTGATAGAGATGGGAGAATAATTTACATACCATCGAAACGCGTCGACGCTGGGGTCACACAATTCAAGGAACAACCCTATTCGATCAAATGTTGAAGATATTGTAATATTGATTGTTGGGCTTTTTGCATTCACTGTTCCAGAATGTGTACAAGTATTTGACAAGTGGTTAGGTCAAACTTTTATACTGTCTCTTTTTATGCGGGTCATGAGGAGTAGGATAAATTAGTGGGGTAGAGCTTCTCTATGTATGAGTTATAACACTTAAGCATTGTTATAATCTGTTGCATTGATATGAATTGTCTTTTATATGTATTTTAATGAATTGTTTTTCTTGTTTTATGAAGATGTGTATCTTTCATTTTTAACTTTTGTTGAATAAATACAAATGAATATTCTAATTTGAAAGTATGATTTTATTAGTTTGACTACTGTATTGATATTTTTATTTCAAAGTTACAGGAATTGTTTTTTCCAAAGAACCACTTGGCCAGGATAAAAGCTGGTGTATGGAGGGTTAACTCACCAAGTTTGCAGCTCGCTGACCACCTGGCCAATGTAATGTCATCAAGAAATCGGTCTTGTGAGCTAGGAGTCTGAGCAGACAACTATGCCGGGGCTCGAATGGTGAGGCTATGAGAAATCGGAGAAACAAATTGAGGTCCTATTGGAGTATTATGAAAGGGGTACGCAAGAACAATTGTTGCAAGTCATTAAGAAAATGAGTCACAACAGGTGACTTGAACAGAGAGGGCTGACCCGTCAACTTCAAAAAAGCGGAGATGATAGAAAGCTTTTCTTTAACCGAGCCCAAGGCAAGGCCCTGCTGGGCTAAAGACAACTCAAACAGTAACACCTTCAACAAGGGTGCCAGAAGGAGCACCAAACCACAACTGTGTCTCTACAGTAGGCGTATACAGCCTTTGCTGAGGGACGCCTGGCTGCCAAAATGACAGCACAGATTTCGGGAAGCAGATCAAATGCATTGAACTGTCGCTGCTCAATCTCCATGCAAGAAGGTGGAGTGTGCAAAGGTTCAGGTTCAGGACCTTGCCCTGCTACAAGGTTGTCCCTAAAGAGATAGCCTGATCGAAGAACAGATGCCCATGTTCAGGAATTTGGAATACAAGACTCTCCTTGCCCAGTCTAAAGCCATTAGCATGCCTTGGGCCTGGTTGGTCCTGATACTGAGAACCTGATGCAGCAACTCTCAGCAAAAAGGCGTACAGGAGTCCCTGTTCTGTTCTAGGGCGAATGAGTCTCCAAGCCAGAGCTGCTTTGGAAACTTTAATGCGATAAAAAGCGGACGCTGGGTGTTCTTGGCTGTGGGCAATAGATCGGGCAAGGTTCTTTCAATTTTCAGAAGAGATCTTGCACCACCTCCCGATATAGGTGCCAATCGGAATCCGCAGTCATGTTTGTCCATCCAGATATTCAGGATTCCAGCTAGATGGTATAGGAACAGGAAAATATGTTGCTCCAGATAGGTCCAGAGTTGTGCAGGGCCTCCTGGCAGAGTCCACATTACGCACTGTGTGTTGCATAACTATATGGTGGTGGTGTTGTCTGTGAAATTCCTTCAGCTCCAGAAGACTGACGTGGATCAGAGTCTCTGCCAGAAACCAGAGTCCTATGATCTCCACATCTAGGTGGCTGCCTCAACCTAGAAGTAAGTTCTGGGTGAGGAAGGGAGAGGGGTCTGCTGTTTGTCCAATCGCAGTTGTTAGCCACCACTGAAGAGCTTTTGTAGTCTCCTTAAAAATCTGTACCAGGTTGGAGAGATTTCCATGATGCTGTGCTACTGGGGACTCGGGTCCCACAGCACTGCAACATACGCCATTGGGCGTGCTTCACCTACAGGAGGCCATCAGACCCAGCAGCCTCAGAATCGGTCTCACCGTAATCCAAGACAAAGGTTGAAACACTGGGATCATAGCCCGAATGTCTTGGACTCTCTGCTCCGGAGGGTAGGCACAGAACTGCACTGTGTCCAGAATAGCTCTTAGGAAAGGGAGGATCTGAGAAGGAGTCCGGTGTGACTTCGGCATGCTGATCGTGATGAATCCCAGTGAATGCAGGAGGTCTCCCATAGTCTGGAAATGGGTAACAACTCCCTAGGGGGAGCCTGCCTTTAGCAGCCAGATATCTAGGTAGGGGAAGATTGAGAACCCCTAATCTCCGAAGGTGAGGTCGTGACCACTCGGGGGAAGATGGTGAGCACAGCTAATTGGAAATGCTAGAGGCCTACCATGAACCACAGGAAACGCTTATGGACTTGCAGGACAGGGATGTGAAAATAAGAGTCCTACAGGTCCATTCACTACCATCCAGTCCCCAGGGTCCAGGTCAGACAAGACCTGAGCCAATGTGAGCATCCTGGATTTCTTTTTCTTCAGGAAGGTGCAGAGGGAGCGCAGATCTAGAATGGGGTGGTGTTTTTGGGGCACCAGAAAGTACTGGGAATAGAGCTAGTTCTGGTACTGGCCCCCCTGTGGGTGATCTGCTCCAGTCATGAGGGCCGCGAAGCCTGCTGGCCTGACAGGTAGGGGTGGTATTGCAGATGACCATATGGGGCCCAGCCACGACCATGAAAGGGGAGAAAACGTCATAGTGGTCTGGAAGCTAGAGAGACGACCACTGATCTAGCAGTCACCGGACTTCCATGAAAAAGCTTGAGCGCCTAGCCAGCTTGGTCAATAAAGAGGCACGTTGATCAAGGAAGCCTGGACACTCCCCTAGATGACTGCAACCAGGCATGGTGGCAAAGTGCCACCATAGAGGTCATAGCCCTCCCTAGAGTGTCCATGGTGTCAAGTTCGTACCTGAGGGCAAACTGGACTACGTCCCGACCATCCACCATTGCTTGGTTCAGGATGGCTCTGCCCTCTTCAGGGATCAAGGGCAGCAGATGTGAAACAGAGCTCCTTAGGGTATTAGAATGTCTGCACAAGAGGCTTGTAGTAATCACCGCACGCAAGGCCAAGCTAGAGGTGAAGATACTCTTCCCAAAAGTGTCCAGCCTCTTAGATTTCTTATGCAGTGGGGTGAAAGGGAATGTGTTTGAGTTGACCCTGGCTGGTGAGGCCTGCATAACCAGGCTCTCAGAAGAGGGATGCTGGTGGAAGAGATGGTCTCCTGGGGCAGAATAATGGCGACTGATATTCATGAGATGCACAGGAGCCTCTGTGTAAGTTCTCACCCAGGCCTAAGAAGAACGTTTGCGAGGGCCTCATTCAATAGAAATGGCACAGCAAAGCTTGCCCCGAGGTGAAGCACCTCCATCCAGATATTGGTCTTTACCTCAACAACTGGCAGCTGTAGAACAAGAACCTCCTCAGCATTATGGTTAAAAAAGCTGTGCCTTCCTCTGAAACAGGCCCCAAAGTGGAAAGTATGGCAGTCACACCATTGCCATTTCCCAGCTCCTCACACCAGTTGTCTTGACCGGTCCTTCTCAAAGGGTCCATACCCTTTTAATCAGCAGCCCTTCAGCATCCAAGGGTGACAAGTCCTGAGGTAGATACGGCCTGGATGGCGCTGGAAAGCGTCGTCATCTCAGAGTTGGAAATGGCAATGGGCTCGTCGTACAATGGCACTGGCAGAACCGAGGCAGGAGTGGGTGGAGGCACCTGTGGCAATGAAAGACCAGATCCAGCAGACCCAGCTGGAGTGGGGGCGAACTCTATGGCGGTAACACTGCAGGAGCACTTCCCCGCATGCATGACATCAAAAATTATTTTAACTGAACGGGCATTGCTCCAAGGGATTCGAGGAAGCGGGACACACCGCCAGCTCATGTGAAGTGAAGGAAGGTGGCCGCAAAGCACATCATTTGGATGGCGAAGCTGCAGAATGCTTTGAGGTTTTTTTCTTGAGCTTGTTGGACTTACCCAATTTTGAGGTGGATGTTTTGGAGTGGGATGATAATAGCCCACGAGAAAGACTCCAGGAGCAGCCACGAGAACTTAATGGGGAGTGGGAACGATGCAAAGCTTTCTTCAGCTGGGCCGCCAGAATCTTCATTGCAGATTTGCAAATCGCCTTGGGGTACATCGGCTTGTACTTTGGCGTAGGTCTTGGGGTTGTGGCCTGACCCCAGGCACCAGAGACAGACCAAATGAGGATTAGACAGACACTTGTCGGTGACATTCCCCACACGGCTTAAAAGCTGTAGGTTTGTTAGTGGATATGTCCTGGCACTCTAGTAGCAAAAGTTGACAAAAAGATAACGGATGTTCAAAAAGTGACTGAGGTAGCTCTCTTAATTCTCGCTTTTGATAAAAAGAGGAACTGATGTCTGCGCGCTGGGATGCTGCCTATGAAGGTACGTGGAAAAGAAAATTGATGGATGGAATGCTGGACAATGCAAACATTCAACCCCAGTCACAAGGATCTGTGTTTAATCAATCATTCTTTTGCTCACCCCACCTCCCCAGTTTGGACCCAGCCATATGCAAATGAGTCTTGACCCTGTCCCACAAGGAACATGCATATGGCTAGGTCCAAACTGGGGTGGTGTGGTGAGCAAAATAATGATGGATTAAACACAGATCTTTGTGACAGGGGGTGAATGTTTGCATAGTCTAGCATCCCGTCCATCAATTGTTTCTTTTGCATATGTCGCCTTAAGTGGGAAGAGTATGCCCAGACGTGGGTCTCGTGCTCACTACACCACTGGATTCAAGCTAGCCTGGCTGATGAAGGGTGAAGCCCTGAAACCGACCCCAGGATGCTTGTTTCCGGTCCAGGGAGGACCCGGCTTGGCAGTTCGGGGTGGACTGTTCCCACAAGGAACAGGGTCAAGACTGATTTGTATATGGCTGGGTCCAAACTGGGGTGGTGTGGTGAGCAAAAGAATGATGGATTAAACCCAAATCTTTGCGACTGGGGGGTTAATGTTTGCATTGTCCAGCATCCCGTCCATCAATTGTTTTTGCCTATGAAGGTACAGCGCACGTCACATCCGGAGTGGATGAGGTCAGACCAAAAGTAGACCACACCACCCAAGCATGTGCAGATGATCTGCTGAAGATTTTCTGGGTCCAGTCGGACACCTATGTGGAATATTCCAAGGTGAGAAATCTGCGGTTAGAAGTCTTAATCAGAAACATAAGTAGTCTGGGGGCAAATCAAGATTTCATATTGCACTGATGTTTATATTAAACACCCTAGCTAAATGACAGTACTTTCGTTCTAGTACCCACCACGCATAGTTTGCTTCTGAAACATATGGTTAGGGGGCCTTTAGTCTTGCCATATGCTTAGTACTCACTTGACCCACGGCACGGTTTTTAGTCACATATTGTGCCAACTTCCCATTGGCAAAACTCCTTTTTGAGAAAGGACACAGCACAGTGAATGGCCATGCCCACTTATCTGAGCAGATGGCATGGGGGTACAGCCAAGGCATGGCGACCCGTGATTAGCACTCCTACCCACACTCTACCATTCTTGGCATATCTTGCAAAAGAACAGATGGGTCACAAACTGCAAAAATATGTTTAATTTCCAATAATTCCATATGCAGATGAATGGAATTACATCAAGCTAATCAAAAGCGCTTATGCTGATTGGGTGCTGTAGAGGTTCCGTAAAATATGTGCGCGTAAATAAGCCAGGGAGAGCACCTTGCACAGATAGTAAAATACAAGCCCATACTTTTTTTACCAGGTTGCGCAACCAAAAACTAAGAAAATACTGGAATTTACTTAGCATTCAGAACAAAACATTAAAAATATGAGAAATGTTAAAGTACATAAGCAAATATTTCTAAACAAATCAATGTTTCGAATAGCTGAAAAGAGGAAGGAACCAGTGCCAATAATTATACAAAGGACGAGGCGATATTTATACAGTAGCATTACCCTTTTTTGTTTTTAAAGAAACAAAATATGGCACAAAAGCTAAAAAATTTCAAAAGGTCTATTTTTCACAATAAGAGAAGACAAACCCAAAGTAAAATAGTGAAGGAAACTTACTCTGCCTGGATATGCCGTGGATAGCTTGTGAAGTGATTGTGCTAACAGAATCTTGGGATTGCTAACCATCTGACCAATTGGATCATGTTCTTTTTTCCCAGCAAACGCAAGCTGTGAAAAAGCAGTTTGATACCCTGGGGTATCTTCAATATCAATAAAATGCTCCTCATCAGGGATAGTGTCATCTTCAGGAAGTTCAAAAAGACCAACCAGAGATTGCAGTAGAGGAGACCTAATAACAAAACACAGGCATATTGTGCATATGTAAATACAATATTACTGCAACAATTTTGCCGCACAGCAACAGGTTGTACATACTCTCAAACTTGTGTCCAGGACACTAAATGCAAAATCAATATACAACACCACAACAAAGGTGCATTTCACATAATCAAATAGTTATGAACATGGATTGTAATTTATGAAATCAATTACTTACCTTTGACATTTTTACAGCTTCAAGCTGTTCCAAATTAACATGGTATGCATTCTCCAGCCGTCTAGTGGTTGAGAGCAGCAGTGTTCACATTTGAATCCAGTTTTTCTCTTTGTGCGTCGAGCAAGAACAACTATAACTGCCCGTAAGCCAGGGACACTGGAATTATGCGGTAGAGGCGGGTCAAATTAGGTAGCAGGGTGGACTGAATTATGTGGCAAGAAAAGGCAAATTATGTAGCATTATGCAGCAAGTTTTGTGATAGTATTTCTTCATTATTTTTTCATTTTTAGGTTTAGTCTAGGCAGCACATGCGCAGTCAGCAAGACATGCTGTATGTATAATATGGGCTTAACCCACGCCCATCAATTGCCATTCTTTCTTTGTGGTGCCATTCAGGAATGCTGGCTTTTTATAGGTGGATTGCTTTTAAAAGTCTCTCCTTTAGGTGCCTGGTTGACGCCCAGGTGATTTCATTAAGTGATGCTTTTGTTCAGCCATTACAACGCGCTCATGCCTTCCTATTCATCGTTCTTTCTGGTCTAAGGCTATGCGTTCATGACTGTTCCTTCTGGTCCGCCATCAGTTTTTTCCAATTTCCTCCCTCCCACTTCCTACCTGATGCCTCTTGTGTGCCAAATGCAAGGGACTGTGGATGTAAGCATACTTGAGGTCTATGGTTGGCAAAGGGAATTGTTCTCCAATACCTATCACCTTGTAAGCGGCCAACATCTGGAACATCAGAGCCTAGGTGAATCGGTTTATTAAATGCAAGACTAATACCCTGCTTAATGTTAGATCCTGTTTGGGTATCTGTACGTAGAATACAATTAACATATTCCTATGCCTGTTTCCTATACTAGAACCCCTATATCATTTATCTATCACTGCACATTCTGTTGCAGAACTGGTTTGTGGTCAGTCTTTAGATTTTGTTAAAGTTCATTTGATTTTGGGCGATGTTTTTAGGAATTTTATGCAATATCCATGTTTCATTAGGTTCACCAGACGGATGTTAATTGTCTAATGGTATGGACTACCACTTCCCTAGGTATTCTATTAATGTACCAGCTTCAAATGATGCATGGTGCAGGGACTAGATGAGACACATTTGGTGCTTGAGGCTGATCCTCAGGAGTTCAGGTCTCTACTAATAATACTGCCTCAAAAAGTACGCTTGGGCTTTGTTTACTGTCACCGTGGTTTTTGAAAGAACTTCCTTAAGGTTGTCACACTGGGCTGCATAAGGCTGTGTCCTCTAAGTCGTGGACCTCCTCTTAAATATTCCTATCATGTGAAAGGCTAACAGTGGCTTAGCCATGTCATTGTCTTTTTTGATTGCTGCGGACGGGTCTACTACCAGTTGAAATAGATTATCCCCAATGAAAAGAATGTCAATTATATTGGTCTGTACCTCACCTTTATATCATAAAACACGCAGCCATTCAAGTCTGTATAACACTGTCCCAGTCATGAATTGCCCATTGGCTTTCTCTGCTGAAGCCAATGCGGATTTAAGGGAATGCTGTAGGAAAATATCACAAAACAGAAAACACTTCTTTGAAGAAAAACAAGTTGTACTATTTCAAGCCAACACAAGATGGCAGGAGTGTGCACAGCACATGAATCTACAGCACTAGGAGGTGCAAACAGATTGTTAAAAGTAACATTTTCCATTTGCGGCGTGTGCTGCTATAGATCACACTAGACTAAAAAGAAGCATCCAAACAGCTAAGACGGTATAGCAAGTCAAGAAGCACGCTGCCCAAGACAAAGTTTTTGTGAGAGAATAAATGGGGACCCAGTCGCTTTTTGGTTCTGCCACTTATTTTATTATGAGCAGATTTTTTACACCCTACTGTATTTAATCAATGGGTGTTGTAATTGTTTTTTTCTTTTTTTCGAAGTGCAAGTTGCTTCACTTGAGTGAATTATTATAGTAGTCTGAGGACTTGCTTTGTCATACACAGACAGGTATTTGTTATATACAAATTTTACATTCAACACCAAAAACAAACACTTATGTTACAAATATACATAAACATTTCTACTATACAATTTTGACAATATATTTTACATGAAAGGACGTATAACCTGTACCCTACTAACAGATTTCAACACCTGACCATCATATAACCTTTGTGTGTTTAAGGTCTGGTAACGCAAGGGCAAAATTTACAAAAATTATTTTGTTGACTATAACGTGCAACGTAGTATTCAAGGCCCTTTGCGCAATTAAAGTTCATTTATTAAAGTGAACAAAGGAACGCCGACGCGTTTCCGAGCCCGTGTCTTGATAGTCAGGCTCTTCTTCAGGGCTTTTGTTAGTTGGGTACCTTTCCACGGAAGGGAGTGGGGTCAGTCTTTATCGAGACTTCTGGCTGTCAGGTCATTCAGACCTTAAACACACAAAGGTTATATGATGAAGGTCAGGTGTTGAAATCTGTTAGCAGGGTACAGGTTATACGTCCTTTCATGTAAAATATATTGTCAAAATTGTACAGTAGAAATGTTTTTGTATATTTGTAACATAAGTGTTTGTTTTTGGTGTTGAATGTAAAATTTGTATAACAAATACCGGTCTGTGTATGACAAAGCAAGTCCTCAGACTACTATAATAATTCACTCAAGTGAAGCAACTTGCACTTCGAAAAAACAAAAAAACAATTACAACACCCATTGATTAAATACAGTAGGGTGTAAAAAATCTTCTCATAATAAAATAAGTGGCAGAACCAACAAGCATTTACAATGCAACGGTTTCGCCTTTGGAAAAGTTTGAGCTATTGGCATTGTGAATGACAACATTTGTATTTATGTGTTGGTTTTGAAAACAGATAAATAAATGGCATTGTCATTTACATTGCCAATAGCTCTAACTTTTCCAAAGGCGAAACCGTTGCATTGTAAATGCTTGTTTCGATGTGCTTGGGAAGTATTCATTTCCCATCTAATTCAGTGTCAAAACGTGAACCGTGGCTGGGCTAACAACGCAGCGCTAGGAAAAAGTGAGTGCGTCCCAAGGTGCTGCGAGGCAGCGGTGACAGCATCGCCCAGTTATTTGGCAAGAGCCTCCTGATCCCCCGCCCATTCACTGGGGACGGGAGGGGTGGGGGCGGGACGGGCGGAGGGGGAACAGGTGGCAAACTGCAGAGTGAACAGACCTTTTCGAGCGGATCTGCAGGGGCACCATTCTGTGCAGGCGAGGCTGATGGACAGCCACCTGGGAGGGAGGGCAGGATAAAGCTGCCCCCCACGCACACACTAACATAACTTGCTGGCTCCCAATTAACAAGTTGCGAGTGTACGCAGTTGCGATACCCTGTATTTTGCCCCAATACATATACACAACACATAACAAAACTAATGCACCATAAGCGATACACCAACTGTTCTCAGTACCCCACAAAAAAGCAAAATGAACAAACGACCAACTATCTACCTCGCCTTTAACCCATGGATAGTGCGCGCACCCCCAAAATTATAATTATGTGATAGGGAATTAGCAACTAGAGGTGAACAATGTGACCACGATGAAACATCAGATATTCACAGATCGACCCCCACTCCCCCATTAGTTCAAATGGATACTGATCACCTCCACTTGCCAGGATACGATGGTGAGATGTAGTCCATGCCCACCTGCAAAAGCATTTGAGAAGACAGAACCTCACACAAGAAACCCCCAACGAAGGGATACAAGACTCACTCCACGTTACCAGCACTCCAACGACAGAGAATCCATCTCCCACCTGCATATCAGTATACATATAATCTAGACCTCTAGGCTAAATCTCACCCAGTAGTATGCAATGGTAGTAGGAGACGAGTCCCCCCATCAGCAAAACAATGAACACATATACTACTTCTGAAAGCACCCTATGACATATAGATACGACCACCTTTAACACGGGACAAAAACATATAACGGAACCAGAGAGTTCGATTCAACCCCCCCTTGCCCACGCCACCCAAAAAAACATAAACCCAAACAAATAGCACGCCTAGTTTATTATGTACTGTTTCCAGCTCCAGGCGTGTACTGAGATTGTAACACCCCAGAGATATATGCAATCTTCTCCGATGTTATTTCCCGCACCCCCTCTCGTACCCAATGTGACTCACCTACAGGACCCCCTCAGGCTATCACTCAGGGTCCTAGTCTCTTGCCGCCATCTTACTCGCTCTCCCCCTGCAGCTCCTCCTGTGGAGACAATCTATCTCGCTGCCGCCTACCCTTGACTCTATGATTCTTCCCAATTCATGCTCCGCCCTCTGCATCCGCCAAAGGCAGCCACGTAGTGTGCGTGGAAATCCCATGCCTGGTGTCCTTGTAAAGTCAAATCTGAATATTGGATGGTGGTGGAGGACCCTATATTATCCTCTAAAATCGAAAAAAGTCACATTGAATCATAGGCTCTCTATGTAAATGCAAATAAAGAGAACGACTCCTCTGACACAAATATAATACTATGTCTATTATACTCAAATTCTCTAGTCACGACGTCAATAGATAGAAAACAAACCCTCATCCAAACGCGGTAGCTACATTCCCGCCATTACATAACATACTAAACATGTTCACATTACTGATCCACATTCCGTACCATGGAACTTATTCCAGCTCATTTATCACAGTTCACCCCGACCAGCTCACTGCTATCCTTAGTCAGTGTCTAAGCTCCGATTCCGCGGGCATTCTTCCTACAAATTGTTCACTTCCTGGCTCATCGTTTAAAGAATGAGGTCAACCAATCACGATGGCTCTTTTTAAAACCAATTGAAATGTACTTCCTGGTTGTAAATTCACCAATGTACTCCCTCTTAACAAAGAAAACGAGTACGGCCAACCAATCACTGCTTTCCCCAATTCTGGAAGTGAATGGAAATAGCGTCTACTCTCCGGTACGCCGTCTGGATAAGTTCAAAAACGATAAAATCAACAAATCTTGCCTCATATGCAATCTTTCCTCATATTCAACATTAATGTGTGTTAATACATGCTGGGAGCTCCCTCTCCGGTCCGCCATAGGCTAACGCCCATAAGTGGCCTTTATTTTTTTTTCGGATACGTCCATTCATACGGGAAGTTTTCTCTCCGGTCCGCACATTGGAACAAGCAATCAGACGCTTAGGCATCTAAAGCTGTTGGCGTCTGAAACCCTAAATCACTCTAAAACGACAGCGGTGAGAAAAATCCTGAGCGAAAAGTAATAATGCATAACAAATAAGTTCTACCCCATCAAAACACCACAAGAGAACGTTTTAATTATGTAGGCGCGTGCAATTAATCAGAGGCCTTTCCAAGTAAAGCTGCCAGCCTGAAAATCACAGAATACGTCATTCCCTCCCAAGAGAGCCTCCTCTGGTTTGCCAAGATACTTCACCAATCAGATGCTTGTTAAAATCCAATAAAATGCCCTCAATCAGTAACATAATACGTCACTTCATACCGGTAGTCTTCTCTCCGGTCCGCTCCCTGGAATCAACAATTATAGGCGAACGTATATATAGATGGCAGCGCCTGAAGCCCTATATCACCACAAAACGTAAGCAGTCAGGAAAAGCCCCTTCGTAAAGTCATAATGCATAACACATGAGAAATAACCCATCAAAACATCTCAAAAGAGCATATAAATTATATGGGTGCGAAAGATTACAAAAAACACAGCGTCCTGTAGGGATTCGGGGGCGTGCTCTCCCCTTCCCATTGGCTGGAAGGTAAAATTCCAGCCAATGGGAAGAGGAGAGGGCGGGACTTAAAAAAAGACCCAGAAACGCCCCCGAATCGCGTCAAGGCGGGCCCTGAACTCAGTGACGCTCCTCTCCTCCAATGGCTGGCCAGCATTTACGAGGCCAGCCAATGAAGAAGAGGGGCGTGTTCAGGCCCCCATATTACAAACAAAAGATTTCGGCTCCGCCCACTGCTTACGCAGTGCGACGGTAGCCGAAACCTAAAAAGGAACTAGGTCCCCATTTATTCTCTCACATATTATTGTGTCCTACCCAGGGCGCAACAGGACACAACCCCCCCTTCTTTTCTTACCAAGACAAAGTTTTTGGCACTGACTCACTGGTGATTCTTGTCAGGCCCAAATATTTGTACAGGTATGTTTAGTCAAGGTACGAATGAGGGACAAAGTAGCTGCTTTACATGTGGCATGAAGAATTAAACCAGCGAATGCAAGTTTAACAATTTCAGGAACAGCAGAACCACCCAGAGATTTAAGTAGGGAAAGTCTAGTAGACAAAGGAAGGTTGACAAGTCTGAAGTATATCTCCCCCAACCAGAATTACCACACAGCGGTGCTGAGCCAAGGACAGTGTAAATGAAATGGTTACTTATCAGTAGGCGCAGTTTTGCAGCTTGAGGAGTTTCTGGATTCACATACTGTACATTATTCTGCCATCTAGTGGTTGGGTCTGGAACACTGTCCTTGTCTGTCTTTAAGTCGAGCATGAGCCAGCGCGCAAGCGCTGCTCTGCGGAGAGCTGTGGTTTGTATGAACAGAGAATAGCCCCACCCACTCGCCCTTTTTTTTTTTTCATTGGCTTGAGTTTGTCCTTTGTAAATGCTTTCTTCCGATTCATTATGAGGCTTGTCAGTCCCTCCTTAGTACGGCCGTGTCGTCATTTGTATCCTCCCATGGCTACAGGCCCCTTTACTTGGTTGTTACATGGGGTTACTTTTGGAGCCGGACCAGGTAAATGTGTGAACATAGCCTTTGTCCTTTTTAAAAATGCACCAAATGTTGAATGCAGCCAATCAGCTGTTAGCACTGTCTAGAACTCTCCTATTAGAGGTAGTTTCCCTTAGATTTTCCCAGCACAAGTGAGCAGTAAGTATCTTAATAATATTGAAACAGCCTCTACGGGTGGGTGCATGTGAATCAATGGAAGATACCAATACTGGATAACCGTAGTTATAGGTAAATAACTTATTTTCTTATCCAGTATAGGGTTATCTTTCATAGATTCACATGCCTGAATCAGAGTAGCAAGCAGTCACGTACAATTTTATCTTGTTTGTTGTGGATGGTGGGTGACTTCCAAAACATAGTGAACCCCAAATGTTTGAGGTAATACAAGAGGCACCTTTAAGGCTATAAGGCTATACCCTGTGCCTACTGTTGTCATTATATATACATGTATATATGTTTTATTTGTTTTTAAATAGGAGGATGCAAGAAAAAAATGCATGGGACATACTCATAGAAAAACTTAAATCATTCATATATTAGCATTTTTATATACAAAGCATTAGCGAGAGGCAAGGAAAACTACAGAGTAACTTATAATACACCTTACCTAGTTATGTTTTACATCATTAAGAACATGTAAGTATTTGAAATCACTATGAGAAGAAAAGACGCTTTCCAAGGGTTAGAAAGAGGCTTACCTTAATGGAAGAGATGGCGAAGTACCGCCTGGACAACCGCTGCATCTGCATCCTGTGCGGACTCCAGGCAGTAGTGCTGCATGAAGGTACAAGTGGTCCTCCAGGTTTCAGCAGGACAGACTTTTTCAAGTCACTCCCGTGAAGTGGGCAGCTGACGTGGCAACTGCTCTGGTGGAGTGAGCCTTCGCTGTCCTTTCAAAAGGTTTGTTAGCTTTGAAATGACAGAACTGTATTGCAGCAGATATCCATCTTGCAATAGTGGCTTTTGTTACTGCAGTCCCTTCTCTGCCTTGTCCACAGACAACTAATAATTGATCAGTTTTTCAAACATCCTTCGTTCTCTGAAGGTAAACTTTAAGGGAACGTTTGACATCCAGCTTATGTAGTGTTTGCTCTGCAGGCGTTGATGGTTGCGAAAAAAAGGAACGGAATTGTAAACGGCTCATTGAGGTGGAATTGTACAACACTTTAGGAATAAATGTAGGAGTAGTCCATAGAATGACAGCGTCTTCTTTAAATAGGATTAGTCCATAGAATGACTGCGTCTTCTTTAAATATTAAAAATGTTTTTTTTAATGGTGAACGCTTGGGTTTAGCTTACCCTTCTCTGGCTGAGGTGAGGGCCAGCAGAAGAGCGACTTTCCATGTTAGGAATTTCAATTCAGCTTTATGAATGGGTTAGAATGGTCTTTTCATAAGTTGCGCAAGGACCAAGTTGAGGTTCCATTCCGGTGGAGGTGCTCGCACTGGAGGAAACTTAAGTTGTTTGATCAGGGTTGAGGAACAAAGAAGTAGCGCTGGAAGCTCTTTATAGCGTGAGATGGAAGCCAGATGCACCTTAACTGAGGCGAAATCTAAACCAAATTTTGCTAAGGAGAGGAGATATAGCAAAATCTGTTAAGGGGATACTTGAAATGGATGCAGGCCATTTCGCTGACACCAAAAACAGAACCTTTTCCTTTTCAGTTTGTAGGTCTTGTTGGTGCTCTGGTCTAGATTTCGGGAGGATGTCCCTGGACAGGAGAGGAGGAAATCGGTGCAGACGCATGGGACTGGCTTCTGAACGATGAAGTTTGGGGAACCAGTGTTGCCTGGGCCACTTGGGCACAATGAGAATCCGGTGACATCTCTCCAGCTTGATTTTGGTAAGAATTTTCTGGGAATCAGTGGGGTGGAGGAAAGGCTTAGACATATATCCCTGACCATCACATTGAAAGGGAATAGCCCTGAACATGCTGGCAGAGGACCGGCATTTGGCATTGATGTATGTGGCAAACAAGTCCAGCACTGGTTTTCCTCATAGTGCAAACACTCTATCCAACTGGAATTGGATGAGTTCCCATTCGTGGCAACTGTCTGTAGCTCTGCTGAGAGCATCTGCTAGCGTGTTTTGTAGACCTGAAACATGCTCGGCCCGAGAGAAATCCCATGCTCTGTTACCCAGCTCCATAGTTCTTGCGCTCCCTGAGAAAGCGTGAGAATCGGCTCCTCCCTGTTTATGGAGAACATACTGGTCATATTGTCCATATGGACCAGTATGGAGGCGCCTGCTATGCTCGGTAGAAAGGCCTGTAAAGAGCGGAAAATAGCCTTCAACTCCAGGCTGTTGATATGACTGTTTTTCAGAATTGGACCATTTGCCTTGAATTTGAAGGTCCTGCAAGTTACATCCCCAGCCTTCCACAGAGGCATCAGTTGTCGGGATGTAGTCTGGTAGGATGTATGACATTACAACGCATGCTTTTACCACGCATGCTTTTACATCGCGAGTTTTACAACGCATACCATTACAACGCATAGTGCTTTGGGGCGCTGGATAGTGAATTATTTAATTTACTATTCCAACTCCAGCCCCCGTGGATAGTAGGGAAGGTGTTGGATAGTAAATTAAATATATTCCCTATCCTAGAGCGCCCCCCAGCGCAATAAGTTGTAATGGTTTGCGTTGTAAAAGTTGCGATGTAAAAGCATTGCGTGGTAAAAGTTGCGTTGTAAGTGATGTTTCCCAGTCTGGTATGTCTTGCAGGAAAGTGTGTCCTTTCTAAAGGTTTGGGGTGTGGTACCACCATTGCATTGCAGCTTTTATGGCCGGGGTAACCCGAAAGAGGTCTTTGAAGGATCCAGGGGTTTGAAACCATTGCTTTTGCAGTTCCTCTTGGAGAGGTCTCATCCTGAGTCTGGCCAAGGGCACTAGGGCTATTGCTGATGTACGAGTTACTTACCTTCGGTAACAATGAATCTGGTAGAGACGTTGTCTAGCCGCAGATTCCTTAACTTAGAAGATCCCCAGTGAGACTGGGTCCAGAATTTTTTTGCCGCAGCACCTCTGCGTGCGGCGGGAAAGACACACGACTCCGCCCTGACGCCGTCCACGTACGCGAGGTCATATAAGTCCCTCCCGGCGCACTGACGTCCGTTTTCTTCAGAGAAACTTTTCTGCGGCACAACGCGGAGCCACCAACCAAAAACTGTGAAAGTATGGGAAGAGTGTGCGAGGGATGAAAAATCCGTGAATAAAGGAGGAGGATGGTGGAAGACACCATCTTAAAGACAGAAATGACACTGCCTACACATATAAGTGGAACTTGTGAGAAAGAGCCCCGCAAGCTAAGCAGAGGCCCCTTCCCGAGTGCAACAAGGGAAAAACATCGACAGACAGAAATAGACTAACAGTGTCATGTGGAACCGCGCCGTCCGCTAAGCACGGAACACAGAAAGAACAGTCCACTGTAGGAAAGAATTAGAAGACTGGCTTTTCCCCTCTAAAAACAGAGGTAGGAAACAGGGCACAACCAACCCTCAAATAGGATGACCACTAGAAGACCGGGACGCCGAGGTAGCAGAGCAGACAGAAGGGCAGGGAACTGGAGAAGAAAAACAAATCTCCTCGTGAATCAAAGGCACCATATAACAGAAAAAAAGCCCCTCAGCATGGGTGAACTGTATATGAAAGCACCCAGGAGAGTGCAACAATCTGAACTCCTTCGAGATATAACCCAATGGCAACTGAATAGGCCAGCGGAGACCACCACTAGACAAGGTCCTCGTAGAACGGGGAGGCTGGGTGGGCATTAAGGAATCTGCGGCTAGACAACGTCTCTACCAGATACATCGTTACCGAAGGGAAGTAACTTGTACATCCGATAGAGACAACTAGCCGCAGATTCCTTAACTTAGAATAGATACCACAGCCATACCCCAAAAGGGAGGCGTGTCTGCGACAGGACAACAGAAAGCGCCAAGCATGTGATCCGGCAATAGAGTGACAGATAAAGGGGAAAAGCTGTGGCAGAACAGCCAGACCGCAAACCCAGCAGCTCGAAGATCAGAAGTCACAGGATACAAGATATCCGAAAAACGTGCCAGAATGGCGCCACACCATGTGAGAAGTTGGCCTGGTATATGATGTTCACTATTCTAGAGAGCACCTTGCACCAGTCCAAACAACCCTTATGGTGATGGTTGTAAAGTCAACCTTATAGACCAGCTATCCTGAAGGTAGCATGGACAAAGCAGTCTTAGGCTAAACTCAAGAGGGCATGTGAAGCCAGCGGTTTTACCATATGCAATCCCTTTAATACCAAATGAAAGGACACCACATAGGATATATATTCAAAATATATATGTATTTATTTCTAAACAAACCCCCTGAACTCTTTATGCGCACAGAAGCACAAGCAAAAGTTGTACAAATATGGATAGGCCGGGGTTGCCCACTAAACCATATACTAAGAAAGTGGTATAAGAACCACATCACGAACAATGGTAAGGCCTAGGGCCTTGGGAATCGCTGGGGCTACACTGGACTAACAGTAGTTAGAGAGCATGAGGCCCACGGGATGCGTGTGCAGTGTCTAAAGGCACACACGTTCACACATAGAAGTCAATGGGTGCGTAAAAGTAATAAAGTTAAAGGTTTGGGAGTCTTCCGACTGGACTAGAACTTAACCACTTGAAACTAGGACACTAGGAGTGTAAACCTTTACAGGAGCACCGTGGTAATCGCGTTACCTCACCCACAGGAAGCAGGTGCATATGTGTCATAGTGTGTTGGGTTTCGTCGTGGAGATCTATGGAGCCTTGGAGAAAAGATGCTGCAGGCGACCAGGAGAGAAGAGTCCGGTTGGATCCAAGGATGGATCGAAGATGAAGAGGACCTGAAAGCAGAGGGGACAGAGTCTGGGTCACTAGCCAGTGACCAGGAAGGAACCAGGCGATGTCGCGAAGCAATCAGGTACTGATGGGATGCTTGTCCCTGCAGCCACGTGGACCAGGAGGCGTCGACCAGGAGTCAAGCACGGACTGTCCCACGAAGGCCCTCGCTGTCGGCTTCAGGATTGGAGTCAACAAGCCTTGGCAAAGGCAACCCACGCAGGATACGAAGTAGGCGTCTTACTCAGACCAGCAAGGTCTGAGGGGCTGCTTCTTTTGAGGAAAGCAAGGGCCAGTCTGGAGCAACCAGACCAGCGATAGATAATCAAAGTTTCGTCGCCAAGATGGCCACTAGCCAACGGGCAAGTGACCGGGCAGATGCGTCGAGCAGGAAAATGCAAAAGGGCCCCACGCAGTACTCGTGGAGTGTGCAGGGCTGATCTTCGGGGCAGATGCTGTTCGGGGCTGGGGCTTCTCAATCCCCAATGCACAGCTTCGAGGAGGCCTCGGTTGCTGCACAGTTAGCAGGTCGCAGACTTTTCAAGATGGCTGGTCCCACGTCTCTCGTCGCCTCCACGGGTCTCAGCTTTGCAGGGACTGTGGATCGGGCTGTTGGATGTCTGGTAATCCGGTTCTTGTCAGGCTCGGGCGGGAGGCGGCGGCAAAGCAAGTCGTCGATCGCTGGATGTTGCCTGCTTGTGCAGGGTGGTCACTCCTTGACCACAAGGGAGATTCTTCAGTCGTATTCTTCAAGTAGATCGTCGAAGGTCCAGAGTTTCGTTTCAAAAGTTTCAGTCAGGATTAATCTAAAGTCTTGGGACTCAGCTCCTACCTATATACCGAATCTAGGGGCTGGATTACCTGCTAGGTCCCTACTATGGGTGGGACCAGGGAAGGGGGTGGTTACACCACTTTCCCTTTGTCCAGTTTCACGCCAGAGCTGGGGCTGGAGAGCCCCAGCACCGGTTTGAACTGGCCTATGCATGGGACACCCTGTGTGCCCCAGGCAGTGTCTCAATCCTTTCAGCCCTCCCTGTCCCAATACACAAAGTCCTGTCTGGGGTGGTGCTAGCACCTCCCAAGGCAGGAAACCTATTGTCCAAGCCTCCCTCGCTGGAAGGACTCCCAGCAGCAGGAGGTCAGACTTGTGTCTGTGGCAGCAGCGTCCATTTTGTGACACTGAGGCTTTGGTTAACTTTAACCGGGAATAGTAGCAACAACATGTCTTCTCCCTCTAGAAGAGCCAAACCAGAGTTAGCATACAACCGCGAGGATTATAATGCACTTAAGAGTATATGGTAAGGCATTATGAGAGAGAGAGGGAGAGGAGAGCGAGAGAGAGGAGAGCGAGAGAGAGGAGAGCGAGAGAGAGGAGAGCGAGAGAGAGGAGAGCGAGAGAGAGGAGAGCGAGAGAGAGGAGAGCGAGAGAGAGGAGAGCGAGAGAGAGGAGAGCGAGAGAGAGGAGAGCGAGAGAGAGGAGAGCGAGAGAGAGGAGAGCGAGAGAGAGGAGAGCGAGAGAGAGGAGAGCGAGGAGAGAGAGGAGAGAGAGGAGAGAGAGGAGAGAGAGGAGAGCGAGGAGAGAGAGGAGAGCGAGGAGAGAGAGGAGAGAGAGGAGAGCGAGGAGAGAGAGGAGAGCGAGGAGAGAGAGGAGAGAGAGGAGAGAGAGGAGAGAGAGGAGAGAGAGGAGAGAGAGATCGATCACTCTCCGCTAAATGGTGCACGAAAAGTGTATTAACCCAAGCTTGAAATGAACTTGAAGAGATGCAACCAGCGCCTAACAGACTAGTGTATAGAAGGAAGCCGAAAAAGCCGGTGGCAAGAGCCCAAAGGCAAGAGCTAGAACCTGAGCAATGCATTGGAATTAGCCAGCAGGACAAGAAGCACGCCAAGCTCACACACAACCCCAAAAGGGTAAAGATGGGCAATAGCATCAAGCCCCAACCAGCTGAAGCAGGTAGAATATGCCGCCGGCAAACAGCAATAGAGACCTTAAAGTGGCTTACACAGGAACAGACGAGTGCCTGACCAGGCAGCATGAAGCCAAAGGGAGGAACAATCACAATATAGACTCGCAGACAGTAATCAATGACCACTTCCATCAGAAGAACTGTTCCACAGGCATAGCTTTAACAAGAGTAGGCACATCCTAAGGGAGAGGCCAAAAATACCAAGTAAACGAATGGTGGGAAGAGTCTCAGAATCCAAGACCAACACTCCAGAAGACACGGACATCGCCGAACACCAAAAAGGGAGCATATGACAATTGGAAAATCCCTCCAGTAAGCAGAAGCAAGGAGGAACGTATGGGCAACTTGCAACAACCCAGAAAAGCTCCACCACACATGGAGATATTGGTCCAGACCTCGCAACGGCGACAAGAGGTGGCGACCTAGAGGATACCAAGGCAACCGGCATGTAGACATACATGTATATGCCGGACCATACCTAGAACATTAAGGGCAGGTAGAAGCCATTTGTGAAAGAGATGGCACCAAGGAAAAACATAGAACACCGTACAAAGGACCACCAATTGGCGCATGGAGCCCACATGATCGCCAGGCCCAGGTGAGATAAGCAAGGCTATATAATAGCGTACAAGTACCCCACATGGAGTATGTATACCCCAAATGGGGGGGAGGGGGGGGGGGGAGACCTCTTAGGCCAATAAGCCAGGCCAAAAGAATGCAGTAACGAACCAAACCTGAACAGAGTTCAGAGTCGTAATGACATTTCTGAGCTGAGCCACCGGCTGAAAACCACAGTCAGAGGACACCGCAACCTGTGAAACATGGCCGCAAAAGGCAGTTGAAAGCAAAACACATCCAAGGGGTGCCAATTAAAGGGTAAGCACCTTTGACCACAGAAAAAAGACGTAAGGCTCACTGCCCACGTTAAACACAGAGCGCATCTGAAGGATGAGAAATGAAAATGTACCACAGAAGACAGGCCTAAAAGGACCTAAGGGGGAGGACGAAAGCCTGCCAGGAGCCGGTGAACGCCGACTCGGCATGAACTTCAAAGAGCAAAACCCCATCAAAGGATAAATCAACCAGACGCTCCCGGATATTATCAGGGAAGACACTATCTCACATCCAAGCGTGACGCCTTAAGGCAACAGAAATCGCCATGACTCGGCCCAAAGAATCCGCAGTATCTAAGGCTGAACGGATTGTGAATTCTGCAATGTCTCGGCCATCCCGGATGGAGTGAAGGAGATCAACGCGAGCACCTACGGAGGTGGCAGTCAGCAAAGACTCTGCAGAGTCCCACAGGGCAGAGGTAGCCCGAGCTAAAACACACACCGTATTTAAGGACTGAAGGGGAGCACTAGTGGATGCAAAGACGTTCCTACCCCAGGATTCAAGCCACCTGGACTCCCGAGAGGGAGGAAGCGTTAGATGGGGAAAGAGAAGGAAAAGCAGTCTGCAACACAAACCCCTGCGCATTAGGGTCACAAGAAGACAGACCGGATCATGTGGAGCTGGACGGTGGGATGCAAAACTGAACGAGCCACCGGGTCACCTGAAGCAGGTCGGACCCAGGTACCCAATAGGGCATCATAAAGGGAAGCCTCCAAAGGCAAATGCGGTTCCACATTGCAGGACCCACGGTGGAGGACCTCAAGCAAGGGGTCCACAGATAAGGGGGTAGAAGGGGGTTGCATATTCCAAATGCGGGTGGCCAAAGAGACTACTCAAAAAAGCCGCACCAGCCTCGGTAGCCCTCTGCGGAGGGGAAAACAGCTAATCAGTGGGGGAGGGTTGTAGGCTGACCCTCCCAAGACACTGAGGGTGCGGTGCGACCAATGCCCAACAGAAGGAAGCCCCATGGAAGAATGAGGATCCTGACGTGGCTTCTGGGGAGGCGAACAGCCTGCCGGATCTCAGAGCTCCTGAGGAGGTTCCACAAATTCCAAGGGAGGCACTGGTAACACTAGCTCCGGGGACGCCGGGCAGGTGGGCTGCGCCAAACTCTCTCCCGATTATAAAATATATAACACAAATTGCCCGAACCACAAAATCTCCACAAGCTTATTAAATGTCATCTCCACGATACTAGGACCGGCTGGTCCAGTATTGATTTGTTTAAAGAGCCATTCATTTGCTTATAATTCCCCCTAGGATTGGTTTTTCCTATTTTTCTCATTTTTGGATTGTAATGTTTGTTCTAATGTTGTTTGTGAAGTATTCTTAGTTTTTTGTAATGTTTGATGCAAGGAATTTTCTTTTTGTACTGTGTAAAGAATTTGTTTCTCATGTATGTACAAAGTATATATAGGTGTGTAAATATTTAATGTATTGTTGTTTTCTGTCATATAGCTTGTCATAACTTGAAAAAGATAAAAAATATTGACACTAAGTAGGATGTCGAGGGTGATCACAATAAATTGATCTTTTCCCTCTTAATAAGCTTGTGGAGATTTTGTGGTTCGGGCAATTTGTGTTATATATTTTATAAAAAGGGTCTAGCCCCCACCACGTGTTTATGGACCTATCCCCTTTTTGTTCTTAGAACTCTCTCCCGAGGCCTCTATAGAAGAGTCCAGAACTCTGCGTCGACACTGCGCCGAAACGACGCGTGTCGGCGCCGATTGTGCCTCGTCAGACGCTGACTCGGCAGCCTTCGGCGTAAAGTCGGCATCGTCTGGCGCCAAAACTATGACAAGCTCCCCCTCTAAAGAAGGAGAGGTCGCCGGGGCCGGCGAGGCAATCTTCCGGCGCCGGCTTTGCCTCATCCAGAGCAGGCTCCGATTCCGGAGAAAGAAGCGGAGGGGAAGCAGAGCCTCCGGCGCCAGGTCAGCGCCGACCCCAGCTCCAGACAAGCGGTCGCCTGCACGGAAGGCTGGGGTGTGCTCAAGTCAGGGCTAGGAGCACCAGCAACCACCAGCGGCGTCACAGGGAGCCCCGCGGGGCTTTGCGATGCGGCAGAGGCGCCGAAGAGGGTGACCAAGCTAGGCCGCGCCCTAATGACTCCACGTGGAGCGTAGAGGGGGACTGTGGGCTAGTGGGCTGGGCGGACCGGATTGACAGGCGGGGAGGCCGAATATAGTGAGCTATGTTCAGTGATGTTTATTGTTAAGTAAAGTACAAGGTCCGTCTCAACAGAGTGGGATGAGGGAGTCCAGGCGGGAAGTGCAGGGCTGAGGTGGTTCGTAGGTAGGGAAGGCTCCGGGGTTGTAGTCCTCTGCTGGGCTGAGGTCGTCACGGTAAGTGCCGGACACTGGTACTCCTCGGAGGTATACAGGGGAGAGAGAGAAGACAGGGGTTAGTCCAGTTCAGCTCGGACTGTTGAGTGCTTCCACCTGCACCGGGGAGTGAGGGAGTCGGAAAGCGAGCGTGGGGAAGGCGGTAGGGGTAAGAGGGGAAAGGACTAGTAGGATCAGGAAAGGGAAGAGAGTGCTGGTTGTGTCAGGGGTCAGTGTGCGGGAGTATATACAGTGCCAGTGATACTTCTCTATCGCTATAGCTAGTGGGGGGGTGCTCGTGATCTTTACACAATATTTACAGTAATCTACAAGGGTACACGGAGAAAGGATAGAGGTCACTCACGTGCCCCGCCGCAACTCTCGTCCGAGTTGCGGCCGCTCTCCAGCCACCTCCGGAGGCCGCCACCAGTCCTCCGACCAAACGTCTTCTTCCTCGTCCTCCTCTCCGCGCTCCTCCTCCGCTCCGCTCTCCGTCAGGGGTTCCACGCCTACCGCTGTCTCCTGCCACGAGTCCGCTGGTGTGAACACCTCCTTTCCAGCCGGCTTTTCTCTGTTCCGGTCTGTTTTCGCTTGAAGTGTTTCGGGGTCAACCTTGGTGGTTTCCGGGTCAACGACCGATGCCTGACTTCCGGTGTCTGTTGCGTTCGTTTCCGGTTTGTTGGTCGGGATGATGGTTGCCGGTTCCTGGGGGCAGAGAGAGAGAGAGAGGAAGTCCGAGGGGTAAGAGATGCTGTATACCGCGTTGTGGGGAGGGACCCTTGTCTGGAATGCCGCCCCTGCGTGGTAGGGACGATGGCTTCTCCACAGGGACCCAGCAGGGCTGCTCCCTAACGACACCACATCTCCGACGTTCCTGGGAGGCAAGGGTTCAATTGGCGCTGGGGGTGAATCCGCCGGCGAGTTCATCGGAAACCCCGCAAGAAGCGGAGGTTCGAGGACGCCCCAGGAACGGGAGAGAACCCAAGGGAGGCCTGCAAAGCTGTAGCATGGGCCTCAATTTGGGCCCGAGTCGCCCCCACACCCGTACAGGGCGGATAGAGGGGGGCGCCCGTCAGGAGCGCTCGGCCGGAAAGTTCTGGGAATCAGTGCCCCTAACAACAGAAGACGGTGAGGTAGATGACCTAGGTGACAATCGCTCGAGAATGACGGCCCTGGACCCCAACGGGCGATCAACGGCGGAACCGAACAGTAGAGGGGCCTGCAGTCGACTATGAGGTCGGGGGGCGAGACGACTCCGACCGGGACAGCTGTGCCGAGAAGCTTCATACGGCGCTCCGCCGAGACTTCGGTTTCGGACGATGGCAGGCTTCACAGTCCGTGGTGTCATGGTGCTCGCCCAGACACCTTATACAAATAGGATGCGGGTCCGTCGCGGACATTTGCCGGGAACAGGAATTACAAGATTTAAAGCCCGAAGGCATCGCACACTGTTCCAGATGCGAAGCGTCGAAAATGAGGTCTGAAAACAGGCCAGAGGAGCTCGCTCCAGATCCGCGTTGCACGCAGAAAAGAATGAAACTGAAGTCAGCGCGCCGGGAGGGACTTATATGACCTTGCTGACGTTACGTACGTGAGCAACGTCAGGGCGGGGTTGTGTGGCACATCCCTCGGCACGCAGAGGTGCTGCTGCAAAAAATGTCCGGATCCAGTCTCACACCTGGGGATATTCTAAATTAAGGAATCTGCGGCTAGATGTCTATTAGATTAGCACATTCCCAGGAGTGATTTGTATTTCCTTACTGAAACAGACTTTCTTTAAATGGCCATAGTCAATTGTCGTAGACTGATTTGATGTTCTTCCGACAAGAATGCTTTGCATTAGACCCTGCCAATCTGAATTCCAGAAATGGTGTTATTTGATAGGGAATAAATGAAGACTTTGCGATGTTCACTGTAAACCCCAGCTTGCTGAAAAGTTGAAGACAAGCATTTGTGATTCTGGTTGCCGGCTTAGCCGTTGGTGCCTTCAGCAGCCAGTCATCAAAGTAGGGGAATACTTGGTGACCTTGAGAACGTACGACTGCGGCAACCGACAAGACACTTTTTAACCAGTCATTTTTTAGCTCCTTTCCTCAAATACATGCAGATATACTAGCGCCGAGACGCCCATGGGCATTTGTTCGCGCTCTATAAATGTTATTATTAAATAAATAAATATATATAAATAAATATTCTGGGCGCCGATTTGAGGCCGAACGGGAGAACTTTGAATTGGTAGTGGGTACCAGCTACCGTGAACCTGAGGAATTTGATGCTGGTTGGGGATGTGGAAGTATGAGTCTTCCAAATCGAGGGAGGTCATGAAGTCTTTGTTGAGAGACATTGTTACCGAAGGTAAGTAACTAGTTCATCTGAAAGAGACCATTAGTTATAGATTGCTTACCTTAGATACCCAGCAATGCCAACCCCGGAGGTGGGTCTGCGAACTAAGTTCACACCAGGAAGTCCTGGAGAACAGAATGGCAAAAAAAGCAGTCTCTCTGGACTTGGCTCTCTGGGCAGGAATGTTTTGTGAACGTGTGCAGGGATGCCCACATGGCTGCCTGGCAGATGTCAATCAGCAGAACTCCACATCCCAAAGCAGTAGAGGCCGCTGTGGCTCGAAGGAAGCGCACATAAGGTAAGTAAGACCAAGGTTTAAGTCCCCTTGGGGCATTACGAAAGGAGGAGGAGGAGGAAAGATCTGAGTAATGCCCTTTGGAAATCTATTTACAATCGGAGACTTGAAAAGAGAAGGCTGATCAGCAAGGCGCAGAAAGGCAGAGATGGCCGAAAGGTAGCCTTTAAGAGTACCCATAGCAGAGCCCTGATGGCCAAAGATAGAATGAAAAGGAGAAGATCCAAAAGGGGGGCAGAAAGGGGATTGTGAGAAAGTGCCATCTTTCTTGCACTGGTATGCCCCCACTTTTTTTCCTGAACTGCTGATGTTCTTTGACTGAGTGTGCCCTGGGTTCCTGCCATCCAGGTACCCAGGGCCTGTGTTCCTTTCCTAAAGCACAAGTTACTTACCTTCGGTAACGATATATCTGTAAGAAACAGTAGTTAGTATCCGATTCCTTACCTTAGAATATCCCCAGGCGTCAGTCTGGATCCGGAAACTTTAGCGTAGCAGTACCCCTGCGCGTCGGTAGGCGTCGTCTGCGGCTCCGCGTCCGTCGTCGGGATGACGTCGCCGGAGTACTTAGACGCCGCCCTCGCGCGCTGACGTCAGTTCATATACACAGCTTTTCCGTGCCAGAAACGCAGAGCCATGATAAAAACTAGGGCCCTGAGAAGGGATGACCTTAACCCTAGATATCGGTTCGCAGAACGGGGAGGATGGGTGAGGCGGTAAGGAATCTAATCCCAACTACTGTTTCTTACAGATATATTGTTACCGAAGGTAACTTGTGCATCTGAAAGAAACAGGTTAGTATTAGATTCCTTACCTTAGAATAGATAGCCCAGCATTACCAACCCCGGTGGTGGGTCTGCGAACCAATAATCACACCAGAAAGTCCTGGAGAACGGAACGGCCGAAAAAGCCATCTCTCCGGACTTGGCTGTCCAGGCAGTAGTGTCTAGCAAACATGCGCAGCGAGGCCCACGTAGCTGCCTGACAGATGTCCTGCAAGGGGACTCCCCGACCCAGGGCAGTAGGAGCCACCGTGGCCAGAGTGGAATGAGCACGCAGCCCCACAGGAGGCTCCTTTTTAGCCAGAGAATAACAAGCCTTGATGCACAAGACGACCCATCGAGAAATGGTTCGTTTGTGCACCGCCCGACCTTTCTTAGAGCCCACGTAACCAACAAAGAGTTGGTCATCCACCCGGAACTGGCGTGTGCGATCCAGATAGTATGAGAGCGCACGTTTTGGGTCCAGACGGTGGAGCATCTCTTCCTCTTTCGAGGTATGCGGAGGCAGAAATAAGGTAGGCAAGGTGATGGACTGCCCGATGTGGAAGGCTGTGACTACCTTGGGCAGGAAAGAGGGTCGCGTCCACAACACAACTTTGTCCGGATGGACAGAAAGGAAAGGAGGTTGCGAAGAAAGGGCCTGGAGCTCACTCACTCTCCTGGCAGAGGTGATGGCAATCAGGAATGCAGTCTTGAGAGTAAGAAGACGAAGAGGACAGTTATGAAGTGGCTCGAAGGAAGCACACATCAGATAAGTCAGAACGAGGTTCAAGTCCCACTGCGGCATCACGAAAGGAACAGGGGGAAACATGAGTGATGCCCTTCAAGAACCTATTTACAACCGGAGACTTGAACAAAGAGGGCTGATCAGGAAGCCTTAAGAAGGCGGAAATGGCAGAGAGGTAGCCCTTAATAGTGCCCAGAGCAGAGCCCTGCTGGGCAAGAAAAAGAAGAAAGAGGAGAACCTCAGAGAGGGGGGGGCAGAGAGTGGATCCACAGCCTTTGCTGTGCACCATGCCACAAATTTGTTCCACCTGCAGGCTTATACCGATTTTGTGGAGGGACGCCTGGCTGCCAGAATTACATCGCAGACTTCAGGAGGCAAGTCAAAAGGCCTCGACTGTCGCCTCTCAATCTCCACGTATAGAGGTGGAGACTGGACAGGTTCGGGTGGAGGACCGTCCCCTGCTGCTGCGACAGAAGGTCCTCCTGAAGAGGCAGACGAATCGGGGGATCGACTGACCTGCTGAGTAGCTCGGGATACCAGTATCTTTGTGCCCAGTCCGGAGCCACAAGAATGACTTGGGCCCGGTCTCGCCTGATCTTCTTCAGCACTCTGGGCAGAAGTGGTATAGGCGGAAAGGAGTACAACAGACCGCAACTCCACTCACGACGAAAGCGTCTCCAAGCGAGTGCCGCCTTGGAAATTCCAACGCGCAGAACTGATGACATTGCATGTTCTCTTCTGTGGCGAATAGATCTAACCAAGGCTCTCCCCACTGCTGAAAGAGACCTTGCGCCACGTCCGAGTTCAGACGCCATTCGTGATCCATCATGCACCGACGGCTGAGTTCGTCCACCCTCGCGTTCAGGGAACCTGCCAGGTGTTGAACCACCAGGGTCAAGCCCTGATGGTCAAGCCCTGATGTTCCAGCCACTGCCAGAGGCGCAGAGCCTCCTGGCACAGGGTCCATGACCCCACCCGCCCTGTTTGTTGGAGTACCACATGGCGGTGGTGCTGTCCGTGAACACCTGCACTACACTCCCCCGGACAAAGGGGAGGAATGCTTTCGCAGCTCCAGAAGGTTCATGTGGAGCTGGGACTCCGCTGGTGACCAGAGGCCTCTGATCTCCGCCTCTCCCATGTGGCCCCCCCCCCTCCCCCCAGTCCAGGAGGGACGCGTCCGTCACAACTACGTGCTCCGTTTGGGGTAGGGAGAGGGATCCGCCGCTGACCCAATCGCGGTCCATGAGCCACCACTGCAACCGTCTTGTAGTGCCCTCTGAGATCAAGACATGGTCGGACAAGTTGCCCTGATGCTGGGCCCACAAACTTCAGGTCCCACTGCAGAGCCCGCATCCGCCACCTGGCGTGATGCACCCGAAGGATGCAGGAGGCCATCAGCCCCAGAAGCCTAAGCGTCAACCTGACCGAGACGCGGGACAAAGGCTGAAAGATCGGAATCAGAGCCTGAATATCCCAAACCCGCTGTTCGGAGGATAAACCCGAAACTGCGCAGAGTCTAGAACCGCTCCGATGAAGAGGAGATTCTGAGAGGGGCACAGGTGTGACTTCGGCACATTGATGGAGAACCCCAGCAGGTGCAGGAGGTCGGCTGTAGTCTGGAGGTGGCGGACGACTGTCTGGGGCGAGCCCGCCTTCAACAACCAGTCGTTGAGATAGGGGAAAACTGACACCCCCTATCTGCGCAGTTGAGCTTCGACCACCGCCATCACTTTCGTTAACACCCGAGGGGCGCTGGTAAGGCCGAAGGGGAGCACGGTAAACAAAGTTCTCGTGGCCTACCGTGAACCGCCGGTGGGCCGGCAGGACGAGGATGTGAAAATAAGTGTCCTGCAAGTCCAACGCTACCATCCAGTCTTCTGGGTCTAGGCCAGCCAAGACTTGAGCCAGAGTCAGCATCTTGAACTTCTCCTTCCGGAGGAAGCCGTTCACGTTCCAGAGGTCCAAGATAGGGCGTAGGCCCCCTTTGCCCTTCTTGGGAACCAGAAAGTAGTGGGAGTAACAACCACACCCTACTTCTGGCCCAGGAACGCGCTCGATGGCCCCCTTGGCCAAGAGGGCCGGAACTTCCTCTTGCAGAAGTCGCAAGGGATCCCCCCACACATGGTGATATTGCGGTGGCATGCCTGGAGGGATCGCCTCGAAGGGGAGGGAGTAGCCCCTTCGGACGATTTGCAGCACCCACCTGTCCGATGTGATGTCGCGCCAGTGGAGGATGTGATGGCGAACCCTGCCCCCCCCACTGGCATTAAATGGGCCTGAAAGCTCGGACTAGGAAGGCTTTGAGGCGGATGCTGCGGGGCTGGATGTGGACTGGCCTCGCCGTTACCCCCTGGCACCGCCATAGCTGTTACCACGTCTGCGGCTAGTGGCTTGCAGGACGTGTGGGGGTGCCCCTTCCTTGGCCACGAAAGGAGCGAAAGGCAGCAGTCTGCTGGCGCTGGCCGACAGGCCCAGGGACTTGGCCGTAGCCCTGGAGTCCTTAAAGCGCTCAAGCGCACTGTCTGCCTTGTCGCCAAAGAGGAGACGGCCATCAAACGGCATGTCCATAAGGGTGTTCTGGACATCAGTCGAAAAATTGGCAAACCTCAGCCAGGCGTGGTGGCGAACCGCCACCGTTGTTGCAATCGCCCTGCCTAGTGAGTCAGTGGTATCCAGCCCACATCGACTGGAATAGCGTGCCGCATCTCACCCCTCCGCAAGGGCTTGGGCGAGTTTAAACCGGGCCTCCTCTGGGCATTGTGGCAGCATGTCCGCGACCGTGTCCCACAGAGAGTGGGTATAACGGCCCAAAAGGCAAGCGGTGCTGACCGACCGCAACCCCAAACTAAGTGAGAACATATTTTTTCCGTACTGTCGGGAATGCGGTCTGGGAATTAGAGACCTGGATAACCAGGCTCTCGGGTGTGGGGTGGGTGGACAGGAAACAAGGGTCGCCCAGGGCCGGGCGGTGGCGTCTGGCCACGTTCCTATATACAGGGGGACCTGTAGCGGGCCTGGACCAAGTGCCCAACAGAAAGTCAGTTAAGGCCTCATTGAACGGCAGTAGAGGCTCCGAAGAGCTTGCCTGCAGTTTGAGGACCTCAGTGAGGTTAGTCCTCACGGCCGCGACTGGGTGCTCAAGAGACAAGGCCTTGGCTGCCCTCGTCAACATCACACTGTAGGCAGCCCCCTCCTCCGTAGCCACTGTAGGAGGGGAGACAAATCCAGTGTCGGGCTAAGTGTCCAAACCACTGGCATTCCCTAGTTCACCTGCCTAGTCCTGAAAAGACTGGCATTCCCGTGCCAGAGGGTCCTCAGACCCCTCCCAATCCGCCTCGTCCTCCATCTCCTGGTATTCAGGTTCAAATGATGGGGCCGGATCATAGAAGTATTGCACTTTGACGTCGATCAATGCCGGAACCGGATCGGGGGGGTGGGGGGGGGGGGGGGGGGTGGGGGGGATAATCTGGGACGACACCCTCGGAGTCTACGCCGGCGGAGGGGTCGTTAGGTTGACCGTGGCGACCCGGATCCGACGGGGCACTGCGGCGTCGGGCCGAAGTCGCCGACGGCACCAAAGCACCCGACGGCGCCGAGCTGAAGCACCCGGCCTGCTTGGGCTCCCAGTCGGGACCGCGGAACCCGGCGGAGCAGTGAGCAACCTCATGGCCATGAGGAAGGCATCGATCTCCTCCGGCGTCGTGTTCTGCCCAGGGACCAGCAGGCATGGAGGGGGGAGGGGAGTCAGAAGAGCGGTGTCGCTTCTTC
The DNA here is from genome assembly GCF_964261635.1 of Lissotriton helveticus. Classification (NCBI taxonomy): domain Eukaryota; kingdom Metazoa; phylum Chordata; class Amphibia; order Caudata; family Salamandridae; genus Lissotriton; species Lissotriton helveticus. Next base: position 165,248,994 of record NC_136068.1, read on the forward strand.
GACTTCTTGTGCCTCTTACCTGAGGTCTTGGAGCCCGACGAGTGGTGTCGACTTGCCGAGCTGTGATGACTCCGGCCCCGCGACCGGTCCCGCGACCTCATCCTGGACCGGGACCTCGAGCTTGAGGCGCTTACAGGACCGCTCCCGCCTAACTTCCGACGTCAAGGCCCGGCAGTCGGGGCACGACTTGTCATCATGGTCAGCCCCTAAGCAATAAAGGCACCAGCGATGGGGGTCGGTAACCGACATCAATCGGCTGCAGTCGGCACATGGCTTGAACCCGGGCATCCCTACCCGGACCGATGGAGTCGTTCGACTCGAAAAACAGATAAAAAAGGATCGAAAAAGTTTAGTCAAAAAATGACTAAAGGGTACCACTTTTTCCGGATCGGTGCTTGCTGGCGGAAAAAAAAAAAAAAAAGAAGAACTGACGTCAGCGCGCGAGGGCGGCGTCTAAGTACTCCGGCGACGTCATCCTGGCGCCAACAACGCCGACGACGGACGAGGAGCCGCAGACGACGCCTACCGACGTGCAGGGGTACTGAAACGCAAAAGTTTCCGGATCCAGACGGACGCCTGGGGATATTCTAAGGTAAGGAATCTAATGCTAACCTGTTTTTTTCAGATAACTGTGTTGAAACTAAAACCCAATTGGCATCTCTGGCCACCTATCAGCCCCTAGTAAATGGTACCCTAGGTACCCAGGGCATGGTGTCCAGAGAAGACCCCTGAGGACTGCAGCACTTGTGTGCCACCCTCAGGGGCTCTGTACCCTGACAGACACTCAGCCTGCAAAGGCAGTGTGTGGGTAAGTACAAAACTAAACAAAGAGTCGACATGGCACACATCCCTGTGTGCCATGCCCACAGAACCCACTGCCCTGGCATACTTCAGTCACCCCTCTAGTTGGGTGCCCTATGCCAGAGGTGTGGGCACAGGTGCATGAGCCCTGTGCCCCAACAGTACCCAGGGCCATTCCTGGGCACGAAGTGCAGTGATGGCATTAAGAGCATATGGTGCTGGGAGGTTGTCATTACGAACTCCTCAGCACCATAATGGCTACACTGAAGACTGACAAGTTTGGTACCAAACTTCTCAGCACATTAAACCCACGCTGATGCCAGTGTGGCATTTAATGTAAAATGCACCAGAGGGCATCTTAGAGATGCCCCCTGAAAACCTAACCTACAATCCATGTCTGGGCTGAGTGGCTGCAGAGGCTGCGACACAGCAGACATTTTGCTGGACCCCTGGGTGGAGAGTCCCCGCTCTCCTGGGCCTGCAACAATGCACATCCTGGGCGAGGTGCTAGGTCTCCTCCCCCAGGATGGGCAGGGGGAAGCTTCAAAGGCATGACGCCTCTGTGAGCTTCTCCAGACCATTTGCTGTACCCAGCAACTGGCCCGACCAGTTCTGACCCCACTCTGGCGGGAAGACTGGAGGGAAAAACTACGTCAGGAAGGGGGGTGTGCCAGCTTGTGCCAACTCCACCCCTCAGGTGGGGGAGACTAGGTGAAGCACGACTCCGGGCTCCGGCCATCTTGAAGATGGGGAGCCCTGCCCAATCACAGCTAGGCTCCTGCCCCCCTCCCGCAGGACAGGAGCAGGCTAGGGGGTGTACCCACCCCAGGACAGGGACCTATTGGTCCCTGCCCTTGCCCTACCTGTAACGCCCCTAAATTCAGTATTTAGGGGCTCCCTGAACCTTCCTTCCGCAGATCCCGAAAAGAAAAGAAGAAAGAAGATCAAGAGGAAGACCACCCGCCGTGCACCTGCTAACAGGACGACAACAACTGACTTGGCCCAAGCCCTACCGGCCTGTCAATCCTGGAACCTGCTCCTGCCTAAAGCCCGGCGACTCCTGTGGACAGCAATCTTGGGACACCCAGAGGACCTGCCTGCCTTGACCCTCTTAAAGCCTGGGACTCCCATCAGCAGAGGCTCTGCTGCAACAACCCCCCTGGTGCCAGCCAGGAAGCTCCGGACCAGTCCACTCTGCACCTGCCAAGCCCGGCCCATGCCCGCGTGATCAAAGACCACGAGGACTTCCCCCGGCACCCGAAATCCAGTGCCCAAAGACCCTCCTCGACGAACCAAACAACGCCTGCAGACTTAGAAGCAGGCCCCCCCCCCCCCCCCCCCCCCCTAGCGGGTTTACTAGTAACTTGTATTTTCTTCATAGGAATCCATTGTCTGCTTTTCTATGAAATTTCTTCTAAGTGTCTACTTTTGAAAACTAGAAATATTCTTTAAAAATCATACGAAATACTGAAACGCAATTACTTACCCGTTTTAAGTTGAGACCCCAGTGCTGGCCCCAGGAGCCCAGTACTGGATTACAAAAGTAACGCGATCCTACTTTACCTGCAACCTGAATTTTCTCTCATTGGATAACATTGCCAGATTTGTGTTGAAAAGGTTTTAAGTGTGAACTTTTAAAATAGCTTTTTACTCCTGAAATATCACTACAATACCTAAAACGTTTTTGCTAAACTGATTTCAGCTTAGACCCCAGGACTGAACCTAGGAACCCGTCCTGGAATTACCAAAGTAATCTACAAAGTAATCAACTGTGTTTATATAAGGAAATCCATTGAGCTCATTGCTAAATTGTGGGTCGAATTGTGTTGCCTATTGAAACCCCTGTACCTATTGTACAAAGTTTATTGCCTTTCTGCAAAGTACTCATCTGAGACCTCTCATATTGAGAACAGTATATTTTGATACCTGTTGGTTCTAGAAATAAAACAACTATATCTTTTGATATAAAAACAATTGGCCTGGAGTTCAGTCTTTGAGTGTGTGAAACCGTTTGCTGACTGAGTGTGTACAACAATTGCTTTACACTGTCTCTGGTACTGCCTTACTGCTCGACCAAGCTACCACTTTAGAGAGTAAGCTCACACCTGGCTTTACCCTCTGTTATACCTCTGGGGTTTGTGGACTCTATACACACACTGTACCTTATTCTGGTCCAGTATATATAGAGCCACTTTCTCACAGGGATCCACAGCCTTTGCTGTGAATCATGCCACAAAATTGTTCCATCTACAGGTGTATACCGTTTTAGTGGAGGGACAACTGGCTGCTAAGATAACGATATAGACTTTGGGAGGAAGTTGAAAGCGGTCACCTGCCACCGCAAAAGCTCCATGCAAGAAGGTGGATGCTGGACATAGTTACCTGCTGCTGCAACAGAAGATCCTCCTGAAGACGCAGTCTGATTGGAGGATCGATGGCCATGCTCAAGAGCTCGGTGTACCAGTGTTTTCATGCCCAGTCCGGAGACACAAGAATTACTTGGGCCGAACGTACTTGATCTTCGGCACTCTGGCAGAAGTGGTACAGGTGGAAAGGCGTAGAGGAGATTGCAAGTCTACTTGCGGCGAAAAGCGTCACCGAGCGAGTGCCGCCTTGGAAATTCCAACGCGCAGAACTGCTTACATTGCACATTCTCTTCAGTGGCAAACAGATCTAACCAAGGCTCTCTACATTGCCAAAAGAGACCTTGCACCACCTCAGAGTGAAGACGACATGCATGATCGATCGTGCACCGGCGGCTGAATTTTTCTGCCCTGGCGTTCAGGGAACCTGCCAGGTGTTGAAACACCAGGGATATGCCCTGATGTTCTGTAGTGTAGTTCCTATATTCCCAACAGGCTCTGCGCATTGGAATAATATATACTGTAGTTTAGACGTAGGACTGAAGTCGACTAGGTCTCTACCGAATATATTAGACTTAATTGTGAGTGCCAGCTAGCTCAGAGGTCACTAGAAACCTTCTCGAATAAACAAGAAGGGATTAGTTTCTGACAACCATACAACATGACAACTTTGTTTCCCCAGAATGAAACGTATCTCTAGAGTCGCGGAAACAATAGACGGCTATTTCACTCAGTCAATCGTGCATGCTTAGTTTCACCAGAATTGCTTTAGAAATAGAGAGACTGGCATTTTCAATAAAAGTATCTATTGAACAGTCTTATTTCTTAAGCATAAGAAATGCACTGCTACAATTAAAATGCTAGTTAAGAAGTACGAGGCATATAATACGAATAGTATTATAAAATAGTACTGTAAAAGCATGATATGGTTTCTAAGCCATAAACATAAAATACATAAAAATGCATTAAATACATACAGTGATAAAATGATGGCTAAAAGTAAACAACTGGTACTTCTAACGTACGCCTACCCTAAGCCTAGTACGAGGGAGGAGTAAGTGAGGAGTAGTTTAAGTTTTAGTATTTCTCTGCCAAGAATCTGTTCAAGAATTCTCTAGGGATCTAATCAGCTCCGTACCTTCGTTTTAGAATGATAGAAGTCTTGTATCTCTCTCTCGGGACTCGATCTCCCAGCAACCCGCAAGGGTAGCCTGGAAACACTGGAGCTGGATTTCTCGGCAGCAGAAAAAGACAGCGTCTTTTCAGTGCGTCAGTTGGAGGGTCGGCTTCCTTCAGCACTTGAATCAGCAGGGTGTCGGGCAGGTAATTAGTCAATCTGCTCCGGAACCACCGTGTCTTTGACTGGGCAAATGTAGGCATATTTATGCCCCTGAAGGGGCAGAGTCTGACATAAGATTGGACATAATATCGTCACTAGTGCCTTAGTTCCTTGAAAACTCCCGGATTTCTTGGATAAATCAGTATTCAAGCAGGGGGAGGTTCCTGACTGCTGAGGGATGGTTTTTCCATGAAATTAATGTGGATTCTCAGAGTTTAGTGGAAGTAGCCATGCCGTATTAGGGCTGCGCTGGCTATAACTAAATAAGGCAATGATTCTTTATGCCTGTATAAGGACTGGATGGTTTATACCTATATATGGGCATGAATCGGGAAAAGTTACACTAGGGTCCTTGATTCCCACATAACAGTTCCAGCCATGTCCGAAGACGGAGAGCTTCTTGACATAGGGTCCACGACCCCACCCTGCCCAGTTTGTTGCAGTACCACATGGGGGTGGTGTTGTCCGCGAACACCTGCACTACTCTTTCTTGGACAGAAGGAAGGAATGCCTTCAGTGCAAGACGGGTCATCCAGAGCTCCAAAAGGCTTAGGTGAAGACCAGACTCCGCCAGAGACGCCTGATCTCCGCCACTCCTAGATGGCCGTCCCATCCCAGAAGTGATGAATCTGTCACTATTGTGAATTCTGGTTGGGAAAGTGAGAGGCATCTGCCGCTGACTCAATCCTGGTTTGTGAGCCACCACTGCAATTGACATGCAGTCCCCTCCAAGATCTGGACGACATCGGAAAGATTCCCCTCATGCTGCGCCCATTGGAACTTCAGGCCCCACTGCAAAGCCTGCATATGCCACCTGGCATGATCCACCAGTAGGATGCAGGAGGCCATGAGGCCCAGCAGCCTCAGGGTCATTCTCACCGAAATTCGAGATAAGAGACAAACATCGGTATCATAGCCCGAATACGGACTCGCTGCTCGGGAAAATAAACCCAAAACTGCACTGTATCCAGAACTGCTCCGAAGAAAAGGACCTTCTGAGGGAATCGGGTGTGACTTTGGCACGTTGATAGTGAACCCCTGAGAGTGCAGGAGGACCGCTGTAGTCTGTAGGTGGGAGACGACAGCCTGGGGCGAGCTCGTTTTCAACAGCCAGTCATCGAGATAGGGGAAGACTGGAACCCCTGATCTGCGCAGATGAGCTGCGACCACCGCCATCACTTTCCTGAACACCCGAGGTGCACTGGTAAGGACAAAGAGAAGAACGGTAAACTGAAAATGCCCGTGGCCTACCGTGAACCGTAGGGAACGCCAATGGACTGACAGGGCGGGGATGTGGAAATAGGTGCCCTGCAAGTCCAAAACTACCATCCAGTCTCCGGTATCGAGGGCACATAAGACATGAGCCAACATGAACATTTTGAACTACTCCTTCCAGTCTAAGTTTGGACGCAGGACTTTGTCCTTCTTGGGTACCAGAAAGTAGTGTGAGTAATAAACAAGACCTACGTCTGGCACAGGGACGCTTTCAATAGTTCCATTGGCCAAGAGAGCAGCAACTTCCTGGTGAAGAAGGGCCAAGTGATTCACCGACATCCGATGGAGTGCTGGTGGCATGGAGGGAGGGGTAGTCTCGAAGGAGAGAGAGTAGCCCCTTTGGACCATCTGCAAAACCCATCTGTCTTACGTGATGTTTTACCAGAGGAGGAGGAGATGGCAAATACTGCCGCCCACTGGCCTCTGGTGGCCCTGAAAGGTCAGACTAGGAGGGTTTGGAGGCTGCTGCAAGGGTGTATGTGACGGGCTCGTCAGCTGGCCCCCAGACCCGCGTCGCTGGGTCGCACGTCTGCGCAGAGGTTGGGTAGCATGCATGGCCCTGTGGCTAAATTTGGTGGAACGTGGTGGGGCACCACTTCCCTAGTGAAAGGCAGACTGCATGGGGTGAGAAGTCGCTGTGAGGCCCAAAGATCTGGCCGTAGCCCTAGAATCCTTGAAGCGCTTGAGCGCAGAGTCCACCTTTATCACTGGACATGCCACTTGTGAGATACACTCCTGTCTGACTTCGTGTTCCATACAACTGGCAAATGTATCATGACCAGCATGATTTTCCTCTGAAAGGTGGACAATATCCATATCTTTTGAGCTAGAGTGGACAGCTCGTGGGATCCTGTCCCTCACTGTTTGTTGAGGTAGTGTAGTGAGGGCTGGGCCTTGTTTGCGCACACTGCTATGTTAGCATAGGCTTATTAGAAGTTTAAACGCCATTTTACCTTTTGCTGATTTTTGCCCACGACACTGCATATAGCGGTTATTGTAAGTTAGGCTGCGTGAAATACTTCACATGAGAATGGCTTGTTTTCGGCATCCCTAGACTATCATAACAAGGTAGCTGTTGTTCGGGCTGATCAGCTCACGTTTTAGACATAACATACATGCAGCTGCAGCCAACGGCGATTCTGGCGCCTTTAATATTGCACTGTAGGCATGATTTCAGGCACTTGGAAGAGTCCCGTTTTTCCAGAGAGACAGAGAGCTTTTGCAGATCCTGATGTGATTTACTCCTGCTGATCTTGGAGGTATGGGGTCCCCCACACAAGCCTAAGAGACCTTCTATATTTTATAAAACATAGTTCCTAGCTAGGGAAGGTGTTACACTAGGCACTATACGACCTGTTTTCACCATCATTGTAATATGATTTCTCCTTTTGTGTTTTATGGAATTGTTACAATGCTGATCATATTATTTCTAATCAGATGTCTGTTTATGTTAGCAAAGATACTGCATCTTAGAGCACGTCATTAAAATAAATATTTTAACATTTCCCGTGTCTCTTTTTACTCCTGTTGTGTACTCGTATGAGTATAACAATCGAAAGAGTGTTCTTGATTCTCACCATTACTGAGTATAATCTAAGTCGCATGTTCTGGGTTGTCTAATCATTGGTTCCTTTGCTATAGGACGACTAGCTAAGATGCTAGTCGGTTAGGGTTTCTAGGTACTGAGGTGAGTTTTTTGGTCCATCACAATTCACCGAGGTCCTGGGTCTCTGTGCACAGTTCTGTGTAGGAGCAGAATCCCTGCAACATGGCGCACCCAACTTAGTGGTCTTATTTTGAGACTCGAGCGGTGCTTACATCAGTTCATGGCCCCCTCACTATTGTTTCCGGTTGACAGTGGTGACGATTAAACCTAAGTATAGTTAAATAGGTCTTTTCAAGCTTGATGATTTTAAACAGTTTCTATTGAATTATTACCCAGTTGTGCTATATTACTTAGTATTGTCCTTTTAGCTCTGCTGTGTCATTATGGGTGATGTTGAAATACCCCAGCATAGCCGGATGGTGTCTTTAGAGGGCATAGCAGTTGATTTTGTCGTGAGAGCCGACGCAGCATACTCATTTGAGATTTTCTACTCTTGGGTTACATTTCCTGAGGTGAATGCGGATTCTAATACGTTTCATGTTTACACTCCCACTGATGTGTCTTTGGAGTATGCTCCTTATAGGACACAAGAGATTCCGATTTCAGCTTGGCAGCAGCGAATTTGGTTCAATGGCGCCCTCCCCCATTCTTTAACGACGGTTCGATTAGGGTGGTTCCCGCTGGAGAATTGAGGCCACTTTATACCTCTGCTGTAGGGGTTATAAGGGCCTTGGTTCAATACATTGCCCGCAACTTCCAGGGCGGGGCACCTGGTGCTGCGGCGCATCCAATTGGACCGGGCGGGATGAAACTTAGTCCCATCATGGTGAATGCGGTTATGGGCAAGCATCCCAAGGTTAAGGATGATATGCCTTATTGGCTTGCTGAGAAATTTGACCAACTAGAGGCAGTATTTCCTAATACGACTCCTTTCGAGAAACACAGGATTCTTACAATTAGTTTGCAGAAAGAGTTCGTATCGGAAGTGACTGATTGTGCCACATGGGGTATAATTTTTGCGGCAGTCTATGCTAAGTGCTTCGGCACTCCGTCTATGGCTGCCCTGTCCTCTGTCATTAAGCGTGTTCAGGACGAACACGGACCTGAGGCGGCTGCCGAGTTGGGAATGAGACTGTGTTTGACGTGGTTTCCGATCTCGTCCTTTCTAATGTTAAGGGAGATGCGGAAGCTTCCAGGTGTCTAATGCTTTCCCCGATGTCCCCGATGCCGAAAAACCCCATCAGTTACCAAAAATTATTACGGCAGTTTATAAGACCATTGGTCGTAATAGTTTGGATGTTAAGACTTTTGCCAAAGCAGGGCAGAAGCAAACTCAGGCGGCGAAGTCTGACAAAGACGATCGCCCCAATGTTCCAAAGCAAACTTGGAATAAAAATAAAAAACAGGGGAAACAGTAAAAGAAACAGGGGTCCCGTCGCGCTTCTCCAATACATGAGTCTATTGAGCGCACATATGAATTGCGCGACCGCACAACTATTAAGTCACCTGATAGTTTTCAGGTTCCTGGTCAACGTTTTTCCTGCTCTTTGCAGGATTCATCGGTCTCACCCACCGGTGGAGGAGACGGCGGCAGAGAACGGGTCGCGAAATAAGAGCAACCCCACAAGACAGACGGTAAAGGCAAGCAGGACGACTCTACACATCAAAGACCCCAGTTTCAGAATAAGAAAGTTGCTGCTTTAACAGCGAGATATGCCATGGATAGTGAGAACCCAGGTTCGGAACCAGACGTGGGCGCAGACGCTACTAGACAGCGCGGCGGAAATTACCATAGTGGGGAAGCATTGTGTCCATTTCTGAAGGTGACAGCAACTGACACGTTCGTTGTTGTTGAGACGGCTGACACTAGAGTGGCTCCCCCTGAAAGACTTTATGAAATAGTTCTTTTAATTGAAGGTGACATACAACGTACTATAAAAGGGGTATTTTGGGACAATCAGACTACTACCTATGACATTTTGTTGGCGGAGGCCGATTGGCCCCCACCTTTTGTTTTAGCTGCTCCGCAAGGGGAGGAGGCAATCCTCCCGAGTTTCGGGCAAACAGTGCCGAAGGAGCAGGCTCTGCAGTTTGCAGAAGAGTGGGCTAAGGTGCTTGCACCAGCTTTGTACAATACTCACTGTGGCTGGGACAAATTTTACCCCCAACATGAGATACCATTTCAGTCTATGCCACAGCCTCAACCCCAATAACCCATGCGGCGTGTAGGCAAAGCTCCCGTGGCAGAAATCCTTGAACAATTGGAATATCAAGGTGTGATTGAAACGTGTGCGTCTCCGGTGAATAACCCTCTTTTTTCTGTGACCAAGCATGATGGCTCGTACCGTTTGGTATTGGATTACCGGCACTTAAACTGTCATTGTCGGACCTGCGCGGTACAGAACACTCACAGTTCTGCCCTTGTGGATAGTCTTGTGCGTAAAAGGTTTAAGACCACGCTTGACATATCCAATGGCTTTTTCGGCTATAACCTGTCCTCTATTAGTAGTCAATGGACAGCTTTCACCAGTGGAGCAAACACCAGTTCCGAAGATTGGCTATGGGCTATAAAAACAGTCCAGGCGTTTTTGCCCCCGCATTCTCCCTTTTAGAGACTCGACCCAGATGCATGTTCGTATGTGGATGACATTTATCTCACAGATGACTAACTATGGCCGCATCTGTGTCGCGTTGACCGCATAATTTGTCAGTTTGCGGACTTCGGTTACAAATTCCATTTTGAGAAATCTCACATTGCTGAGTACACAGTGTTGTTCCTCGGCTACGAGCTCAACAATGAAGGTCGAGGTTTAGCATCTCACTTCTTGGAGAAATGTGCACAGCTGCGCGCTCCGACAACTCTGAAAAAAGAACAGTCTTTACTGGGCTTTTTGAATTTCGGGCGGACTTACATTCCCGAATATGCCCAGCGCATCAAGCCTCTTTACACTTTGGTACAACCTACTTTCTCCAAATCTTGCTGGCTGCCTGCTCATTCAGCCATCTTGCAATCTTTGCAGGCTGATCTTCTAGAATCTAAATTCTCATTGACTCATGATAACCACACCAACCTGGTAATAAGAATCGTACCTTGGGCGGTGGGTTTCAGGTACCTGACTTTTAATGAAGGGGACAGTCCCTATCGCTTGCAAGTCACACTTGTACACTTAAGCTGAGCTGCGGTTTTCCACTGTGGAAAAAGTTTTGACAGCAGTGCAAATGGCGATTCTGAAGGAACCTGCACTGTCGCAGGGAAAACGCATTTTGGTAGTTACTCCGCATCCTGCCCTGGAGGCAGTGATGAAAGCCAGTGTAGCAAATTCAAAAGCTTTGCACCCAAGGTGGATACAAAGGGTCACGTCCTTGACATCCCTGGATGTCACGTTCATTTTAGACTCCTCTTTGCAGACTCAGGAGTATTTGCAATATGAATTTGTTTATCCAGCTCCTCTGACCATGCGCCCGCTGGAGTATTTCCATTGTATTATTTATACTGATGGTTCGGCGCAACTGGCCACGGATTCAAAGCACGCTTATTCTTCAGCCTGCGCAATAGTGGTTGGTAATATGGTGAATGGAGAATTCAAGTCCGATGTCGTGCATACACAGACATTAGGGGACTGTACCGGCCATTTGGCAGAGCTTTGTGCTCTAATGCTTGCATTGGAGTACCCGGATCCTAGTGTGACTACTCTTATCGTAAGTGATTCCTACTACTGTGTACAGTCGTACAATGACAATTTGTTATTTTGGAATCAAAATGACTATTGTGATTCCAAAGGTAGCACAATAAAACACAAAATGATCTGGGTTCGAGTGGCTGAGCTTAAAGAATGGCTGCCACTTGTGTTTGTATTTCATACTCTTGGTCACCAGCATGTCGGAGTTCACGCTGCTGGCAATAGTCTCGCTGACGAGGCAGCGAAGACCGCAGTAGTGACATATGTAGTTGCAGCAGTTACTCGTTCCAAAAGTAAGATTGATGATGACATCTTGGCAGCTATTGCCGCAACAGAGGAGGGAAGTAGTTACCCTAGAGGTTTCCCTTCTAAATACTCTTATCACTTAAGTCCTGATAAAGTTCCGTATGTGAGAATTAACGACGTTGGTGACAGATTGATTCCCAACGTGGACCGCAGGTCCACACTGATAACAGCCGCTCACGAGGGTATGGCATCCGCTCATGCTGGCGTTTCTGCGACTATCTCTTTTAAAACAGCGTTACTGTGGTGCGGATTGTACAAACGCGTGATTATGTTCTTCATTGTGACATTTGCCAGCAGATTAAACCTACTGCTGCACGCCCGCCTCAGACACAGTTGTATATATCTAATAAACCACTGGGCTGTGTTTATTTAGATCACTGCTGTCCCTTCTCTTCAGATACTGCGTATAAGTACATCTTAGTTGCAGTTGATTCTTGCACGCACTTTGTGTGGGTGTGGCCCCAAAGGAGTTCGGATTCTCGCCCACCTCAATAGCGTGCACCTAATCTCCCTAGAAGGTCTCTGGGTGGGCGGACCAAATACGAAATGCTCTTTGGCATCAAAATGTTTGTTACGGACCTTGAGGGTCTAGACCAGGCGGCGTCTCCCGCTCCCTTTGACGTAGACGAACATTGTGCTGTTTTCCAGAATCTACAAAAGACCCGTGACAGTCTTGCAAAGGAACATTTGCCCTCCACAACTGATGCGGCGTTGCAGGTTCCGGTAGTTGGCTGGCTACCCCGAGTTGGTGAACTGGTCCGAGAGAAGATCGAGAACAAGGAGGAATTCGGCCCCTGGTATCGTGCTCCAGTCCCTGTGCTTGGTGTGAAGGGTACATGAACAGTCATTTTACCTCCCCATCCTGGTCGAATGGAAAACAGGTACATCTATATTGACAATGTCAAACTATACAGAGTGGCCGATTCTTCCAAGTATGACACCTGCGGTCTCTTGACCAGCTATGCTGCAAAACTCTGTTTTGGCTCCGGCACCTACCATCAGGCCTGCCGTTGCCATCGAGATGCCTACAGTTACAAATCCTTTGTTGAACCCACCGGCTGGTGATCCCCTTGATGCTACGGAATACACTTACCCCACAGACTTATCGATGCCCGATTTGCAGGCCTGTGTGGCTAATCAGTCAAGTTTTTTATTTGACACTGGCTCTACCACATCAAAGTCCCCCTCAAAAGTTTCGATTTTTGCTGTCTGGCTTAAAAAACATTTTTTGATACCTCCCTGGACTTACATTTGGCTGGTACTTTTTTCAATTTTTTTTATTCAGGTCTTTTGGATTTGAGGTATATATTTTTTCCGGCTTGTGAATGGACACTATGTTAAAGAAAGATCTACCATTAGAATGATTGATGGAACTTTGACACCCCACTTCACATCACACATAATGAAGAGGGACAAGACTTTTGTGAATATCACTGCTTGGCCTGTCTTAGATGGGATTGTGTGGGGTGCTGTAAAATTTCAGATACACCGTCCCACAGAGGTTATTAATGTCCCTAATGTACTTCGAGTTTCAATGTAGGAATGTGGTTAAACACAATATACACTCTGATGATTGGGACGTCCAAGCCGTAGAGGCTTTGTTTTCAGATTTGAAATACTATGCTGCCTTTGATGTTAAAGATTTTTACTTCGATTCTGCAAATTATGCCGACTTGTTTTGTTACCAACACTATGGCAATCATTTTCTGCACAAGGCAAACACATTTCGAAATATGGTTAATTATACACAATGGGAACATTGTGTCGCTCCTGCTGAAGGCAGCTACAAAACTCTTTTGAAAACGTTTTCCTACTTTACTGATTTTAATCAATCCAATCCTGATGCATTTTATTTTAAGATGACTGCTAAGTCCTCTTCCAAAGTTAGACTTACCCACACAAAATTGTTATATTCCAAGTCCTTTATGGACCAATTGTCTATTGGGGGCTGTGAGCTGTGGAAGGATACTATTGATCTTAAATCTGTTTGGGGTTCTAAAAGTTGGCAAGTGCAAGGCACTGTGGCTTTGCATCGTGCATGTCTCATCCCGAACCATAGGTTTCTGAATTCGACTATTTCACAAACCACCTGCTTTGGATTGGCTACGTCTAAAAAACTAAATGCTCCTATTCCTGATTTGGGAAAATACCCGAATGGAACAATCACACCAGTAGGTCCCTTAGTGATTTACAGACTGTTACGGAATTCGTCTTTTAACATTTCCAGTTTGGATCCCCAAGGGTGGCTGTTATGGCAAAAAAGTGCAGATTCATGCCAGCATCGTTTTCTGGGTTTGGCCCGGGCTATACACAGGTTAGGGTGGATCCCCGTTTTGAGAGTGACCATTCTGTCACTACCTATTCTGTAGGCAAGCTATGTCAGAACTGGCTCAAACACTCCACTTTAGCGTCAGTTAAGCTTCATTTGTCTAAATTGACTGAAGATGTGGATTTGAAAGACTTTGTGAAAGATCCTGCTGCAGGCAGGACCAAAAGATGGATTAATGGTGTTTACAACGAAGTTTGGAAACTATCCCAAATTGAAGCTGCTTCGCAGTTAAGAGCTATTGATCATCCTAATTTAGAAAAAGTGCTTGCAGTTGTAGATAATAGCTTTAACACACTTTCTTCCCGAATTTACACATTAGATAATATTGTTTCTTCAGTCGCGGACATTGTGCAAGATGAAGTCTCAGTTTTGTACCATGGTAAATATCAATTGCGTTCCATTATGCAGTTTGCATGGACTTTACAAATGTTAAAGGCTGGGAAAGTGCCTTGAGACTACATGAACACTTCCTCACTATTTTTACCATTTAATTTGACTGTTAAATAACAATTTATGTCAATGAAAGATGCTACATTTTCACTATTGCATATTGAAAAGTTAGAACCTTTACCGTTTTCTGTGGACAAAACTAATTCTGCAGTTTGGCTTATTCATGGGTTAATCACGCTACCGTTTCCACTGTTTAAATTTGAAGCATGCATGAAACATTATGCCATAGGCAGATAGGAACCATTAGGTAGCGCATATCTCCATGAAGTTATATACAATTGCACGGCTCTTGTAATTCAGAAGAACCAAATTTGGCCTGTATTTTAAAAGGTAAACCCGCCACGGCTATTACACCTACTTTCACGTTGTTAGCGAACTGTAGTTATTTATTATTAAATAATGAAGATTGCTGTGGTATGCTGGCAGGGATACAGTACAGAGTGACTGTCTCCCAACGTGTAGTCTGTTGTAAGAATGTTCTGTTTCCACATCCGCATGGGAAGCTCGATATATCCATCTGGCCTTCCATTCCGATCTTGAAAGCAGAGTTCAACAAGAGGAGCAGAATAAGGGCTCTTTTGTCTCAAAAAGTCGTCGCCCTTACATCTGCGCGTGAAACATTCGTAGGCTGTCCGGAATTCGGTTTAAACAGATTGTGCCCGACAGTACCCTACTGCCTAAAAATCAGCTGACCAGGTTGAAACAGAGTATCACAGATTTTTCACATTCATATACCGCTTGGCCACTTGAGGGAGCCAAAGCAGTACAAAGCTGAAGTGTACTGAAAAGGTTGCTCGGGGAAGTTTAGAACAACGGAAACCTCCCAGCTGCCTGCACTGGCTCTTTTTGAGGGTTTCCATGGTTTGTTTCCCTGTGTTGCTCGATAAATATTGCTGATTGGGCTAGGGTGCACGGGTGGTCTGTTTGTGTGCAGGAGCTCAGGGTGGTGTTTAAAGGGCTGTTAGCAAGCCCCCCCCCCCACACGTGTCGTGTGTGTCAACACAGGCTGAGTCAGCTTCCCAGGCACACACACAGCCGCACAAGAGTACTTCACAGGTTTTTAAAAGACCATTTACATGTGAACGAGGCTTTGTTGCCGTTTCACCCCTTCATCTGCATTTTGGAGATGAAGGGGTGAAAAAGCAACAAAGCCTCGTTCACACATAAATGGTCTTTTAAAGACCTGTGAAGTACTTGGGTACGGCTGTGTGCGCCCAGGAAGCTGACTCAGCCCCTGTCTCAGGCAGAGTGCCTATTGCTGGAAGAATTACACCCCCCTCCCCAAATTTGGTTATAGTTGCACCTCTGAGAATTCCTCAACAATTGTTATCCCTGCAGCTGTTTAGGTTTGCATTTTCAATTAATATTCCTAATGCCAATATAATCCGTTTTTTATGCGTGTATGTGTGCAGATAGGAACCAGACCTCGTTCCGACTAAAAATGTACGTAGTTTTAACTTTAAGCAGTGCATGCTGCACCGGAGTCACGCTGGTGACAGCCTGGGGGCCTACGCTGCAAAAGACCTCTTTAGCAAATTAATCTGACCCAGGGCACATTTCCTGTAAGCCCATGGAGGAGTGGAGGGGATTCGCCACTGTGGAGGGAGAGGAATATTGCTTAAAAACAGGTGGGAAAGACTTGCCATACCACCGCTCAGTAACTGTTTTCCAGTTCCAACTGGATCGAGGGGATAGTGAAAATCATTCACCACAGCAAGGTCACTTGGCACGTTGTGTTCTAGGCGGCTGGAAACGTGAAATTCAACCAGCACGTTGTTTCACCTGATGCAAAAATAATCTAGAACGCGGCGGTCTCTTTTAAAGGTTAGTAATTAGTATGGAGACTATGCCTCATCTGATTTACAAATCCTGGCCCACTCCCCCATTAGGGCTAATCTCCACCATGTCAGATAACATGTTCTTTTTTAGCCGCTTTTTTGTGACAGGTTAATCACAGTCTTGTTGTCAGTTTTCATGTGGTGTTTAACCTGACAGTCATGAGGCATAATTGGATTCATATAAGATACCGCTTCCTTTGTTTTTAGTGTCTTCGGTTATTTCTCTCTAACAGATTTTATGATTTGCTTTGCAGTACTCAGTGTTGAAATCTGTGGCTCAGATTTTTAAGAGGAAGATGCATATTTCATTATTGTATTTATTAAGTTTCTTAGAGATTGTGTCTGCTGAAAAGGGTGCAGGTGCAACGGAAATGAAAGAACAATTACTGGATGCACTGAAACTATCTCAGAGGCAGAATTTAATAGCAAAGTTCCAATGCTGGCACGGACTAGGATTCTTGGTACCCCTGGCAGCTCAGCAGTTGTTTAGTAGTCTAAACAGCCACCACAGGAAATGCTGTCCAACTTGAGTCACTCAATCAGTATGAGGCACTCTTGAATACCAAATAAATGAAAGCGGGGAACATGCGTGCTTTTAGGCAGATGTGTTCAAGTTTGAGATGCTACATATACACAGAAGACCAATGTCTTCCTTAAAAGTTCTGTTAAAATAAATGCAATTTTTTGTTCAAGCCATTTGGTTCAACTGTAAATTGTATTTATATAGCTCTGACTATCCCTAGCAAGGTATTGAAGCACTCTGCAGCAGCTAACAGCACGCTACTTCGGAGGATTAGAGTTCACTCAGTGCAAATAACAAAATATTACTGTGTTTCTAAGTAACATTAGAATCAGAGGCACTATGGGGGACAATCAAATTCAAATCCATCGTTATCTATTTAACAGAAATGTGATGGAAACAATACAGATAACGCCTAAATTAGTACATACATTTGTAATCCTGATTTCCCATAAATCTATGACCATAACATTATAGGATATTTATTGAAGGGGTGAGCACTCGTCTCAGTAATACCCATAACCCTTCTCAGGGTGAACCCTTAAAGTCACTAAATTAACCTGAGCTCAAACCTCGGGAAGCTATACTACACAGCAGATGGGCTCAATTTACATGCAATGTGTAAAGTATTTGTGCAGTGAAAAACATTATATTGTAATAATTGAAATGACAACTGACACCACAACAACAAAAATCCAATAAAAGAAACTGGAGTTATGTTAAATGTGAAAATAGCACTAAAACGCTTTAAGTGCCAACCATGATCATCTGGTTACATTTGACTGGTACCGTGGCACAAGCTATGGCAGACCGCAATGGAGTTGAAATGGAAGTAAAAAATCCTAAAATGGGCAAGGCAACCGACTGTGGCCGAAGAGGGCCTTAGTTGTTGGATAGCTTCTGGGCGAGGTCAGGGTGAAGTCATTGACATTTGGCGGAAATCTCCAACAGATATATTTGAATTTCACACCCAAAGAAGGTCCCTTGCCAGTTGGATACTTTTTACACTTTCGCTAGTGAGGATTTCTACCTACAGACAGTCACTTCTTTGGACCTCATTCTTCCAGTGGAGCATGGCTGCAGTCGAAGTGCGCTCCACAAGGCGAGATACCTTCTACACAAGCAAAAAGCAAAAATTTGGGGTGACCATAGGGATAGCAGACCCTCCTCTCCTACACCAGGTCCAGCTGAATTTGATTTGCTGCTTCAGAAAAGCTCAGAGCGGGAGCAACCTAATTTTTGGGGCATTGTCAATGCAAAGTCGTCGGATCAGCTTGGCAGGAGGTCTTGAAGATGACTGATTTGGGCCTTACCAGCCTGTGGTGGACACTCCTGTTTTAGCAGACGCAGACTGTCAATCATTGGCACATCTGCAGCATTACTGAGTCTTTGCTTCCATACTTGGGACTGGTTTGGCATTGCTGATCTCAGTATGAGACATTTTGACCCCAGTAATGACTGATTTTCTGCACAGACAGTTCTGCACCCACACTAATTTCTAAACTTGATAGTACGCTTAAACGGGTATCCCAGCCTCTCTTTGCCCTACAGAACCCAGTGAACAAACTATAGAGAAGATACATTACCTTCCTTACGCACATATACCTTCCATGTACCTATGTATCTTTATCTTTCTTTACTCCTAATTCATCCAATACACTAACCTATACCAATCTCATTATATTCTCTACCACTACTCTCTGACTCATCCCATAGCTGATTCCATAAGTCAGTACAAGTTCTAGATCCCTTCCGTAAGGGTGAGTTTTCTCTGGACTTTGCTAAGTGCTGCTTCATTTTTGACTGCTTCAATAAATCGGAGGGCATATACACCCAGTTCAATGCATTTGTTGCATCACCTGTCCCAGGGAATTACAATCTTCAGGTGCAATAGTATTGGCATGGAAAGCTATGTCAGTGGCCAGAGTTAGCAAATTGTGTACAGGCTGTTTTGATGTTGCCTGTCTCAATTGGCAATGTGGAGAGGGCCTTTACACAGATGACAGTTTACATAGGAAGGAAAGAGCGAGTGTGCATGATCAAAGACTCACTGAAGAAGTATTGTATGTTGTATTACAATAAGATTGATTTGTAAAAAGTGTTTGGACCCGATAAACACTAATACACTGCCTATATACCATTCCCTATCATTGCAGAAAGCAAGCAATAATAAAAGCAAAATGTTCCATAAACACCGGAAAAGCAGTTTGGTATTAACGGAACGAAAATGTGTAACCACTGATAACCACTGTTTTTTTAAGGTATTGAAATCACTGGAATACACTGAAACCCCCCCCACCAGAATTTACCAAAAATAGAAACTGAAAACAGGAAAGCCTAAACATTGGTTCCTTCATGTGGCTAACACTCGTACTCAGGTACATGCCATACACAATGCAGATCTCCCCCTGCATTTTGGGGCCTTGATTCACACTATATTCAATGCCTCTTCGACCACAGGCTTGGCACACCTTTTTAAAGTAGTAAGTTCTGGCCTTGTGACTTCATTCCAAACTATATTTGGTGTGATACCGGCATTTTTTCATTCTATTTTGTCCAGCGTCTTTGGCGGTTTCCCGTTAATTCTCACCTTGGCTGCCGGTGTACTGTTAATTTGCTTGCTACAAAATGGTTGCACATTCTGTGCCCACGACAATCTGCCCCGGCTGCTCCAATTTCGTAACCGGATGCTTGAATACTATGGATCGCTACCTCTGGCTACTCTGAGGGCGGCGTACAGTTAATCTTTCCGGTTTTCGTACTTTACGTGTGTGCAGCCAGTTTTCCACTGCCTGGATTGCGGTTTTGAATGGGCTCTGGATTTGTGTCTCTGCAATACGGTGTCTCCTAACTCGGATTATAATCTACTGAGTCCCTTAGTTGCTCATGAACTCGACTGTTCTGGTGTAGGGATTATGGCCTGCACAGCGGCGCATGGAGTCCTAGGCAATTGGAATATATGGTCTGCAGCCCATGACTTTTTGGCACGCAGTTATCTCGAAGAACATCCGAGTTGTCCTCTGATGGTGCTAGAGGCTCCGGCTGTTGAGGAACATGTGTGTTCTTTTCCATTACTGAATTGGATGGCTGAAATGTTCACTGATAACTACTTCCTATTGAAGACAGTCGCAACATACTGTGCCTATAAGCTGTTGGATTGAAGTTACAATTTTTTTTCTGCTTCATAGACACGTACTGGACTTATGAATTTCTTTCTTCTTCCGTTCTACGCATTATATGCGTTTGGCACTATACACCCCTGTTGGGTTTTGATTTTTTTGGTTACTAATTCGGAATTTACTCCCAATTATCCAGTTTGGTGAAATTTTGAGCTTGGTTCCGTCTCATTCGAACTTGAACTCTGCGTTCCAAAATTGCCCCCACTTCTTGTGCGTTCTCCGATCAAGGGAGGGTGTAGTGAGGGCTGGGCCTTGTTTGTGCACATTGCTATGTTAGCATAGGCTTATTACAAGTTTAAACGCCATTTTACCTTTTGCTGCTTTTTGCACACAACACTGCATATAGCTGTTATTGTAAGTTAGGCTGCGTGAAATACTTTACATGAGAAAGGCTGGTTTTCGGCATCCCTAGACTTACATTACGACCCTAGTCTGCACAGTGAGTGCTAAAGCCTCCAAGGTTATTATAACAAGGTAGCTGTTGTTCGGGCTGATCGGCTCACGTTATAGACATAACATACATGCAGCTGCAGCCAACGGCAATTCTGGCGCCTTTAATATTGCACTGTAGGCATGATTTCAGGCACTTGGAAGAATCCAGTTTTTCCAGAGAGACAGAGAGCTTTTGCAGATCCTGATGTGATTTACTTCTGCTGATCTTGGAGGTATGGGGTCCCCCACACAAGCCTAAGAGACCTTCTAAATGTTATAAAACATAGTTCCTAGCTAGGGAAGGTGTTACACTAGGCACTATACGACCTGTTTTCCCCATCATTGTAATATGATTTCTCGTTTTGTGTTTTATGGAATTGTAACAATGGTGATCATTATTTCTAATCATATGTCTGTTTATGTTAGCAAAGATACTGCATCTTAGAGCACGTCATTAAAATAAAAATGTTAACCTTTCCCGTGTCTCTTTTTACTCCTGTTGTGTACTGGTATGGGTATAACAATCGAAAGAGTGTTCTTGATTCTCACCATTCCTGAGTATAATCTAAGTCACATGTTCTGGGTTGTCTAATTAGTGGTTCCTTTGCTATAGGACAAAGAGCTAATGTGACTCTGATGCTAGTCGGTTAGGGTTTCTAGGTACTGAGGTGAGTTTTGTTTAGTCCCCCACAATTCACTGAGGTCCTGGGTCTCTGTGCGCAGTTCTGTGTAGGAGCAGAATCCCTGCAACAGTAGAACACGGATGTTGTCTGTTTGTCCCAGGACTGTTTGACCCATTGCGTTTGGAAGGGTTTCAGTGCAAGAAAAACGGTGTTGCGTTGCATATTTATATGCTTTACTGCATCTTTAGCCTCTTCATGTGTGCTCCACAGCATCAGTTGTGCTCATGACTGAGGGAGTTGGGTTCTGAAAAGTATTGGCCATTGTAATGCTCCATCATTGTAGGTTCCCGTGTACTCTGATCTGTTACAACCGCTTTATCCTTTCAACTTTCCATCACTTGTGACCAGTGCCTATTTAACCATACCTGAATTGGTCTTGTGAAGTCTCACGTTTGGAATAATGGGAATGCAGGAAGCCATCATGCCCAACGATTTTCCCCACTGTCTTCACGGTCAGAGCTCAGCCCTACTGGTAAAGGTGAATCTGCTCTGTCAGCGTGTTGATCCTCCTCTGGGTAGGAGAAACCTTTGCTTGTTTTGGAACCTACCAGTGGACCTAGAAAGATCTTTGCTTTGTGATGTTAGTGCTCATTTGCTCTCGTTTATGAAGAACCCCAAGTTATGTAGGGTTAGCATTGTGGTCCTTATGCTCTCCTGCAAATTTATGAATGGTCCTGCTGATACTAGCCAGTTGTCCAGATATGGGTAGACCTGTATTACTTTCCGACTCCATGTGCTGTTACTGCAGCTAGGGACTTTGTGGACACACTTGGTGCTGTCTTTATGCTTAATAGCAGCACATTGAAATGGTAGTTTATCTTGCTTGCTACAAATCTAAAAAAATGTCATGTGTTTCTGGTTCATGAGGATGTGTAGGTATGCTTTCTTGCGATCCATGTTTGACATGTCTCCCTTCTTCGGGTCTGGTATGACCAATTGCAGAGCCGTCATCTTGAATTTTTGTGTCTAGATGTACCTTTTTAGAGCCTGAGACCCCAGATAGGTCGGAGGCCTTTATACTGTTTTGGTACTAGGAAACTGAGTAAACAGCCTGTCCGTTCTCCCTTGTTGGAACTCTTTCTATTGCACTTTTTCGCAATATGTCGTGGAGCTCTTCCCCCGAGATGTGTCTGTTCTTTTAGGTTGACTGATCTTGCTCTTGGTTTTATGTTTGGGAGCGGATTTAACAGTTCGATACATTATCCAGGAGAGATAATGTATAGTATCCAATTGTCAGAGGTGATGGAGCTCCAGTGATGCATGAATACTCAGATCGCCTCTCCCCCTACTGGTGTTCCATGCAGTTCTGGAGTGCCTCTGAAATCTCCCCAGAATTCTAACCACCCCATCACTTTTGCAGTCACATTGTCCTTCCTGTTCTATAAGGACTCATCCACTGGGGTTCCAAAGATTCTCCCCAGTGAAGGCTTGTTGAGCACCGCTGTTTGCACCTCCGGTCTAAACCCCCACCACCCTCAGCTATGTGTGTCTTTTGAAGGTGATACCTGTACCAACTGCTTGCTGGTACGGTTCGCTACATCCAAAGCCAATTTTGAGGAGGTGTTTGCAACATTTTTGCCCCTTCTTTGTACTGATCCGTCAGGTATTGCAGCAGATCTTCGATTTCTTCCCATTGCTGGTGTTCATATATGTTAAAAAGAAAGTTGGAATTAGCTAGGCGCCACTGTATTGAAGCCAAGCGCTCAATTTTTTTATCGATTATCTCCAGGGGCTTACTTTCTCTGTCTGGTGGGGGGTCCTACGGTCACTGGAACATGTGCTCTCCTTCAGGTTTGGTGACTATAATAAAGTCTGCCTTGACTGTGCCCGCTGATGTTAGCTGGGTCCTGAAAGGACGGATTATATTTCTTTTCAACACTGGGGATTACTGTAGGAAAGTGCCCCTTTCTGTCATTGTCACTCCCAAATGTTGCCACTGCTACTGATATTTGACTGATGTGCACTGGGATCCTGCTAACCAGGCCCAAGTGCCAGAGCTCTTCCCCTATAACAAGGTAAAAATGTATAATTGGCACACACTTTGGCACCCTGGTACCTAGGGCATGGGTACCAAAGAGGGTCCATTAAGGGCTGGAGAATGCATTATGCCACACCAAAGGTCCCCGGTGCAAACTGCATGCAGCCTCCCATTACAAACTAAGTGTCATGGTGCAAACAATGAGTGAAAACACGATATGGTACACTCACTATGTGCCATGCCAAAGTCACCCCTACAGCAGACCTTGTAGCCCTAAGGCAGGATGCATTTTATTACCCGTGAGGGCATATATACATGAGCAGATATCCCCCTGTGCTGTCTAGTTCAATTACTAGATCGTACAAGTGAACAGGAAAGCCACCTTGAGTAGATGTACTTGGCACTGGCCATTACAAGTTTCCCAGCTACATGATGGCTTCACTGAAGTATGAGTTACTTAACTTCGGTAACGATGTATCTGGTAGAGACGATTCTAGCCGCAGATTCCTACACGTAGTATTATCCCCAGGCGAGAGACTGGATCCGAAAACTTTTTGCCACAGCATCCCTGCGCACCAGGGGGCAGGGCGACACCACGCAACTCCGCCCAGGCGTCGTCTGCGTACGTGACGTCAGCGAGGTCACATAAGACCCACCCCAGCGCGCCTACGTCCGTTTTCTTCAAAGAGCTTTTCTCCACCACAACGCGGAGCCACCAGACAAAAAAATGTGGGAGCATGGGAACAGTGTGCTAAAGAGTAGAAAAAAGAGACAAACAACACCATTAGGAACAGTGCAACACCGCAGTGTCCAAAGGCAGGGGCAGAAGAAAGAACAGAGCAGAGCCCTGAGCAGCCACCCTGCCAGTACATAGACAGCCTTCCCCCTGAAACAAGGAACAGGCGTAAAAGCCATGATACAGGTAACAGGCCCACCACCCCCATCCAAAAACAAGGAAGGGGAGCCAGTCCCAAGACAGACAGGAACACAAACCTCCAGGCCACCCCAGCATAGAGGGCAACCACCCCCCAAGGGAAAGGCCTGGCCAGATGACCCTTATTCGGAGGTTAGCAGAAGGGCCAGGACCCTCAGCAGCAAGAGGAAGGGAAGGGAGCAGAGGACAGAGATGGAAGGCAACCAACCCCCCCCCCCCCCCCCCCGGAGTAGCCAGAGCAGCGGGGCACAGGAGCACCGTAACCCCATCCTCCAAGGAACCAAGATGAGGAATGAACCGCAACCAGACGGAGCCACCAGTCAAGAGCAAAGAAGGCACTCACAGGAGAGACAGCCCCGCACGGGAGGCGAGGACTGAAGACCAACCCAAGGGTCCTCGCAGAACAGGGAGAAAGGGCAGGCCGTGAAGGAATCTGCGGCTAGAATCGGCTCTACCAGATACATAGTTACCGAAGGTAAGTAACTCGTACATCTGATAGAGACTACTAGCCACAGATTCCTTCATGTAGAAAAGATACCCTAGCAATACTCACGGGGAAGGATGGCCTGCGAAAGGACCCCACCAGCCTCAATAGAACAGAAGGTCCCACAGGGGTCCAGATCTGCGGGCCAGAAGTGAAAACTTCATCCCCACCAGGCAAGAGGAACCCCCAGAAGTAGAACAACACAGACCCCAGAGGGTGTAGGAGGAAGGAGAAGACTGAAGATGCCCGTACCCTCACAGCAGAAGAACCAAGGGCAAGGCTAGAGAGGCCGAAGCATCTCACTCCCTTACAAGGCAACAGAGCTTCCATCCAATGTCATGACAGGAAGAGGAGGAGGAAGAAGAAGAATAAGAAGAAGCAGCCCAGAGGGCCCAAGGAAATGAGGGAAAGAAAGGCGAGCCCCCTCCAGATGGAAGGCAATAGGCCAGCCAGAAAAGCGCCAACAGTCATAAGCTGCCAGAAGCAAGAAGAACAGCCCGGGTCCCCAGAAAAACTGGGCAGTCTACGCCTGACAACGGAGCACTCTGAATCACCCCAGCCCTCAGGACAGGGGCGGGAGGATGAGGAAAAAGCCCGGCCACACCACTAAGAGGGGCCAAGAAGCAAAAGCAACATACAGAAACACGGAGAACCGGCACCAGAAGGCGACCAGAACTCCCTAGCAGAGCGCAAGCTATATAACAGCTACCACTACCCCACATAGGGTACGTTGAGTCCGAAGACATGGGAACCATCTTTGGAAGAACTTCCGCAGCAGAGGAAAAAACAAGGGGACATGGGGAAAAACACCCCCGCAGAAGGCTTGACAAGCAGCCCAAGCAAAGCAGAAGGCCTAATCTCCTGGCCAAGTCTGCGCAACAACTAACAAAACACACACATTGGCAGCAAAAGGGACGTCCAGCAGCCAACAATGCCAAAGTCCCAAAGGACGAATCAATGGCCAGAAAACACACTCAGAACAAGCGGCCTGAGAAGGCCCAGAACCAGCTCAACTCAGCAGTCACTGAGGAGGGGAAGGAGGAGGATAAGGAGGAGGAGGAGGAGGAGGAGGAGGACGGAGCCCTGCCAGGAAGCTTTGGATGGCGGAGTCAGCCGGGGCATGGAACAACGGGCTGCCTTCACACGGGAGATCAATGAGCCGCCTCCGAATATTTTCAGGGAACACACCGCCCGATGCCAAGCATGGTGACTGAGGGCGACTGAGGAAGCCATGGCCCGGCCCGCACCTCAGATGTCCAGAGTGGAGTGGAGAATAAATGCTGCTAGCTCCCGGCCATCCAAAGCATGATGCCGTAAGTCCACCTGGACAGTCTCTTGGGAGGCTGCGGATCCCAGAGACTCTGCTGAGTCCCACAAACAAGATGAGGCCCTCGCCAATACACACAAGGTGTTAAGGGCCCCCAGGGCAGCGCTGGTCGAGGTGAACATGTTGCATCCCCAAGAGTCCAGCTAGCGGGTCTTCCAGGACGGCAGAGTCAACAGTGAAGGCAGAGAGGGAAAGGCGGTCCGCAAAAGCAGACTGGCAGCTGAGGGGTGGAGGGAAAGGCACGCCGGGTCACGCGGCGCCGGAGGGTGACGGTGCAGAAGATGCAGAGGCACCGTATCCCCTGAGGCGGAATGCCTCCAGGCACCAGTCAGGGAAGAAAGGAGCGAACCCTCAAAGGGAAGTAATATCTCCCTCCCACCAGAGCCCTGGTGGAGAACCTCCAAGAGATGGTCAGCCGGAAAGTGAGCAACCGGGTCACCCATGCGCAGAATGCCCACAGCCGTGGACTCCGCTTGAGCAAAGGCCGCACCAGCCTCCGTAGGGCCCCGCAGTGGAGAAAGCAGCCCCTCCATGGACGACGGCTGCAAACTAAGGCGGCCGTCCCCGAGGACAAGCAGGACGGGCAAGGGCCAGACCTGGAAGTCAGAAGGAACCTAAGAATGAGGGTCTTGCCGCTACTCTGGCGAACACCTCTGCCTCAGAAAGGGCGGGGAGCTGCCCTGACGACTCCGGTGAAAAAGATACCTCACGGCGACCAGTCTCCGGGGAGGACGACACCAATATACAGCCTGCCTCCAGAGAAGGAGCGTCCGAAGACGAATCCGCAGTGCGACCCACTGCGCTGAGACGTAGAGTCCGCCGCTTGAGGCAGGACGTCGACACCATCCGGTGTCACCGGACAGGGTCCCTCCAAGTCATACCGCGCCGGAGACCGGAGTGGAGCCGAACTGGCCCCAGGGCGGCGCCGAAACGATGCCAACTTGACCTCCGCCGAGGCAACTGCCTGCGTGGAGGAACGAGTAGGGCCTGGGGAGTGACACGAAGTCCTCCGCCAGCCGCAGCCCAGAATGTAGGGTAGGTCGCCCGGCAACCCATGGGTAGGCGCCCGGGACGATTCCACCTCAGACTCGCCCTCCGATGAGGCAGCCGCCTGTGGGGAGGGACGAGAGGGGCCAGGAGAGGGGTCCCCACCCAGCCTCGACCAGGAGCAGGACGAGGAGGGTCCATCGACCCTTATGATCCGCAAGGTCCAGTCGCTGCCAGCGCTGTAGCGGCGTCACCTCGGCCTTAGACAGGACCACCTTGTCAAAGGACCGAGACGGGCTCGGGGATGCGACCTGAGCCCCGGCGACCTCCCGCGACACCACAGGGACCGCCGTGGGAGTTTGCGGCGAGGCAGAGGCGCAGTGGTCTGAAAGAGGGACCCCCCCCCCCCCCGAGGGGCCGTACCCCAACAGTACCACATCCTTCAAGCCTGGATCAGGGTCAGTCGGCGCTGGAGCCGCCGCGGAGGGCCTCACGCAATGCAAGGGATCCGCTGACGCCCCAGGATGGGAAAGAGGAGGAGACGCCAGCGAGGCCTGCAAAGCCGCCGTGTTGGTCTCCATCTGGACTCTCGACGCCCCAACACCGGGAAATGGTGGATAGGACGACACGCGGGGCTGCATCACCCGTGGAGAGCCCACGCCCCCGGCAGGCCGGAAACAAGCCCCGGGGACAAACCGCGGCACTTACCCACCTGGGAGCGACGCTCGTGTGACATCGGAGAAGGGGGGAGGACGAC
The DNA here is from genome assembly GCF_964261635.1 of Lissotriton helveticus. Classification (NCBI taxonomy): domain Eukaryota; kingdom Metazoa; phylum Chordata; class Amphibia; order Caudata; family Salamandridae; genus Lissotriton; species Lissotriton helveticus. Next base: position 165,276,262 of record NC_136068.1, read on the forward strand.
GACCACAGCCGTATCTGAACCCGTCCGCCGAAGCTGATTGAGGGGAGGACATCGACCTGGAGAGACACGCCAAGAGTAGTTTCATCCGGCGCGACTTCGGCTTCAACCGTTGGCACGCCTCACAATCAGTGGTGCGGTGATCCTCCGCCAAACACCACATACAAATGAGGTGAGGGTCCGTGGCCGACATAAGACGCCCACACGGCGTGCAAGTCTTGAAGCCCGAAGGCATTCGCACACTCTTTCACCAAAAGAAGAGACAATGGGAAGAAAAAAGGGGCCCAAACAGGCCCGTAGCAAGGACCGGATCCGTGTTGCACGCGGAAAAGGAAAAAATGACGTGGGTGGGGCAGGTCTTATGTGACCTCGCTGATGTCACGTACGCGGACTACACCTGGGCGGAGGCGCGTGGTGTCGCCCGAGCACGCAGGGATGCTGTGGCAAAAAGTTTCCGGATCCAGTCTCTCACCTTGGGATAATTTTCCGTGAAGGAATATGGGGCTAGTAGTCTCTATCAGATACCTATAGTGATTGGGATAAAACATCTGGGAGCAAACTGATTCCAGTATTGGATTTATAATGACCTTCATACTCAGAGGGCACCTTAGAGGTACCCACTGAAACCTACTAGTCTTCTAGTGTACTGGCTGACTGGTATTGTCCTGCCTGCCAGACGAGACAAGTTTCTGACCCCCTGCAGGCAGAGCTCTCTAGCCCAACCCAGAGGTGTGGCTACCAGGGAGCTACACAGCCCTGTAAACAAGGTTGACAATTAGTTTCCTCTCTGCCCCAAGTGCTAGACTGTCTGCCTAAACAATAGGGGAGCCCTTCTCCCAATTGTTTCTCTTTTTCCCTTTAAAGACTCTCTCCTTTGAAGCTTGCCTTTTGGGCGAACACTTGTATGGCTTTCTGCCAGAGACAGTTAATTCTCACCCACGCAGTCTTCTATTGTGTCCTTTCCTGGGATTCATAAGCATGTTTCCCCAGGAGGGCAGAAAGCGGTCTCGAGGACAAGTCCTGTGTGCAACTGTAAACGGGCACAGGAGACTTTGGGCAACAAAACGGCAATTTTATAAAAATGTTACAAAATGAGAAGTTAAATTAATTTCAACTCTGGCTTAATGTAATGAGTTGTTTGATACCTTACAGTGGTGGTTTTTAACCTGTGGTCAGGGTGTCCGCGAGTCCTCTGAGGGGGCAAACTTTTCTTACAAAACTAAATATTAACAAAAATTCAAATTAATAAAGGATCTACAAATAAGAAGGCAATATTGAATATTTGAAAACTTTTCCAAATTTGATTGTGAGTTGAACTAAAGTTTCTAATATGTGGGCATTTGTTTGGTGCATACATGTTTTTGTGGATCAAATCGTAGACAATGCTTAGGCTGGGGGGTGGTTTTGATTCCTGTATTGATTCAGTTGAGGTCCATGGTAATCGAAAGGTTAAGAACCTCTGCCTTGGAGTACCAACTTTAGAAGTTCCAGTCAGAAGTTAGCAAAGCTGAGGTGTCAGCCTGTAACTCTGTACTAGCCAATGGGTCTACTAACTTTTTCCACAATATAAACGTTAATTTTGGGATTCCTCCGTTGGAACATGTAAATGTACATGCCCCATTTTTTCATGGTCACCCCCACTTTTTGCCACGGTTTCTGATTTTTTTTAGACATGTGTACTGGGTCCCTGCTAACCAGACGCCAGGGATCTTTCCCTAAAAACAAGGTAAAATGGTCTAATTGTAACACAATTGGCACACATATCTGAAAGAGACAATTTATGGATTCCTCAATTTAGAATTACCCCCAGGCGTCAAGACTGGATCCGGAGAATTTTTCTTCAGCAGTACCCCTGGCGCATCGGTAGGTGGCGTCGGTCGACTCCGCGTTCGGGCCCCCAAGGTCTGCAGCATGCATTATGCCACCATAAGGAACCCCCACAAAAACTGAATGCAGACTGCATGTCATGGTGCAAACCATGAGTGAATACAGGACATGGCACACTCACTGTGTGCCAAGCCAAAGTCACTGCATGGAATATAGGTTATTCACCCATACAGCAGGCCATGTAGCCCTAAGGCAGGGTGCTTTATATTACATGTGATGGCATATATTTGCATGAGCAAATATGCCCCTGTGCGGTCTAGTCCAATTACTAGATGGTTCTAGTGAACACCATCTTAAGTATGTGTACTGGCCACTGGTCATTAAGAGTTCCCCAGCTACATGATGGTTTTACTGAAACCTATGATGTTTGGTATCAAACACCTTGTCTTAACCCCTTCTATGTCGAATATGTAACGGTTACGTCCTCCGCTGTGGCGTTGGTGTGCAGAGGCCGTAACCATTACGTCCGTGGCACATCACCCAAAAAATCCCTCAGCTGTAACAAGCAAAGGGATTTCCTTTTAGTTTTTCAGTCTCTGAAGATGGGGAGGAGCTTCCCCAGCGATCCGAAGAAAAAAATGTTCTTGAATGTAATGAAAATCACACGCATGGCACGATGACTTCATAACATTGAAAGTAAAACTGAAATGAGCATATTGGCTCATTTCAGTTTCACTGCTCTGGTGCTCGTGGGGCTAGCTCAGTCCCCTGAGCACTGAAACGCATGTGAGCGGTATCATTGGAAAGGGGAGAATCTCAGCTTTCCAATGGTACCCACTTACCAAGTGGAGCCCTGCTTGGGGATCGCAGAAGTATGACGCTACCACTGAAATCTATGGAGAAACCTGTAAGCAGAAAAATGGTGCAAGTGGGGACAAGTCCGTTGTAACCCAAAGGGGAACTCCGTTCTTGAGGGTCCCTGGTGCAAGGGTGCACTGTCTGAAGGCTTGGACTCCGGCTGTTAGGCTCTGTGCAGAGGTGTTTTGTCCAGCGGGTCGCTTGTGTTAAAGGCTCTCACTTTAGGGGTCGAAGTGGAGATGGGGACAAAAGCACAAGTTACTACTTGTGTAACGATATATCTGTAAGAGACATTAGTTAGTGATAGATTCCTTACCTTAGAATATCCCCAGGCGTCAGACTGGACCCGGAAATTTTTTGCGTAGCAGTACCCTCCGCGTCCGTCGGCGTCGTGATGACGTTGTCGGAGTACCTAGACGCCGCCTCCGCGTGCTGACGTCAGTTCTTAGACACAGCTTTTCCGCGCCAGAAGCGCAGAGCCATGCTAAAAGCAAACACTGGTGCCATTGAAACTAGGGCCCTGAAAGGGGATGACCTTAACCCTAGATATCGGTTCGCAGAACGAGGAGGGTCGGTAAGGATTAGTTACTTGCCTGTAATCCTAGTTCTCTTCCAGGGGTATACTCATTAAAGTCATAAGCACTGAATTATCTCCGCCCATGAGCGGGAACCCGGAACACACACCAATATACATATATATGTGTAAATATATCAAAAAGTACATAGTACTAAACTAATTATACACATATACATGTATAATAACCATAATATGCAGCCTAACCTATATACATAGGCTAATAAAGCCAACATTACACACGTTCTGAAGCATGAAAATATGCTGTATATAAATGCAATAAACAGGCATTAGCCCAAAATGCATTTCATAACCATGAAAAAACTTTTATTTTCATCAAAGAACCTGTTGTAAAACCGTTATTAGCCTAAAAGGCTGCATATGAAAAATTGCCTGTGTACAGAAAATCAGACTGGCACCCTGCCTTTAAGGCCCCAGAGAATCTGCACACTATGCCTTTAAGGCCTCTAGGAGAACTCTGTTCCCATCATGCACCACAGGTGACAGTTCGGTCAGTTCTTTTGTACGGTACAGTAAACTATTAGCAGGAATCTGCACTTAAAAACTTCATAATACATATTGAAAAAATGCTACTGCTCGCCCGGGGAGGCGGGAGGGTGCTTATGACTTTAATGAGTATACCCCTGGAAGAGAACTAGGATTACAGGTAAGTAACTAATCCTTCTCTTCCAGGGGATACTCATTAATAGTCATAAGCACTGAATAGAGTAGCAAGCTCATACCCACTAGAAGCGGGCGAACAGATAAATGCATAGCTGCACTTTTAAAAATACAGTGTTTAACTAGAAACAGCAAACAAATTTCTGAGTGATGCTTGTCCCACTTGTGCGTCAGTCTGCGCATCAGAATCCAAGCAGTAATGGCGTGTAAACGTATGCACTGAACGCCAAGTAGCTGCTTTACATATCTCTGACATAGCCACATTCCTAAGGAGAGCTGTGGTAGAAGCTTTCCCTCTCGTAGAATGAGCCCTAGGTCTAACTGATAAAGACTTGTGGGCTAGCTGATAAGCCAGTAAGATACATGACACTATCCATCTAGAAATGGATCTCTTGGATGCTGCCAAACCAGTATTCGTAGGACCATAGTTCACAAACAAACGGTCCGTGTGTCTCAACGACTTCGTTTTATCTAAGTAAAATTTCAAAACCCTCTTTAGATCTAATGAATGCAAAGTCCGCTCAGCCGGACTCGAAGGGTTTGGAAAGAAAGTAGGCAATGTTATGGATTGGTTAATATGAAAATCCGACACCACCTTAGGCAGAAAAGCAGGATGAGTCCGGAGCACCACTCTGTTTCCATGAAAAACTGTGTACGGTTCCTTGCAACACAGAGCCTGAATTGCTCTCTACGAGCAGAAGTGATGGCCACCAGGAATGCTACTTTCCAAGATAAGTGTTGCAAAGACACTTTATGTATGGGCTCAAAGGGTGGACCCATCAACTTAGTCAACACCACATTAAGCTCCCAAGGTGGAGAAGGAGACCTGACTGGAGGAAACACCTTCCTTAACCCCTCTAGAAAATCCTTCACCACAGGCATCCGAAAAAACGATATCTGTGTTGGCGATTTTCTATAAGCAGTTATTGCAGCAAGATGGACTTTGATAGAACTAAACTGCAAACCAGACTCAGCAAGGTAAAGATGATAAGGCAAGGTCACCTGTTCTTGACCATGAATAGGGTCAAGACCTTTACTCTGACACCAAAGGTAAAAGCGTTTCCACTTAAATCCGTAGGATTGTCTTGTAGAAGGCCGCTTTGCCTCCTTAAGAATGTTCATACATTCCGGATTCAGCTGTAAATGCCCGTACTGGATGACTTCAGGAGCCATGCTGCCAAGCGCAGGGAGGGCAGATTGGGATGAAACACTCGCCCCTCCTGTTTGGAGAGAAGATCCGGGCGACAAGGCAATCTCCTGTGTGGCCTGATTGACAACTGGAGGAGATCTGGGAACCACCACTGGCGTGGCCACTCCGGGCAAATCAGTATCATTCTGGAGTCGGTCTTGTACATCCGGTTGATCACTGCTGGTATCAACGGTGTTGGTGGAAAGGCGTACAGCAAATTTTGACACCAGTCTATCAAAAGGGCATTCCCTTGAGACCCTTTCTGGGAGAACCTGGACGCGAAGACTGGGCATTTTGTGTTTGCCGCGTCTGCGAACAGATCGATGTCTGGTGTTCCCCAAGCCTGGAAAATGCGGTGCGCGACGTCTTTGTTGAGAACCCAGTCGTGCGCTTCGACGAAGTCTCTGGTGAGGCCGTCCGCCTCTGAGTTGAGACTCCCTGGTAGGTGAACTGCTGTTATGGACAAGTTTCGTGCAAGTAACCAATGCCAGATGGTCTGGGCTTCTATGGACAGAGTCCTGGATCTGGTACCCCCCTGCTTGTTTAGGTAATACATGGTAGTTGTATTGTCTGTTTGCACCAGGAGGGACCGAGTCTGTAGAGATGGAGCCAGGGACTTGAGAGCAAGATGGACCGCTCTGAGTTCGAGTAGATTGATGGGATATCCTTTCTCGAAGTCTGACCATAGCCCTTGTACCTGTAGAGGGCCCATATGTGCCCCCCAACCTTGGAGAGAGGCATCTGTAATTAGAGTCTGCGTTGGTGGGTCCTGCTGAAAAGGAACTCCCTTCATTAAGTGTGCCTTCTTCATCCACCACCGAATGGAATCTCTTGCCGACTGTTGGAGATGAATTCGATCCTCCCAGCATCCCGTCCTCTGTTTCCACTGGTCTTCCAGACATTGCTGCAGAGGGCGCATCTGCAAACGTGCGTTTGGCACGATGAATATGCACGATGCCATGGACCCCAGGAGAGAGGATACTTGCCGAACTGTCGGACGTGCATACTGGAGGAGAAGCACGCACTTCGCCTTGATAGATGACCATCTCTCCTCCGAAGGACACACGTTTTCTTTTTCTGTGTCCAGTTGTGCACCCAGGTAGTGGATCTTCTGGGTGGGATTCATTATGGACTTCTTGTAGTTGACTTGCAGACCCAACTTGCACATGAGTTGGAGGCATATCGATAGATGCTCTTCTAGTAGCGATGGGGATGAACTCTTCAGAAGCCAGTCGTCTAAGTACGGATATATGACAATCCGTCTCTTTCGAAGACAAGCCGCAACTACCGCCATACATTTTGAAAATGTTCTGGGAGCTGATCTCAGGCCAAAAGGGAGTACTGAGTACTGGTAATGATGAGCCCCTACTTGGAACCTGAGGAACTTGCGATGTTTTCTGGATACTGGAATATGAAAGTAAGCATCTTTCAGATCGATGGAGCACATCCAATCCCCTTGGTGTGATTGAGGGAAGATCTGATGAAGAGCCAGCATTCGAAATCTCTCCTTCCGAATGAATTTGTTCAATCGTCTCAAATCCAGAATGGGTCTGAACTCCGTAGCTGGACCTTTTTTCTTTACGAGAAAAAAATCGAGAGTACAGGCCTTGACATCTTTGCTGAGATGGTACTGGTTCTATGGCGTTCTTCTTCAGAAGGACGTTCGCTTCCTGATGCAAGCGCTTTATATTCCACTAAACCATCTTTAGAGGACGTATGACAGGAGGTGGCTTCTTGAATCTCAAAAGGTACCCGCTCTGAATGATACTCAGCACCCATCTGTCCTTTGTGATCTGCTTCCACTCGTCCAGATACCACACAATACTTCCTCCAACCGGAGTGGCACACGGTTGTGGAGGAAGCATCCGTTCATTGTTTTTGAGGCTGCTTGGTAGCAGATGATTGCTGCCTGTTTCCATTGCCTCTGCCTCGTCCAGGTCGTCGCTGTTGGAATTGCGACCTCTTGATTTTGGCCTTGATTTTGCGAGGACCAATTCGTCTGTTGGCCCCTCTGCTGAAAATATCTTTTGTCAAAGGGACGAAAATTACCCCTACGCCTAAATTCTTTTTTCTTTTCAAGACCGACGGCCTTCAGAGTGTCCAACTCCACTTTCATTTTAGACATTTCGTCGTCGGCGTGAGATCCAAACAGAGTCGCACCATTAAAAGGTAAATTTACCATTTTCCTATGAGCCTCCGGCTTTAGCCCCGTAAGGCGAAGCCAAGCCGTACGTCTAGCACAAACACCATGTGCATAACCATGAGCCGACAGATCCGCCGCATCAGCAGCCGCACTAATACTCTGGTTAGCCACCAATCCTCCTTCTTCCACTATTTCCAGGAAGTCTTTCTGATCCTCCTTAGGGAGTTTATCTGCAAAACGAGCCACTGAGTCCCAGAGCAGACGATCATAGCGGCCCAATAAGGCTGACGCACTGGCCACTCATGACCGAACCTGAGGTGTTGCACATTCTTCTCCCCAAGGAATCCATACTCCTACTATCCTTTTCAGGTGGAGCAGAAGAGGTAGATGCTGCATAATGTGCTTTTCTGACTGCCGCCACAATAAGTGAATCTGGAGGAGGGTCAGAACGCAAAAACAAAGGATCTTCTGCTGGAGCCCTGTACTTCTTTGCAATCCTAGAAGGACCTGAACCCACCGTGGCCGGAGTTAAGAATGTTCTCATTGCTGGTTCTATCAACCCGGGCACTAACGGCAGAAGAGGCCTACCAGTCGTCTTGTGATGCAGGGTTTCAAAGATGACTGACGTTGCTATTTGGGGGACTGCCATCTTGATCTTGAACTTATTCGCCCCACGACACAACACATCATTAAATGTGCCCAAATCATCCACTAGAGACACCCTGGACGGAGGAGTAGATGAAATAGTGGGCGAATAGTCTCTATATGAAGATCTTAAAGAAGACTTAGATGACGTAGAAGATGGTGAAGGAGTTCTACTCCGCCTAGGAGTTGCCGATCGATGCCTCCTTCATTCCCTTGAACGTGATTTCTCTCTCACTAAGGACCTCGAGCGTGACCTTCGATGAAGCTCCGTCTGAGGGACCGGAGCCCTCATCCCCATCAGTCCTGCATCTGGACGCATCTTCCAATGTCTCAGGCTTTCCAGCCACCTCGGTGACAAGTTAATAGGCCGCCCTACACGCTCAGGTGAAGCCTCAGGTGACACCTGCACAATATTCAGTCCTGTGGAAGACTTGGAGGCTCTGGAAACTACACTGTGCTCAGAAACCAATGAGCCAGATGGAGTCCGTTGTCTGGGCACCAATTGTCTGTCATCCGACACCTGCCCTGAGGTTGAGCCCGAATGAGCCACCACAGAAGAGTCCTGGTGCACTATCTCTTGCTCCACCGCAGACCTGTCGTCTTGCTGGTCTCGCGGAGAAGACATATGTTCTGGACTGATGTCTGACCTCGACAAAGACCTAATTGAGGTCCGAGAGGCCGGTCTTGATAGTCTCGACGCCGACCTGTGTTCAGGTGGGGGAGACCTAGACACTCCATGCTTCGAGCCCGAAGCAAGCTTCGACATCGACTTATGTCGCGATGGAGACCTTGATCTTCTCTTTTTAGGTCTCGACGTCGAATCCTTCGACGCCGTCCTTTCTCTCGATGTCGACCTCTTCTTCGACGACGTAAGTCTCTCTTTTGACCTCGGTCTATCCTTCGACGTCGACACTTTCTTCGACGTCGACACACCATCCTTCGACGTCGACACCATCCTTCGACGTCGACACACCATCCTTCGACGTCGACACACCATCCTTCGACGTCGGGCGCCTCTTCCCTCGACGTCGATTTCTCACGAGTCTTCGACGTCGAACGTGGCGCCCCCGACGTCTTCTTTACCGCAATCGACACCAGATGTCGACGTCGAGAAGTATTTCGACGGCGAATGTCGAGACGCTGAACCTTGCCTCACCGGCGAAGTTCTCGATGTCGACGGAGCCCTCTTCAACGCCGACAATGCTGACGGCGATCTGGATCTCGACGTCGACCGCACCTTTTTTGACGGCGACGCTCCGTGGAGTCGATTTTCCTTAGTTCTACCTTCTGGAGACGCTGATCTTCGACGTTTAGGATAAGAAGATGGCTTAGCAGATGATAAGCCCTTGGAACTCTCCTCACCACGGTTTTCTCTCTCCAGAAGGCCCAGCAACCTCATTTTCTCTCTTTCTCTTAAAGTTCTACTAGAAAGGTTGAGGCAGTGATAACAATCTTCCACCTTATGAGAAGCTGGAAGACACACCACACAAACAGAGTGTGGATCCGTTTTTTACATTTTCTTCCCACAGGAAGGACATTTGTAAAATAAAGGTGGCATTCTGACTAAAAAATCACCAACAGTTAGTCAGAACAAGATATTAAACACCACCAAAACAATCTTTTGCCAAAAAAAGTTAAGAAAAACCAACTTCTGACAGAAAAATACTACAAATGAGCAGTGCTCAAGTTCCAGGTTCCTCACAGAACAAGCCGGAAAAAAGAACTGACCTAACTGTCACCTGTGGTGCATGATGGGAACAGAGTTCTCCTAGAGGCCTTAAAGGCAAAGTGTGCAGATTCTCTGGGGCCTTACAGGCAGGGTGCCAGTCTGATTTTCTGTACACAGACAATTTTTCATATGCAGCCTTTTAGGCTAATAACTGTTTTACAACAGGTTCTTTGATGAAAATAAAAGTTTTTTCATGGTTATGAAATGCATTTTGGGCTCATGCCTGTTTATTGCATTTATATACAGCATATTTTCATGCTTCAGAACGTGTTTAATGTTGGCTTTATTAGCCTATGTATATATGTTAGGCTGCATATTATGGTTATTATACATGTATATGTGTATAATTAGTTTAGTACTATGTACTTTTTGATATATTTACACATATATATGTATATTGTTATGTGTTCCGGGTTCCCGCTCATGGGCGGAGATAATTCAGTGCTTATGACTATTAATGATTATCCCCTGGAAGAGAAGGAATCTATCACTAACTAATGTCTTACAGATATATCGTTACACAAGTAGTAACTTGAGCATCTGAAAGAGACACGTTAGTGATAGATTCCTTACCTTAGAATAGATACCCCAGCAATACCAACCCCGGTGGTGGGTCTGCGAACCAATAATCACACCAGAAAGTCCTGGAGGACGGAACGGCCAAAGAAGCCATCCCTCCGGACTGGACTATCCAGGCAGTAGTGTCTTGCAAACGTGTGCAGCGATGCCCACGTAGCTGCCTGGCAAATGTCCTGCAAGGGCACACCCCGGCCCAGGGCTGTTGTAGTCGCCGTGGCCCGAGTGGAATGAGCCCGCAATCCAACAGGGGGCTCCTTCTTAGCCAAGGAGTAACATGCCTGGATACACAAGATGATCCACCGAGAGATGGTCCGCTTGTGCACCGCTTTACCTTTCTTTGCGCCCACGTAACCAACAAAGAGTTGGTCATCCACCCGGAACTGGCGTGTGCGATCCAAGTAGAATGAAGCGCACATTTTGGGTCCAGACGGTGGAGCCGCTCTTCCTCTTTAGAGGGATGCAGTGGCGGAAAGAAGGTGGGCAAGGTGATAGACTGCCCGATATGGAAGGCCGTGACAACCTTGGGCAGGAAAGAAGGCTTAGTACGCAACACAACCTTGTCTGGATGGACAGAAAGGAAAGGGGGTGTACATGAAAGAGCCTGGAGCTCACTCACTCTCCTGGCAGAGGTGATGGCAACCAGGAAAGCAGTCTTCAAAGTGAGAAGACGGAGAGGACAGTTGTGAAGTGGCTCAAAGGGAGCGCACATCAGAAACGTAAGAACAAGGTTCAAGTCCCACTGAGGCATCACAAACGGAACAGGAGGGAACATGTGTGTGATGCCCTTCAGAAAACGATTTACAATAGGGGACTTGAACAAAGAAGGTTGATCAGGCAGCCTTAGAAAAGCTGAAAGGGCAGAAAGGTAGCCCTTGATAGTGCCCAGAACAGAGCCCTGCTGGGCAAGAGAAGGAAGGAAGAGAAGAACCTCAGAAAGAGGGGCAGCAAGAAGATCCACAGCCTTTGCTGTGCATCATGCCACAAATCCGTTCCACCTGCAGGCGTATACCGACTTAGTGGAGGGACGCCTGGCTGCCAGAATAACATTACAGACTTCAGGAGGCAAGTCAAATGGCCTCAACTGTCGCCGCTCAATCTCCAAGCATGGAGGTGGAGACTGGACAGGTTCAGGTGGAGGACTGTCCCCTGCTGCTGCGACAGAAGGTCCTCCTGAAGAGGCAGACGAACCGGGGGATCAACTGACATACTGAGTAGCTCTGGATACCAGTACCTTCGTGCCCAGTCCGGAGCCACAAGGATGACTTGGGCCCGGTCGCGCTTGATCTTCTTCAGCACTCTGGGCAGAAGTGGTATAGGCGGAAAGGCGTACAATAGACCGCAACTCCATTTGCGACGAAAAGCGTCTCCGAGCGAGTGCCGCCTTGGAAATTCCAACACGCAGAACTGATGACATTGCGCGTTCTCTTCTGTGGCGAATAGATCTAACCAAAGCTCTCCCCACTGCTGAAAGAGACCTTGCGCCACGTCTGAGTTCAGACGCCATTCGTGATCCATCATGCACCGACTGCTGAGTTTGTCCGCTCTGGCGTTCAGAGAACCCGCCATGTGTTGAACCACCAGGGTCACGCCCTGATGTTCCAGCCACTGCCAGAGGCGCAGAGCCTCCTGGCAAAGGGTCCACGACCCCACCCCGCCCTGTTTGTTGCAGTACCACATGGCGGTGGTGTTGTCCGTGAACACTTGCACTACACTCCCCCGAACAGAGGGGAGGAATGCCTTCAGTGCTAGACGAATCGCCCGCAGCTCCAAAAGGTTGATGTGGAGCTGGGACTCCGCCGGAGACCAGAGGCCTCTGATCTCCGCCTCTCCCATGTGGCCTTCCCAGCCCTGGAGGGACGCGTCCGCCACAACTACGTGCTCCGGTTGGGGAAGGGAGAGGGATCTGCCGCTGACCCAATCGCGGTCCGTGAGCCACCACTGCAGCTGTCTCGCAGTGCCCTCCAAGATCAGGACATGGTCGGAGAGGTTGCCCTGATGCTGGGCCCACAAACTTCAGGTCCCACTGCAGAGCCCGCATTCGCCACCGGGCGTAATGCACCAGAAGGATGCAGGAGGCCATCAGCCGCAGAAGCCGCAGCGTCAACCAGACCGAGACCCGGGACAAAGGCTGGAAGAGTGGAATTCTAGCCTGAATGTCCCGAACCCGCTGTTCGGGAGGATAAACCCGAAACTGCGCCAAGTCGAGAACAGCTCCGATGAAGAGGAGCTTCCGAGAGGGGCACAGGTGTGACTTCGGCACATTGATGGAGAACCCCAGCTGATGCAGGAGGTCTGCCGTCGTCTGGAGGTGGCTGACGACTGTTTGGGGCGAGCCCACCTTCAACAACCAGTCGTCTAGGTAGGGAAAGACTGAAACCCCTAACCTGCGCAGATGAGCTGCGACCACCGCCATCACTTTCGTGAACACCCGTGGGGCACTGGTAAGGCCGAAAGGGAGCACGGTAAACAAAGTGCTCGTGGCCTACCGTGAACCGTAGGTAACGCCGGTGGGCAGGCAGGACGGGGATGTGAAAATAAGCGTCCCGCAGATCCAACGCTACCATCCAGTCTCCTGGGTCGAGGGCAGCCAAAACCTAAGCCAGAGTCAGCATTTTGAACTTCTCCTTCCGGAGGAAGCCGTTGACGTTCCGTAGGTCCAAGATAGGGCGTAGGCCCCCTTTGCCCTTCTTGGGTACCAGAAAGTAGAGGGAGTAGCAACCACACCCTACTTCTGGCCCAGGAACGCGCTCGATGGCCCCCTTGGCCAAGAGGGCCGTAATTTCCTCCTGCAGAAGTCGCAAATGATCCCCCGATACGCGGTGGAATTGCAGTGGCATGGCTGGAGGGGTCGCCTCGAAGGGGAGTGAGGGGTCGCCTCGAAGGGGAGGGAGTAGCCCCTTCGGACGATTTGCAGCACCCACCTGTCCGAAGTGACAGTGCGCCAGTGGAAGAGGTGATGGCGAACCCTGCCCCCCCACTGGCGTCACATGGGCCTGAAAGCACGGACTAGGAGGGTTTTAAGGCGGAAGCTGCGGGGGAAGGTGTGGACTGACCTTGCCGTTGTCCCCGACCGCCTCCACGGCAGTTTCCACGGCAGCCACCGCATTGTATGTTATTCTGCGGCGCGTGGCTGGCGGCACGTGTGGGGGCGCCCCTTCCTTGGCCACGAAAGGAGCGAAAGGCACCCGTTTGCTGGCGCGGGGCCGAGAGGCCCAAGGACCTGGCCGTAGCCCTGGAGTCCTTAAAGCGCTCAAGCGCATGGTCTGCCTTGTCACCAAAAAGGCGACGGCCATCGAACGGCATGTCCATGAGTGTGTTCTGGACATCGGCCGAAAAGTTGGCGGACCTCAACCAGGCGTGGCGACGAATCGCCACCGTCGTTGCCATCGCTCTGCCCAGTGAGTCGGTGGTATTCAGTCCACACCGGATAGAATAACGTGCTGCATCCCGGCCTTCCACAAGGGCTTGGCCGAGTTTAGCCCGTACCTCCAACGGGCTTTCTGGTAGCACGTCCGCGACCGTATCCCACAGAGAGTGGGTGTAACGGCCCAAGAGGCACGCTGTGTTGGAAGACCGCAGACCCAGACTCAGGGAGGAGAATACCTTCTTGCCGTATTGCTCGTACCTCTTGGATTCCCTGTCCGGCGGAGCCGACGGGAATGCGGTCTGGTAATTTGAGGCCTGGATGACCAGGCTCTCGGGGGTGGGGTGGGTGGACAGGAAACATGGGTCGCCCGGGGCCGGGCGGTGGCGTCTGGCCACGTTTCTATCTACAGGCGAACCTGTTAAGGCCTCATTAAACGACAGCAGAGGCTCAGCCGAGCTTGACTGCAGTTTAAGGACCTCAGTGAGGAGGTTAGTCCTCACGGCCGCGACGGCCTTGGCCGCCCTCGTCAGTACCACACTGTAGGTTGCCCCCTCCTCCGTAGCCACGGTAGGAGGTGAGACAAAATCAGTGTCTGGGGAGGTATCCAGACCACTGGCATCCCCAAGTCCACCTGTCCAGTCCTTCTGGAACTGACACTCCTGTGTCAGAGGGTCCTCAGACCCCTCCCAATTCTCGTCACCCATCTCCTGAAATTCAGGGGGGTTCATATGATGGGGCTGGTTCGTAGAAGTTGAATTCTCCGAACTGCGTCGAAAGCGGCGCCCAGCGGCGCCGGATCGAGGGAGGCATCGGGGACGACGCCGCCCGAAGACTGCGCCGGAGGTGATACCCGAGGAGTCGGCGCCGGGGAGGTCGTGAGGTCAACCGGCGACGACCCGGAACCGGATCCAGCGGGGGCCTGCGGCGCCGGGCCCGAATGCGCCGGCGGCGTCGGGGCCGAAGCACCCGACGGCGTCGGGGCCGAAGCCCCCGACCCGCTAGGACTCCCAGGCGGGTCCGCTTGGCCCGAAGGCGCCGCGGAGCCCGCCGGAGGAGTGAGGGCCCTCATGGCTTCTGGCAGCTGGCAGCTTGGCATGTGAAGCCAGCTGATAGCTGGCTTCACATGCCAAAAGAGTTTAGCCTAAGACTGCTTTGTCCATGCTACCATTAGGATAGCTGGTCTATAAGGTTGACTTACAACCAATCACCATAAGGGTTGTTTGGACTGATACAAGGTGGTCACTAGAACTAGTGAACATCATATATCAGGCCAACTTCTCAAAGGCAGAATAGAGACTTCTGGGATAGCTAGAAGCCACACTTTACAGGAAGTAGTAAATCAGGATTGGGGGAACCTAACAGTACATGGGCCAGTGAGAAAGACCTTCCATGAGGGCATTTTCTGGGCATAGAAAGGACAATGTGGCACCCTTTTAGCCATAAATTTCAAATTCCTTTACATTAACAGACCGTTTTTAAATTTAAAATTTTGCTTCTTTATGCATACACTCTATTAATTTGTTATTATTTCTTTTTCTATGCAGTCGCGGGCCCCCTGAGTACCCTTTGCAGACCCCAGGTTAAGAACCGCTGCTCTTAGGTAAGGAATCGGAGGCAAGAAGCCTCTATCAGATCATGCCTTTATTAACCAGTCATCTAGGTATAGGTAGACGAAGATCTTTTCCCCACAAAGCAAAGCGGTCATTACAGCCATGCTTTATGATAAAGGTTTTAGAACAGACATGGAGGCAGAAAGGTAATATCTTGTATTGATGATGGTTTGTGTAGATCAGAAATCACAGATATGTTCTCAGTTTCACTGCAACTGGAATGTGAAAATAAACATCCTATAGATCTAGAGGGCACACCCAATCACCTTTCATTAATGGGGATCGATTTGATGCAGTGCCAACATTCTGAATTTTGGATATTTGATATATTTGTTGGCAATCTGAGATTCAATATTGTTCGGAATTCTTGTTTGGCGCCTTTCTTGGGTACCAAAAAATATCTTGAATATATTTACCATGTTGTGAAGGAGGAACTGGTTCTATTGCTTGTTTTCGGAGTTGTGATGAAATCTACAATTTGAGCTGGAGTACTTTATGTTGATAAGCCGTTTCTAGAGGAATTTAGAGTGGTGGTAATTTGAACTGGATAATGTAGCCGCTCTGTATAATTTGTAAAACACATTTTTCTGTTGTACGTTTTCTCTACTCTTCTAGATGTTTTGTTACACTCCTTCTGACAAGAGTAGCGAAGAACAAGTTACTTACCTTCGGTAACGATGTAGCTGGTAGAGACATAGTCTATCCGCAGATTCCTTAAATTCGAATATCCCCAGGCGTCAGACCGGATCTGGAAAATTTTGCGCAGCAGCACCTCTGCGCGCTGTGGGGCGGCGCTGTATGGTTTCGCCCTACCGTCATCCATAGCCGTGACGTCAGCGGAGCCATATATGCCCCTACCCCGGCGCGCCAACATCAGTTTTCGTCAGAAGAAGTTTCCCCGTCAGAACACAGAGCCAACACCAAAAACTGTGAAAATATGGGAACAGTGTGCAGAAAAAGAAAAAACAAGGTTTCGTAAAAACCATCACCATAGAAAGACAGTGCCAGGCACCGTATATTGTAAACTGAGGGAGGGAAAAGAACAGAGCACCACTCTGGGAGGGACCCCCCCAACTGTTGAAGTCCAAAACCTTCCCCGAAGGGCAGAAGACGATGCAGAGCAGAGGCAGGATTTGAATCCTTGGCCTGTGTGAACATGTGCCACCAGAGGCACAAGACCTACCATTGAGTCATAGCTCCTCGGTGAACCCTCACAGCAGCCAGCAGAAAGGCTGCAACCACAATATATGACAGTGAAGGACAACCAGTCCAGAACCCAGAAGTAAGGACAAACTACCATAAGGCTTCACCCAAAAGGAGACGTCCAATCCGAATAAGGGACCTACCGAATGCAGCATTGTCAGAGACTGCAACCGCTAGAGTTCAGAGAAGGCAAGAGACCTCAAGCGGTTGAAGAAGATAGAAGGGAAGGACGAGGGGTAGAAGAATTTAGACTCACATCGGACAACCCAGGGTAGAGGTTGTAAAGGACACATGGTATAAGAGCATACCGTCAGGATGGGTAGAGCAGAGCCACGAAACAGAATGTAGGCTTGTGAGTCGGAGTGAAGAGAAGATGTCATCCAGCAGAGGAATAAAGCCACCCAAAGGGAGGCGAAGGCAAGAAGCCCAACCTGAAAGGGTGGTAGCAGGACGGGGAGAACGGGCGGGCGTTAAGGAATCTGTGGCTAGACTATGTCTCTACCAGATACATCGTTACCAAAGGTAAGTAACTTGTTCATCTGATAGAGACATCTAGCCGCAGATTCCTTAACTTAGAATAGATACCAAAGCCCTACCCCTAGAGGACTGCGACTGAACCCCACTACGGTCCAGAGAGAAAGTAGCTGTCAATAACATGACCAACAGAGTGTCGCCAACCAAAGGGCAAAACACAGTGGGGACAGAAATGCCAGCACAGCCAACCAGCAGAACCCTATGCTCTGAAGAAAGCGGGAATCAAGGGGAGGCTAGGGCACCACAGCCCATCCAGAATAACACGAAAACCCCTATATGTAGAGGGGATGAGAGAAGGAAAACACCAAGCCGGAACACTGGAGCCTTAGCGAAAAATGCCGAACTTCGAAAGAAGACGAGCAAAGGGGCATGAAGGATCTGCAGGATACAAAGTGTCGACAAGACGTCAGAGCTAGCCCCAGCTAACAACTCGAACAGTGTAAAACACTGTTGTACCTGCTCCTATAAAAGATATGAAGGCAGCAGGATACTGACCCCTGCCCAGCAAGGGCGGATATGGAACAAAAACACACCCAGTAAAGAAACTGGTGTGAAAAGGGAGTTCAGCACCTCGCAAGAAGTAGAACTGAACCTATGGGCCCAAAATACTGGTAAGTGGTATGGTGGAGAGAACGCGTACCGCACCCGCATGTACCATAGAGGAAGAGTACTGCTGAGTCCCTTGCCAGCCAGACATGTGTGAGAGCATTGAAAGGATGCCCATACACAACCAGAAGGACGCTCCTACGCAGCCAGAGGGTGCCTATAGTACCATAACAGAAGAGCACCAGGAAGCAAGACAGCAGGAACAGCTGAGATGCGCACAATAGCAAGAACGCAACGGCCCACAAACACCAGAGAAGATCTGGTGATATAAGAGGACAGGGCCAAGACTAAGGCAGGAAAGCCCGCACAAGCCATTAGGAAGATCATGGCACAGAAACAGCCTCAAGAGGATGCTGAAACCCGGCCAAACCCAGGGACTAGGGTACGCTCAAAAGTACCTGCATTTATACAGAAAATGAAACTAGTCCAGACTATGAGCAGCGTCTGCCTCCGGTCCGGAAGAGAGAACAGTCCCCTCGCAGGACAATTAGAAGAAAAGACAAGGGTAACAAGGGAGTACTCAGGACCAACTCACGGGTCCTAGACACCAGGAAGAGCAGAGTTCAAGGAGAACCGGCTCCACGAGTCCACCACAGTGAAAATGCCAGCAAAACGTAGAAACCCTGCCTGGAAGCAGCGGGCATGTGAAGAAAACTGCTGGGGAATAAGCCAAAAGGCCATCACAACGTACAACAGAGAGGCCCAAGGCAACTCCTTACTGGCGAGAACAACCCAGAAGGGGATGGCGCCAAAAGACGGACCATGTGACAAAACAGGATGCCAGGCCATGCGAGGTAGATACTACTTTGCATAGACCTAGACCAGGAGTCGTGAGTCCCGGTGGGATACCACAATGAAAACTCCACAGGATCGTACGAAGGCAAATGCAGACACCTGCCACCAACCAATACCCCACATAGGGCAAGGGTCAACCCCTGGCAAGAAGGGGGGGTCCTCTTGGCCAAACAGACAGTCAGAGGACTGAAAACAAAAACAACCCAGCCATATGGCTATACAGACAATACAGAGACATCAACCTGTCTCTGATAAATACCGGGCCATAAAGGAAGACCCGCAACCAGGAAGAAAGTCAGTCAGTGGCACAGCAGAATTACAGTAGCCCTGACAAGCCTGGAGATCGGCAAATCCGCGGGGGACCCAAAAAGGTATATTCCGCTAAATGCCATGTCTCAGAGGATCTCCCGAATATTATCAGGGAAGCAACTGTCGCGCATCCAAGCACGGCGGCGCAAAGCCACCGACGGTGCAAGAGCACGGCCCACAGAGTCTGTGGTATCCAAGGAGGAGCGTATTGAAATATGTGCCCTATCCTTGCCGTGAAGGACAAGACGGAGAAACTCCAGGTGCAATTCCCTGGAAGGGAAGGAAGAAGTATAGCCACGGAGTCCCAGAGTGCGGATGACGCGAGTGCAAACACGCATGTAGCATTTAAAGCGCGGATGGCCGCGCTAGAAAAAGCAAAAAGCTGTCTTCCACAAGCATCCAGCCACCAGGATTTCCGGGTGGGAGGAAACAAAGGGAAAGTGGAGGAGTCTTGTAACCCAAAAGCCGCCTGAACTACCAGGCTCTGAGCAGAAGGGTGGAGGGACAGGCAAAGTGGATCCCGGGGCAGGAACGTGCCTTCGAGCAATGGCCCGATCAACCGAGGCTCAAAAATAGGGCCAGGCCCATAAGCCACGCAGGACTTCTAATAAAGCACCCCCAAGGGTTAGCAAGGGCTCCACGGTAAAAGGCTCGAGATGAAGCAGATCCCTTAAGGGATCTGGAATGAGGGGTACTACAGGAGGCTGAGAGCCAAGGAAAGCAGTTGCCCTGTTGATAGCCCGAACATAGGAGGCCCCTAGCTCAGTAGTTACCCTAGGAGGGGACAAGAGGCCGTCTGTAGAAGACGGTTGGAGATTAATCCTCCCAGTTGCCATAAAAAGCGGGGCCGGGGAACGACCTGAAGGCCATGCCACACTAGAGACCTGCACCAGTGGCCCCCGACCAGGGAAGAAGCAGCTTCCGTAAGGGCTGCAGCGGATACCGGAGGGAGGTCAACCTCAGGCATGGACTCCGGTGTCAATGAACCTATGGACACCGGCGGCGATTGAAGAGTCGACAGCGGCATCGGTGGGTGCCTATCGGAGTCGACTGGACGTAGACTGCCTCCACTGGGGACACTACCTGGAAGTCGACCGGCGCCGGATCATGTTTTGCCCCCGACGTGGGATCAGGCTTAGAGCCGGGTGTGGGTTTGGACGCGAGCCCAGCTTCGTGTCCGACATGGAGCCCGGCGTCGCTGACGCCACTTCCGCTGTCCGTGCAGGAAGCTGCTCGGGCTATGCGTTGACTGGCGGTGTGAACCTGGCGTCGAACCCGGTGTCACCGCTTCCACCATCCGTGCAGGAAGCCGCACGGGAGCGACCAGGATGTTGGGTCGTGGCCCAGACCGGGTCACGACCCAACGTCGTTGCCTAAGCTCCGGAGTTGGACTCAGTACACAGCCCTGGTCGGGGAAGGATCCACCAAAGAGGGCCCGGCCCGAGTACCCTCCGCCTCTTTGGGGCCCGAAGGCGCGCCAGGGAGAGAGGGGGACTCGAAGTAGGCCTGAATAGCCTGGGAGTAGGCTTCCATTTGGGCGTGCATTGCTCCAACTCCTGGAACAGGAGGGTATGGAGGAGGTGACCTCCGGGCGCCCTTAGCTGACCCCTTACGAGAGAAGTGGGCGCCAGAGACACGCCTACGGGAGGTGGATCTCAGTGGAAGCTTGTGGCCCGCTTACCTTTTTTAGGGCGCCGGTCGCGGGAGCGGCCTGGGGAACGAGCCCCCACAGGAGAGCGCCGACGAGAAGAGGCTGGGCCGGACAGATGTGCGGCCAACAGCTTCATACAGCCTTCCAGTAAGCACTTCGGCTTAATCTGTTGGGAGAGTTGCCGCATTCTTTGGAATCGTGGTGCACACCAAGGCACCAAATGCAAATAAGGTGCGGGTCAGTGCCAGAGATGCGACGCGCACAGGCCTCACAGGCTTTTAAACCGGAGGGCATT
This sequence comes from Lissotriton helveticus, assembly GCF_964261635.1. Lineage (NCBI taxonomy): Eukaryota > Metazoa > Chordata > Amphibia > Caudata > Salamandridae > Lissotriton > Lissotriton helveticus. The sequence continues at coordinate 165,296,854 of NC_136068.1, forward strand.
GCACACTGTTACCGTACGACATTAGCGGTGCCGAGAAGGCCCAAAACTAGGCCAGGAACGGGGCGGGCAAATATGGCTCCGCTGACGTCACGTCCATGGACGACGTCAGGGCGAAGCCGTACCGCGCCGCCGCACCCCCCCCTCCTCCCCGGCGCGCAGAGGTGCTGCTGCGCAAAATTGTCCGGATCCAGTCTGACGCCTGGGTATATTGTAAGTTAAGGAATCTGCGGCTAGAAGTCTCGATCAGAGCAGATGGAGTGTTGGACTCATTGTTTGTCATTTTGAGATGAGGATTTTCCCCGAGTGGAGTCTAAGAATGTTGAGACTTGTTGTCTGTCTCAATATGATCATCTTGATTGGATTTGTTGAGGTTTTTAGAATTGATGGCATGTGTATAATGGGTCAATTGAGGGGTTAAATCCCTCTATCGCTGATACGGTCTGGAATCTTTGCAACAGAATTGAGAATGATAAAAACATTTTCTTTTCTAACTCCTCCCATTTTAAGATGCGGGCTCTTTCTTCATTCTCAGTTTCCTCATTCACATAAGGACCAAAAAGGAAAGAATCTAGCAGATTTTAAAAAAATCTAGTCTCAAGGTGGTAAGACAAAGCCAGGAGGAGCTCCCGATGGTGATGGCATGACAACAATTATAGCTTGCGAATCTGCTGCATCAAAAGCAGCATTAATAACTTGATTAGATACAAGTTGTCCTTTCTTTCTTTAGGTATGACATTTGCAAAATTTTGCAAGGATTCCCATAAAGCACTGCCATATCTCCCTGGTAGTGAAGAATCAACAGCTGTTTTGAGGGTAGATACATAGGTACGACAGATTTTTCTTCCAACATCATCAATTTTCTTGCATTCTCTCTTAGGACCAATGTTTCAGGAGCTGAAGGATGTTTCTTCCTAACAGCAGCAACAATAACTGTATATGATTTAGGTTCTGGTTTTAGAACAACTGTTTCTTGTCGACTTATAGTTATTTAGAAGTCTTGAAATTGCGGACTTTAAAGTGGCTGGTGTGAGAAATGTTCACTCTACCAGTTCTGCGAATCCTGGAATTATTGGAAGAGTGTTTTGGAGAAGCCCATGGCAACAGAGTCCCCATGATAATAATAACTAATGTTTGTGGACCTTTAATTGAATATTTAATTTTGCCGTCCATCTGAGGAGGATGTCGTGGAACATAAAAAATCAACTGGAAAAGCATTTGGAGAAGCCGGATGAGACATTTGTGTGTATGCCGTATCTGTGTCATTTCAAGATAGACTAGTTAATGTTAACAGTGATCTTTTAATTTTATATATCTGGGGATGTCCTTTCCATGGGAGGATGCTGGAGCAGTAGAGAGAGAAAGCACCCTCTTTTCTCAGTTTTTTTCCACTCCCCTGCAACTCAGACCTCTTCCAGTTTCCTCGAAGGCAAATTTCTTCTCTGTCCTAGAGGGCTTTTTAGGTCATAATTTAAACAAAAATATTACAGAAAGTGAAGTAGACAGCCCACACTTAGGCAATGTGGGTCAGAAGCGTTTTTTATTCCCAAAAGAAAAGCACTTCACAAACATGGAGGTATTATTTAAGAAAAAAAATTCCTAAGATGATAAAATGTAGCCAGGATGTTAAAACCTTCAGGAGACATTGAGTAAAGAAAGAAAAAGTGTCCTTTTAAAGAAATATACTCAAAAACAAGTTTGGGTTTTTAAACATGAAGTGTTCAGAGATACAGTCAGCACAAGGTGAAAATAGAGCAGAGCCGGACTGAAAAACAGCCAGTATAGTGCAAGCTGGGAAATTAAAGGTTCTGCCTCTCGAAGTAACAGTGTATATTGTGTGCAGCAAATGCACTTTTGACCGGATATGTACCTTTCGCTCTATTTTTCTATGCAGTTACAGCAGATATTTAAACAAGTAAAAAAAAAATTGTATTGCACATTTCAACGCTTACTGCGGCACTGTGGTTTGATATCATAATTAAATTGCTGTAGTTTTCTGCAGAAAATATGAAGTTTAAATATGGCCTGTCACAGACAAATGCAGGTGTCGCCAGCAGGGGTGTGGAATTCCTATAGCCCAACACCCAGGACATATTGTTTGGGGTCACGGACAACAAGTTTTCATGTTTATTTTGTCCTTGGGACTAGCAGACCCAAACCCCTGCAGCACAAACCTTTTGACTGCCAGATTACAGTACCACATTATGGATCAGAGAAGGGCATTGTCTGCAGTTAAGGTAATTTTTGTGTCCATATGTTAATGCTGTTCGAACTTGTATTTATGGGTCATTAATAAAAAGCCGTTATTATTAGGGTGAGCGCTCTCAGGAAATGTTCTAAGTTCATACTACACTACTGACAGTTGTTCCAGTATAAAAATGTGTACGCACGTTTGCAAAGCTTAACAATATGAGCTCACATATAATGCTTCCAGGATGCTCTCTGATTAGATGAAAATAAGCAAAAGTTTGAAAGCAAGGTTGATGATTTTTTGCTTTCAAAAATATTCACAAAAAAATGCAACTAGAAACAAAACGTCTTGCTAAACCACTGTGAAATTTTAGGTACCATTTCATTGAAGCATCACTCAGTAAAATGTGTTGATATATGCTAGTATTTAGAAAAAAAATATTTATAATGGGAAGTCAGTGTAACCAGCTTGAACAAAATTATGGGAAAACAGGACAATAAACAAGCATTGGCAAAGCCAATAGGTACAACATTGATTTTCAGCCTTTTGGTTTTGTCAATATGTTTCTTGTTTTGAAATGGTTTTTGTACAATTTTACTGTTGTGGGAGCAGCTGGGCCCACATCATTATAACAAACATTGGCATAAGCAAAAATATTTTTGGTCTCAAAAACTACACATTGCCTCAGTAGCTCCTGCCACTGAACTTTGCTTGCCGATAGACTCCATTCATAAATAAAGTTACAAAAGTGCAGCCATAATATATGTCCTTGCATTAGTGCAAATTTACGGCTTTCATGAATTTACAAGAGTAGGTCAGGAAATCATACTCCTAGAAAATATTTGTGAACTGCACTTTAGCACAAGCAAATCTGCATGTGTGGATTTGCTCATGCAAAAATCTATGGAGCAGTAATAAATTCACTTTCCCTCAAACCACTTTTTTCCTCAACCCTGGAAGTTGTTTTACTTTTGCACTTGTCAGGATTAAATTTTCAACCCTTTAGCTGCATAGTAACATAAGCAAGACGAGATGATGAAAACCCATAAAACATGCTAGTACGTTTGCACAGACTCAAAAGGGCATTCCAACCATGGGAAACTATTGCTTATCTCTAACTCCAGCCCCAGTATGTAGATCTGCAGAAAGGTGGCAAATTAAGAAAATTGCTAGTATTCAAACCCTACTATGGTATGAGCTCTGGCAGAGTCAGAGAAGCTTTTATCAGAGCTCTTACATAATGAGATTGATGCCATAATTTGCTGCCGCACTGCATGGCACCAAAGGAACAAGTGAATTTTGTTCAGGACAAGTAGATTTATTAAGCAACCGTATTTTATTAAATTCTACACCCCTGCACCAGGCTGATTGATAAATATATATCTTGTTACGTGGGTACGCACACGAAGGCAGAACAGATTCCTCACCATGTCAATATTCCCAGAGGAATCAGACGGGATCCCGAGACTGTTTGAGCAATTCTTCTGCATGCTGATAGGTGGTGTCGTATGACGCCGTCGCAGAGCCACACAACGTCACCTATAGGCGCCATTGAGAATGGCTTTAAAATTCTTAGGCTGGATCTAGTTTGATGCCTGCGGAATACTATCAATGTGGAGGGATCTGTTCATAGAGGTTTCTACCAGACTAACTTACCTGGTCACGATCTTTCTACCTGCAGATTCAAAACTCTTCAATATCCCCAGGAGCCAGATTAAAGCTAGAAATTTAGCAATGGCTCTTCTGAGGCAGTAGGTGGCATCAGAAATTATGCTTCGCTCAATCTCCTGGTAGATATGGCACAAAGCAGACAAGCCAAATGTACGGCAACGTACACAGTATTTATGCTGTACTAAAACAGTAATAAAGTTAAAATGCAAAACAATAACAATCCAAATTCAAATCAGAAAAATAGCAACATTTGATAAACAAAATGACAAAAATCCAATTAAGAGAACTGGAGATACGATTTTTTAAAGTTTTAAGTAGGAATCGTGCCAATAGGCTGATATAACATTTTCTAGTAAACAGTGGTTGGCAAGAGTACGTTCTGCAAGAAAATAAATGGAGCTGTGAGTGGTATGGAGGAAATGCCATGTAATTGTGGAAAGAAGGAACAGATAATCCTCAAAGCTATGGATGATACTCAGTCTCCTCAATGCAGAAAATTACACCCTCCCTGTACTTCTCAATCTACCTACAGCCTTTGTTACAGCTGATGGCGATACCCATTTCATAATCTAGGGGTATTGAAGATAGACTGGTTCAGTTCCTATCTTTGAGAGAACACAACATACAGAAATAGGAAATAATTTCTTCAAGCCTAACCAAGTGCCTTGCTTAGCGCTTGAGTGCTCCATCACCAATCTGGTCTCTAAGCTCTATATGGAAACACTGTTATGTGCTAACACCACATAGTATCTCAATTCTACAGCAGGCAAATGATACCAAAGTATACTTTGAAATCAATGCTGCAAGAGCTCAAGACTGTTACCTCCTCCATTTTAGAAATTCAATACTAGATGACAATCACAAATATGAAACTAACAGCTTAACAGCCAGAAGAACAAATTACTCAATCTCTCCCCACACAATGGATTTGATAAAGGCAACAGTTCTAGGACTGCTAGTCTTGATTCTTAACTTGCTGTGCAATTTCCTAATTGACTCAAAGGTTTGGAGTATACTTATTTTAGGAGTGGACCTCAACCATAAACTTCCATTTCTCTTCAGAACTGAAACGGATAAGGCTGTAACTTAAGCCTTTATAATTTTAGACACAAAAGACACAAGAAATCCCTCGACTGATGAAGACTGGAAACACCAAGAACATTTAGTATTGGTGGAATCTAGGCATTGCATAGAGTTTGAGTGCCTAATGTTTGTAGAGTAGGCTCCCACAATGCACTACACACCAGCTTCTCTCTATATACTAAAGAAACTGATCAATAAACTGGAGATATGAAAAACACAAGAACGAACAAAATGTAACATGAGGGTAAACTGTCTGAACGCAAAGTACAACAGCATTTTATGGACTAAAAGCAGCAGGGTTAAGATGGAGGCAGTTTTAAACCAGAAAACCAGTAAAAACAGATCAGCGTTATAATTATACTTGCAAGTTTACCATTATCCTACAAAAAAGGTATATTCTTACCAAAGCTTAGTGTACTCTGTATCCATCAAGGATGGGCATTCTGTTAAAACCTTTGTGATCCCAACTGCACAGATTTTCTTTTCCACCTGCCCAGATACTTTTTGTACTTCAGGAATGACTATTTTCTCCAGAACCATTCCAAACATTCTGGTTTGAAGGCAAATAAGAACATTAAACAAGCTTTACTTTTGAAAGAGCAATTAACATAAAAAAGAGTGTAAAGTTACATTGTTGAGTTGGGGTAGCATTTAAACAATAAATTAGTCACTTGGGTAACAAATTCCCAATGTCGATTGTTTAAAAGAATCACATGCAATTGCAAAGCTGGTCAAGAATTTGTTGTTAATAGGATTGAGTGTGGGCCAAAAAGTCCAGCAGGAAAATCAATTCCTTTTGATTTATGTACTGATGACAATCCAACATTGCTAATATACCGGATTGCAAGGCAGAATCAATGCCAACACTTTTTCAGCTGCCTCGTGCAGAAGCAGGTTTACATTCATGTCGTAGAGGTTTGCAATAATATAGGGCTAGAGTACATTTGAAGTTGCATAGCAAACTACAACAGAAACATTAGCTATACTTACTTTGGCTGGATGCTGTCAAACATTTCCTGAAGTGCTATTGCTCCATACTTTATGCAGTACAAGTTAATAAAGACTAAGAAACCTAGTAAAGAGGCAAAAACTAACGTCAGGAAATGTTTTAAAATAGTCACAAAACTGTTTAAGACCAAATACTATTCAACAAAAACAAGGATTCTCTATGACATTTACAATCCTTCCTTTTTTTATTGCTAGTAATGGTTGGACATACATATAGAACTCCTACTGCAGGTCATTTGCTTTTACTTTATAACATGGTAGATTGGTTTAAACTACACCAAAAACAAGCTTAAAATTATACAGAAGAATCAAGACATCCACTACGTACAGTATCATCCTGTGAAGTCTAAAGTGATGGGATACTACATAACTGGTTTAATGCCATTTCTACGGTCATACTACAACCAACTAGCACTTTTAGACAAGTGATGGAATTAAATAATGTTTTAAAAACTTAAGAGGACACATAAAAGTAAATGACTTACTCTTGATAAACTTTGTAGTTTTGGAATTTTGAAGTCTTTGAAAAAGCAAAATGAATATTTGCTTTCTGTAGGGGTCAACAGATTCACTGGAGGTGTACGGAAAAACATAAAACCACATTAGTTGCAGGTACTTTCAAAATTAATTTCAAGTAGCAGTTTTTCTTCCATAATTAAATGAGTTTTTCTCTCATTGTTAGGAGGACCAAGATATTCCAAAGTTACTTTGTGATTATAGAGGTATTCTTTGGTTTTAACCTTATTGTTCTAATATGAACAATGGTACAGGCACTGCACAATGTCTACAGTAAATCAATCTAGTTATAGGTATGTAGTGCTAAGTCCATCATTTCAGCAACTGTAGATACATTAAAAAGGTTTACTTCTAGCACATGCGAACCATAAGCACGTCTATGCACTAAGTTCAAGAGACAGTCACTGGTTACTGGGAAGTCATATGTGTGGGTGTTGTTCTCCAATGGTGTACCGGTAGCACCAATTCTATTGCATCCCAACTGGGTAACCAAGCAGTAAGGGCTCACTCTGGGAAGTAGCAAGAGATATAAACGTAGGTACATGGCAAAGTGAAGCAAACTTCACTGAAAGCCCAGCCAGAGCTGAAACTTAAAACAATCAGTACAAACAAAGAACAGTTAAAATGACCATTAAGAACAAAAACAAGGTGCAAGAACCATCTGGGGCCGGGAAAAACACCAAACACTTTTAAAGCTTTTTCTAATTAGGTTAGGTAGATTTGGCCGAGCTGGAACAGTTATTGCAAACAACTGCGGGAGGGTGATGTCAATGGAACTTCAGGACACTGGTTTTAACACAATATTGGTACACAAAGTTTCAGTCTATGGGCATAGTTGCCAGATAAAAAGATTTTAATATGGAAGCCTTGCCTTGAAATGTCTGGTCTACTTCAATAATCAGCAGAATCAACTACACCGGACAACTAAGATGGCTAAACCTACAGAGCTTGTCTATCCAAAATCATAAAAATTCTGATCACACAATCTCAGGACTCAAACATGCAGAGATCTAGCAGGGTTAAGTTTTAAGGTGCCAAGAGCCTGGTTTAATCGCCATCAGTAGTCTGCCAACAAGTGTCCATGTAAGACACAGTCCATGTTTTTAGGCACCAGCTGCAGACATGACTAGTTTTAGTTTTTAACTGAAGGGAAATGTAATAGTAGGCCTATACCCACTATGATGTTGCACTGTGAACTCGAACACCCAGGACCATTAGGTACTGTAACAGAAGGAACCAAAAGAAAAATGCACTACACCCAGGGGAGTCATGCTCAGCCCATAGTGCAGAAACTGCTTGAAACTCCCAAGGTCCAGATAGAATGCAAGGTTGCACCTGAAAGTGAAACAGTCATGGACCAATTTTTAACTCTTGTTTAACTGTGCTGCAATTGCTGCCTTCTGGTAAAAGGAGACTAATGGATTCTTTAATTGCACAGGTAACTAAATCAGGTTACCGAGTGGCCTGCTATCCAGACAATCCACTTAGATGAAAGGCTCTTCAGATACCCAATGGTGTAGTATCCAAGCTAGAGAATGGACAAATGTGCGATTTGTAGATATGTATGGATATGTACATGTGTGCACGCTTGGGGCGATAGTGCTTACATATAGTACACAACATCTTACCCCAAAAATATATTTAGGGTTGATTTAGAATTCAAAGGGAATAATAATGCTAACAAGTGATTTAAATAGGCGCATGGACAGCATCATTAGATCCTCACAGAACACTGAATATTTTCACCTGCATGGGCAATCTTTGAAAGCTCTGCCAAAGAGAACAAACATTTTTGTTTGCTTGTTTAATTCTGATCCATGCACAGCATTAAATGTCAATTTAATTGTTCAATCAGACCTACTGAATTTTCATCAAAGAATGAAAGAGTCCTCCAATTCCTCTTTTTAAAGGAAAGATAATAACAAATGTAGGAAATGTGGTCAAATTGGCATTCGCTTCTATGTAGAGGAATATGAACAAAGACATTGGAGGGTACACACTACCATACTACGTTACCGTGGTTGTTTGAGGTTAAGTTTCTTTTCTGATCATCATTCAACATTTTCAGGTGTCCCCCTAGACTTTACATTCCTTTTCAATTAATTATTGTTTAATATTTGTTTGTTTTTCGGCTGGTGGTAGAAAAACCAGCAAGACTTCACCATAGGCCATAAATCACTAGAGGAGTTGCACCAGTCTGAAGAAACCAACATCAATTTCCCCAGGTGTGGTACTGTTAAAAGAATACTGCAAATTCACACCATCATTATCAGGTTCATATATTTATGGACTCTGCATTCACTGCAAAAGTTCTTTCGGCTTTAGCTATAGCTTATTAAGACAAAAAGGAGTTAAGTCTGTGATGGTACAAGGGAGGTAGGGAAGATAAACAGCCCGCACACCAGAGGTGAAGGCCACAGGAGGAAGGTGGGCATACTCTATTGTATGAAATCAATTTGTTCCCCAACTGAACTGTATGCATGTTTTTTTCGTGCCGGTGACATTAATAGAAAGAGTAATCAAAAAAAGTCTGATGGTAGGAGTGTCAGTCAGTTCCCCGTAGCTGGGAGTCAAAAGTCCACTGTAGTTCAATTCTTTTCCCTCCAAACAAAAATCTAATTAGCAAACTGCATGCTGCTTCTCATAAAGGGGGCAGAAGACCATAAAGTTTCACCCGTTTAAGACATTCTATAATGAATGTTATTAAGAACTCACAGGAACAATTTTTGGCTCTAATGATTGGCAGAAAACTGATGGCATTCAAGGAGAGTAGAGAATTATCACATTAAATAAATGTAATCGTTGAATGTATGGACAGCAACAAAGCACTATTAATGCACTTCAATACAAGTTTAGATAAACACATTAACATGAAGTCAAAACAGTTAAAATATAAACAGTTATTACATAAAACCACAATGACAATATGGTGTTAGGGGATAGTTAAGGTTTCACTTCATAGTCACTGTAGAGTTCCAAAAGAAAGTTATATGTTTTGTATACCACTAATTGCTTTTCCCACAAAGCCAAATGAAAACACTAAACGAAGTTTCAGTCTGGGCATTGGATATTATATAAATAAACAAAGTTGAAGTTTTTCCATTAACTATAAGCCAGTTTCTAGGACATATTGAAAAAATACATTAGCATGTATCCAAATGTGGACCTTAAACTGACCCTTTTCAGTGTTTCAAAAAGTTTACCAAACTGCAGGACTTCAATGAAATGTACTTATCTGGAATGACCAGGAGGTAACTGGTGAGTTAGAAAAGGGCAGCCAGGCCCGTCAATATCATTTTCTTGCAATGACAAGTGCTCTCATTTGACAGGTTCGTACTGTAAATGAGATCTTATTCCTCCTAGCTCTTGTACTATTAACCTCTAATACAATCATAAGCACCTAATATGGATAGTTTTGCTTTAACAATCAAGACCAGCTTTTCCCAGAGGTAGGAATGGAAAGAAGGTGTATAATATCAGGTAACCTGTACTAAATTTGAAAACAATTGCCAATATGTACTTACGGAGGCATGTACTCAATAATGCTGTTCAACAGATAGAATCCTTGGTGATCATTTGCTTTAGAGGCAATCAATTTCTGGAAAACTCCTAATAACCCTGGCTGTGGAAGGATAGCGACAAAAGGTGAGGAAAATGTTATTTATTTTTAAAATAATAAGTAAAAACTTTGATTTTAAAAGACTAGTAGATTAACATTTATTATAATACCACCACTAATGTCCAGCTGTGGGACTAAATGACAACACTTTGCTTACACAAATACCAGTTAAAGTTTCAGCAAGAAAGACATTCCTTCGGACTGAAATAGTAGATCGTTATATACAAGCACATATTATATTGTATTGCAGCATTTATGTAGCATTTACAAACCCTATGTGGGGCGCTGAAGCACTTATCTACATGAGTAGCATGCTACACCAAGTAGTTTGTGGTTGGAAGCATGTTGTATTTTTTCTGATCCTATGTGGGATATTCCATGCCATGCGTGATGACCACTGAGGTGTGTTATCGGGTTATGGGACGCAGCGTTTAGCATATGTTTGACGGTGTGTAAAAGATAAGATGCACAATTTTATGGTTTTCAGTATGCAGTTAGCTTTGTATAACAAGTTACTTACATTTGGTAATGCATTAGCTGGAAGAGATTATCGAGCTGCAGATTCCTTACCTTTTCTCCAGGTGTCAGACCGGATCGGGAAATTTTGCGCACCAATAGGTGGTTTCGATCGACACCGGGTTGCGTGTGCAGTGCCTATATAGGCACCACCCTAGTGCGCTGACGCCAGTTTCTTTTTGCAAATTTCCACGCCAGGAGCGTGGAGCCACGAAGAAAAATGACCAATGGTGTGCAAAACAAAGGCCCTGAAAAGGGAGTCTTGTCATCTGTTAGAGATCTGTAGATTCCTAGAAGGGATACCGAAGCAATACCTCCCCGGAGGAGAATCAGTAAAATAATTTCAAACCAAAAAGTCTTGCAGAACTGAAGAGGGAAAGTGCATGTCCCTACGAACCTGACTGACCTGGTAGTAGTTTTTAGTGAACATGTGCAGAGAAGCCCACATTGCCACCTATAGAAAAGTGTATTTTTGTCATGGTCACCCTCATGCTTGGGAAAAGGTTAATTTTGCTCACTATCCTAAGTGAAAAAAGCTTCTTTTGCTCGTTTGGCAGAGGGAATTGTTGCATCTTAGATTTTTTATTTTTTTAACTGTAGAAATGGTTTTATTCGCGTGACACTTTCTTAAACTTTAAATCAGAGTGCACTATACTCTACGCTCTTCTGGTTGCATTCTTGGGAGGCTATTGCGGGACAGCGGCCATCTTGGACGTGACTCGCGCTGATCGCGGTCAGCGTTCCAGTAGATGTACGCTTTAATCGTGCCCTCCACCGCGGCTTCAGCGGGCTTGCCATCGCGTTTTGGAGCGCCATCTTGGGAGTTGGGAGGGGACGCCTTAGACTGGGGGCGAGCGTTCTAGCAGTCAGGCTGACTGGCTAGAGGCAATCAGGTGGGGGCTATATAGGTAGCCAACAAAGGTGAGTCTGCCTGTTAAGGCTTACACTACTGAGCGCTGCGTTTGGTAAATCAGGCGCTGCTCTATTTTAAAATCGCCCGTTTTTGTCTTTTCATTTAAAACTTAATTTAGCACTTTGCCTTGTTTTTAATTTCACCTATCGCATTGCCTGCACTTTAATCGTGCCCTCCACCGCAGCTTCAGCGGGCTTGCCATCGCGTTTTGGAGCGCCATCTTGGGAGTTGGGAGGGGACGCCTTAGACTGGGGGCGAGCATTCTAGCAGTCAGGCTGACTGGCTAGAGCCCTATAAATCTTTGAGATGGTGACGCGCAGCGTGTGTGCGCGGCGTGGGTGCCGGAGCGCCGCCGGAGTCATGCCAGAGTCCAGCCCGTCTGCGCCCGTCCGCGCTGAGGTGGGGCTGGACGGATGGTCGGATGTAAATGCCGACTATGCCTTTTTTGGCGTTAGGTATGCTAAACAAGATCTGCTAAAGTTTAAGCCTTCTGGTCTGTCTTGTCATTATAGTTTTGACCCTGAGGCGCTTTTAACTTATTCCCCTTGTGGCTGCTTTAAGGAGGGCTATGGGGTCCCTGGTCTTACTTCGGCTCTCGGACAGGGGGGACAGAGCCGTAATGGGGGCGGCTGCATCGTGAGGGAGAATGGCTTCCTCATTAATGCTCGTTCTTTAATTAAGCAAAATGTTGCTTTTAAGGATTTTGTTTTAGATAGGAAACCCACGTGGGTGTTTGTCACAGAAACCTGGGCAAAAGACTCCTCGGGTCCAGACCTAGTGGAAGCAGTTCCAGATGGCTATTTCTTCGCTAGGCTGGATAGGACAGGCCGCATAGGAGGAGGTCTAGGTATCCTATATAGGGATAGTATCCTATGCCACACCACACCGCTATCTGATCCTAAGGATGATGTGCAAGTCCTTCATTTTTCCTTAAAAGGCGCCTTTGAGTTGCCTTTTACTGGTGTCCTAATTTACCGCCCTCCGGGGTCTAGAACGGAGTTTGGACAAAATATGCTTAACATTCTTGAACCGTATTTTGGGTGCGAGCATTTTACGGTTCTGGGAGATCTGAACTACCATCTTGAGAATATGGAGTCCACCGACACCTTCTCCCTGATCAACGCTATGTCTGCCTGCGGGCTGAACCAACTTGTGAGGGGTGCCACCCACCAGGCGGGCCATACGCTTGATGGAATTTTTTCTAACGATGAGAGGTTGATAGTTAACACTCCTTTCCCCCTCTCATGGTCGGACCACTATGCAGTGCCAATAGAACTGTCCTGTACTACTTTGGATAGCTTGGAAAGGGTCTCAAGTAAGAGGGTATCTCGGCGTAATTTTAAGAACATCTCTAATAATCTGCTTGCCCCTATGATCCCCAGTATGACAATTTCCCAGGAGGTAGACGTATGTCTCTCGGTCTCTCAGCTAGATAAGGCTGTCACCTTGGCTCTAGAGGAATTGGCCCCGGTCCGTTCACGATACTCGGCCAGGAAAAAGCCGTCGGCTCCTTGGTTCTGCGAGTCATTAAGACTTCTCAGGCAGGGAGTTAGGAGGCATGAGCGTCTCTGGTTGGCCAGCTGGGACCTGAGGGAAAAAGAGGCCCATAAAATCTTACTGAGGGGCTATAAGGCGGAGGTAATAAGAGTTAAGCAACAATATTTTACCGCTTGTACCATCTCACTCTCCTCCCCGAAAGAGCTTTTTAAGATTGTTGATTCTCTGACTTCCCTTCAGACGCCGGATCCGGTCATCGGCTCTCAGCGGTTGTGTAACAACATTGCCTCTTTCTTTCAGGCAAAGATTGCTGATTTGTATTCGTCCTTAGAGCTTCAGAAGGCTGAAACTGCCGATTCCTCTGGTTCCGCTGAGTTGGTTCCAACTACGGTGGAGGTTGCTCCTTTGGGACGCTTGGCATCCTTCCCTCCTCTTGTATTTCAGGAACTAGACGACCTTCTCACTAGGACCAGATCAGGTTCCCCCTTAGATCCCTGTCCTCTCATGCTTCTCAAGCAGTGTAAGGAGACCCTTTTGCCTCCCCTTCTGGAGATCATGAATGGGGCAATGAGGTTTGGCACCTTCCCTCAGCAATGGAAAAGGGCAGTGGTGAAACCATTACTTAAAAAGCCAACACTGGACCCGGGGGTACTTAAAAACTTTCGCCCCATTTCACTGCTCCCTGCCGCTGCGAAGATGCTGGAAACACACCTTAATAAGCATCTCGCGTCCTTTCTGGAGAACTCTGGCCTTTTAGATCATTCGCAGCATGGATTCAGGAGGGAGCATAGCACCGAGTCGGCCCTTACCATAGTGCTGGATAATATCCGCACTCGAGTGGATAGGGGCCAGACCACCCTCCTCATCCTGCTAGATCTTTCAGCTGCGTTTGACACCCTTTCTCCCTCGGTGTTAACATCTCGCCTGAGGGAGATTGGGGTGGAGGGGTCCGCTCTCAATTTGCTGACTTCCTTCTTAGACCAGAGGGAACAGAGAGTGATGCTGGGGGAGTTTCTATCTCCATCCCTGTCTGTGCAATGTGGGGTCCCTCTGGGGTCGGCATGAAGTCCGACCCTTTTCAACATCTATGTGACCCCACTTGCCAGACTGATAAGATTTTTGGGATGGAGGTAGTTTCCTACGCCGACGATACCCAGATCCTGGTCTCCCTTTCCCAGTCTATTAACGAGGCAGCCTCCAATTTTAGATCTTGTTTAGAGGCAGTCGCACAATGGATGACTTACAATTCATTAAAACTGAATGGGGAGAAGACAGAGATCCTGGTGTTTGGGGGAAAGGAGGACATCTGGTCGGCAAACTGGTGGCCTGCCTCACTGGGAGCTTGTCCGGTACCCGCCGCTCTGGCTAAAAATTTAGGAGTTTTGATCGACCCTACCCTCAATATGCGTCAGCAGGTGAACAGAACAGTTTCCACCTGTTGGGGCATAATTCACATCTTGAGGAAGATTAAACATTACTTATCCCAGCAGGCCAGAAAGCAAGTCGTGGTTGCACTTATAGGCTCCCGACTTGACTATTGCAATGCGCTGTATGCAGGACTCAATAGGGGGCTGCTGCAGCGCCTTCAAGTGGTCCAAAATGCGGCGGCCAAGTCTGTGTTGGATTTACCCAAACGGGCGTCGGCCACCTCCGCGAGGAAAGTATTGCATTGGCTCCCTATTGAGGACAGGATTTCTTTTAAAATCCTGTGCCTGACCTTTGGCGCCTTAGCGAGAAATAGGTCAGGGGGGGTTGGGGCTCTTTTGGCCCCCTATACCCCCTCGAGGAATCTGCGCTCTGCCAACAAATCTCTGCTATCTGTACCACGCATTCGCAGAGTCAAATGGGGTGGCAGAGCTTTTTTCACTATAGCACCAAAAATGTGGAATGCTCTTCCGGTGGAAATTAAGGCCCTTTCCACTCTTCCGGCCTTTAGAAAAGCCCTGAAGACACGGCTATTTGCCAAAGCATACCCGTAGTTTTGCCTATGCCTTTTTGTGATTCTTTTTGATAGGCGCCTTGATGCCTTCGGGTTTTAGTTGCGCGTTATAAATTTTATTTAATTTCATTTCATTTCACACTGGCTTCAGCCACACCCCATTTCAATGGCGTCTGCTCGGACGCGCAGCAGGCCCGTCTGCGCCCGGGGCGAGCCATTCTGCCCGACTTGAATCAGGGAGCAGAAATGGCATTCACATCGAGTGAGTTATTAAAATCCCTCCGACCTCTTCCTTGCCCGTCACATAGCGGCAAGTTGGTAGGGCCTACAAGGGACTATGTCTATGTGGACTGTGGGTTCATATTCACACCGGAGTCCCCTTCGAATGATATGTCGGCTGACACATTCATGCCTGGCAGCATTAGTGCTTGTCTCATCAATGGTAGATCATTGAAGAAGCACTATGTTGATGTTGCGGACTTGATTATTGAAAATTGTTTAGACCTATTGTTTATTAAAGAGACTTGGCTGGATGCCTTCTCTAACCCCCATCGTGGCCTTGGCTACACCTGTTGGCTTATAAGCACACCGGGTGGATCGCCCAGTAGGCAGAGGTGGTGGTTTGGCTATTTTGTATAGGGAATGTTGGACTCTTTATAGTGAAACACCCACCCTCTGGATTTTAGCCTACAACTTTCTGCCCACTTTACTCTGGGGGGGTCCCTGATTTATCAGATACCAGGATCAGACAGGATACCTGTGGGGATGTGCTGGCAGAGCGAGCACTGCGCTTCTCGAATTATGTGCTTCTTGGGGATGTCAATCTCCATCTTGACTATACTGAGATGACATTCTGCAGCTCTTCTGGACTCCCTTCACTTGGCCAACCTTTCACAATTGGTCATGTACCCTACCCATCAAGGAGGGCACACTTTGGAGATCATCTGTTCAAATTTCCCTATATCAGTGGTGAGGCCGAGGCTGGTCGCTTGGTCGGATCCTTTTCCCATATTTTTTTCATGGGATATTAAGCATTCTTCACGACCAGTCAACCGCCACCGCCCCCCATCCACCAGGAAAATGGACCCTGGACAGCTTAGTAGTGCTCTGGCAGCCTCCCGGCCCTCCCTTTTGGGTGACCTGGAGGAAAATGGGTCCGTTCGCTGACTGGATCTCAAGCTCGGTTGCTACTCTGTCGGCACCATGTCAGCCAAGGCTGAGGAGAGAGTCCCCTTCTAAGCCTAGGTTCACTCCCGAGCTGAGGACTCTGAAATATTGGAGAGAGCATGGCGCTCCAGTGACTACTGTTCTACTGATAAACACGCTCTTAGAGCCAAACAAAAACTATACTATGTGGCTACTTTTCGCATTGTGAAAAGACTCCTGAAAATTCCCGATACCCCCCCTCCCATAGACCCCTCCAGTCACCGCTGTAATGAACTGGCGGAATTCTTTTCTGACAAAATTCAGAATATCCTTTAACTTCTCCCTCCCAATAAGTCTGATCACTCACCAGTACCCCCACCATCTGTACATCAGCACAAGGACCTTAGCCTAGAATCGTTCTCTCCCATCACTGAGGAAACACTTCTTCCCATTCTTCAATTAATTAAAAGCGGCTCCTCACTGGACCCAGCCCCCCTTAACATCTTAAAATTAGTCGCACCCACCGTCATTTCCCCAATGACTAAATTGATCAACATCTCCCTATCACAGGGCACTGTCCACCCGAATTGGAAGAGGGCCATAGTAAAAGCACTTCTAAAAAAGCCTCAGCTTGATGCTACTGAGTTGTGTAACTACCGTCCCATTTCCCTACTACCTGGAATCAGCAAGGTGGCAGAAAAATGTGTCAATCGCCAGCTCTCCGCCTTCCTCGAATCCGGTGAATTACTTCACTTCTCCCAGACGGGCTTCCACCCTGGTCAGGGCACAAACAGCTCCGATAGCAGTGGTGGAAGAGGCCAGAAAGATCCTCAACTCAGGAGGATCAGTGGCAGTGATCCTCCTGGATCGGAGCGCTGCCTTTGACACGGTGAACCATCATACCCTGGTCCACTGGCTCAAGGGAGTGGGAGTCACCGGGTTGGCATGTCCTGGCTGAAATCTTTCCTCCATAACAGGACCTTCCAAGTCCTAGAGGGCAACAACAAATCGCAAGCTACTCCTCTGCACTGTGGCGTCCCCCAGGGCTCATCTCTGAGCCCCACGCTCTTCAATGTGTACATGTACCCCCTGGAGAAAATAGTTACCCCTCATGGTATTGGACTGGTGACCTACCCAGATTGTCGTATCCCTGCACCAGGGGGACCGCTCCCCTAATGACCTATGTTCCTGCCTAAAAGATATCACGTGCTGGATGAACAGCTCCCACCTCAAACTTAACAGCGAAAAAACAGAGATTATGGTACTGGGCAATCAATCTTACTTTTCACCAGAGACTATGTGGCCAGCCTGTGTGGGACCAGCACCGACCCCAAAACAAGACATAAAAAGCCTGGGAATATGGCTTGACCAGAACCTCACGTTTAACACCCAAGCAAGGAAAACCGCAGGTGCCTGCTATAGCCTGCTTCATACTACCCGAAAAATCTTCCCCCCTCCTACCCCTGAGTCCAGGAAACTCCTTATCCAGGGGCTTATCCTATCCAGACTGGATTATGGCAATGCCCTATATCTGGGGGCCCCTAGAACAGTCATTGCCAAACTCCAGCTCGTCCAGAATTCAGATCCCAGGCTTCTAACAGGCACGAAATATCG
This sequence comes from Lissotriton helveticus, assembly GCF_964261635.1. Taxonomy (NCBI): domain Eukaryota; kingdom Metazoa; phylum Chordata; class Amphibia; order Caudata; family Salamandridae; genus Lissotriton; species Lissotriton helveticus. The sequence continues at coordinate 165,314,564 of NC_136068.1, forward strand.
GTGCTCAGCGAAGCCCGCTTCAACATCGCTTTACTGCCTCCCAATACAGGGGAGAGTCTATTTTAAAACCCTGTGCACTAATCCTAAAATCCTCCATGGCAGGGGGCCCCCTATTCTAAAAGATCTTATCAGACCTTATAAGGCCAACAGAAACCTTTGGTCTGACCTTCTACATTTAACCGTCGCGCCCAGAATTAAGAAGGCTCGGACAGGGGGCCGCCTCTTCTCCTATAACGCCCCCAAGCTCTGGAATTCCCTACCCTTGGCCATCCGCACTGAATCTAAACTTCTACCCTTCCGCAAACTTTTGAAAACCTGGCTCTTCCCGTAAATTCCATTGTTCCCGCTAACACATTCTCTAGCACTGGGACGCTCCCGGGTAGCCATGCGCTTAATAAATCCTTTTTAATTTCTTTTCATTTCATTCATATTGGAGTGGCCAAAGGCCAGTATTACTCCGCTCGCATTGAGCAGGCCAATAACAACTCCAAAGAAATCTTTGCAATTGTGCAGAGTTTCTTGGCCCCTAGCGCCCAGGCAGCGGAGGCACATGTCTCGGAGATCTGGTGCAACACTTTGGCGAAGTTTTTTAGGGACAAAATAATTAGGATCAAAGACGTTTTCGACTTCTCCTAGGAAGCTTACAGGTGCTTGGTTGGCGTGGCGGATGGCAGAACCTGCCCCCACTTTTTCTGCGTTTAGGTCTGTCGATCTTCTCAGCTCTCTCAGAATCCTTAAGGAACTAAAGTCGGGATCACCCAACGACCCGTGTGCGGCCAGGCTTCTGTCTGATGTGGCAGATACTATTAATTCAGAAGTGAATTTAATGGTCAACAAATCGCTTCGCGAGGCGTTCCAATGTCATGGAAGCAGGCGCCGATTCTTCCCCTTCTCAAGAAGCCGTCACTTGACCCTCTGTTACCCGAGAATTACCGCCCTATCTCGCTTTTGCCAAGTTTGGCGAAGGTTTGCGAGAAGGTGGTTACGTCTCCACTTACCAACTATGTTGAGGTGTCAGGCTTGCTTCATCCAGCACAATCAGGCTTCTCTGCCTCGTATAGCACAGAGTCAGCACTGCTAGAAGTGACCAAGGCAATCCGGGAGTGTTTGGATGCCGGTGGGAGAGCAGCTTTGGTTATGCTAGATCTCTCTGCGGCATTCGACACCGTGCCCCACTCCCTGCTCCTTGACCGTCTATCAGAAATAGGTGTTTCTGGCCCGGCTCTGCAGTGGATTAGGTAGTTCTTGGAAGGACGGTTGCAGCAGGTCTGGCTTCCTCCGTGTGCCTCAGTGCCTACGCAGGTGACTACTGGTGTGCCGCAGGGGTTATCACTTAGCCCCCTGCTTTTTAACATCTACGTGACTCCGCTGGTCTATCTTGCGGAGTCAATGGGGGCTTAAGTGATGGCATACGCTGATGATACCCAGCTTTTGTTTTCTTGGAGCAAGGAGAATGACTCGGTTGTGGCTGCCCAACATGGTTTGTCTTCAGTTTTTCATTGGCTGGCGAATGCACAGCTGAAATGTAATAAAGGAAAATCTGAAGTGCTTTTGTATGGCTCCTTCTCGATGGATTTAAGAGAAAGGCTTAGGCCTCCCGGTTTTCCACGACCAACTGCGCGCAAAGGCGGGCAAAAAACCTTGGCATCTGGTTCGATGAAAATCTGAATTTTTCGACATAAGTGAAGAAGCTGGCCAGTACCGGCTTTGGCACTTTGAAAACCCTGAGGAAGTTTCTTCCCCTTCTGCCAGGTAGTGCCAAAGAAACTCTAGTCCGGGCCCTGATTTTGTCCCGCTTGGACTACGCCAACGCCCTCCTGGTGGGCAGTCTGGGTTTTCTTGCCAAGAAATTGCAAGTTGCCCAAAACTCGGCGGCCACTTTTTTTTGGGTCCGTCATCAAGGCACCCACCTGCGCTCCTTGCATTGGCTCCCAGTTGAATCTCGTATGAAATTCTAAATGCTGTCTATCACTCATAGGGCCCTTTACAGCCTAGGCCCTATCTATTTGCAGAAGAGGTTTGCCTTCTACATACCAGGGAGACAGCTGCTCTCGTCTGCTCAGCTGTTGATACAGACCCCTAGGTTTAATCGCCAAAGACTTGGTGGGAATTCCTTTGTGCGCAAAGCCGGTCTGGCCTGGAACATGCTACCCTTGGATCTTCGGGGCACCCAGGACCCACTGTTCAAGAAAAAACTAAAAACGTTGCTTTTTTAGTCTCTGATTGGTGTGCATCTTTTTTTTCTGAAGCAAGCACCGGGACACTTTTGAGTAGTTGTGCGCTGTATAAATTCAATATAACATAACCTTTGGCTCCCAAATATGATTTTTTCACCTGGAAGTGCACTGGAAGCCTGCCAACCAGGCCCCAGTGCCAATGCGCTTTCCCTAAAACAAGGTAAAAGATACAACTGTGATAATTGGAATACACTGTGGCACCCCTGTAAAGACCATAGTAAATGGAACCCCTGGTACCTAGGGCAGAGGTACCCGAGATGGTCATTAAGGGCTGCAGGATGTCTTATGCACCCTGAGGGAACCCCACACAAATTACTTGCAGACTACCATTGTAGGATGCGTGATGGTGCAAACCGCTTTGAAAATACGACATGGCACACCTCAAATGATATACGCAAGTCACCCCTAAAGCAGGCCTTACAGCCATAAGGCAGGGTGCATTATATCCTATGTGAGGACAGATATGCATGAGCAGATACACTCCTGTCTAGACCAAATTGCTACATATAGCAAGTGAATAGGGAAGCCATCTTAAGGTATGTACTGGACAAAACGAGTAACTCACCTACATAACGGCATCCCTGAAATCTATGCAGTTTGGTATTAAACACAGTGGTTTCAGAAATCTAAACAGATTCCAGTATAAGATTTATTATACCATGCACACAGAGGGTACCCTTTGAAGCTTACTACTTGTGGAGAAGTGTGGCTCAATGGTTCGAGCGGCAGACCCTGATGCAGAGGTCTGGCCCGGGACCAGGGTTCAATTCCCGCCTCGGCGGGTCTTGGGCTCAATTTCCTCGGACCTGATCATTCTCGCCTCGGTGCCTATTCGAATCATGGGTCCCACTCTGCAACTCTGGGCAATAGCTTGCTTAATCTCCTCAACGACCCCAACAGCGCTGGGATGCCTGGCTTCACCTTGGGGGTGCCCAAGAGTGGACATTTCACAGGGAAAAGCCAGGAAGGGTTCCACAGCAGTATGCGTTACAGCGCCAGGACACCCCAGTTGGGGTATTAGTGCGCTTTACAAGTACAAATTACATTACATTACTAGTCGTCTAGTTTAAGTATGCTGGCTGACTGGTCATATCCAGCCTGTCACCACAGAGAACCCATGCTCTGAGGAGGTCAGGAACAGAGCCTGCTTTGGTAGGAGGTGTTAACACCTCCTCCAAGCAGATGGCTAGTGCATCTGCAGATCAAGGCCAGAGGTTTCAAAGCATCTACCTCCTTTGAGGTTGAATTCATTTCCTCCAGACTTGAAGACTGACATCCCCTGCCCTGAGGCCCATTTGGTACAAAGACAGGTGGGAAATCAGCTATGCAGTAGGTGTGTTGCACACACTGGCTAGTCACACCTCTAAGGTGGGCTGCCTGATAAGTTCCAACATTATTGATTTTGGTGGAACTACGGATTCAGGAATAGGTTTATGCTCACTCCACACAGGAAGGGGTCATGCTGGGGTGTAGTGACACCAATGGCAAGCCGCCCATTGGCTACTACCCATCACTCCTCTTAACGCTCCTAAATCTAGAATTTAAGGGAGCTCCTGGCACCAGAGATGTAACATTGACTGACTCAGAAGAGCCACAAGAAGCAAGAACTAAGAAGCAAGAACTGAGGAGCAGCAACTGACTTGGCAGCAACCCTGCAAGAATGCCTGCTGTCCCCGACAATTGTGACAGACTACTAGTCCTGCAGCTGTTCTGCCTCCAAAAGTATGGGAGGAACGCCAGCACTTCGCAAAAAAGACAGATGGCTCCCGTGGAGTAGCAGAGCTATTTCCCTGCATCCTGCAGGAACAAAAACGCAAGCTCCGGTTTAACAAACTGCTAACCGCTGGCCTTACCAACGCAGCAGCCATCCAGGAGGAGGTGTTCCGTCTCCCCAGAGGTCAGACATGTCTCTCCAGCTAGGAACGAGACACTAGAGCCTCCAGGAGCCCTCCAGTTCTAATACTCTGATACCCATGCCTTAGGTACCATGGGTACCACTTACTAGGAACTTGCAGGGGTACCAAAGGGTGTGCCAATTGTGTTACAATTAGGCTCCAGTGCTCATTCCCTAAAACAAGGTAAAATTGACTGACTAGCAGGGACCCAGTGCACATCAGTTAAAAACCATCAGTAAATGTGACAAAAATGATGTGACCAAGACAAAAAGGGGCACTTTCCTACATGTAGGATTTGCGTGAGCATTTCAAACTTCTCCTTTGTGAGGAAGAAATTGAGAGGGCACAGGGCTAGGATATGACTAAGGCCTCCATCTTTCCTAGGCACCAGGAAGTAGCGGGAATAGCAATCACAACCTACTTTTAGCATCGGCACCCTCTCTATGGTTCCCTTGGCCAAGAGAGCGGTCACTTCCTGGCGCAGCAAGAAGAGAAGGTACTCCTTCAGTGGGTGTAGTCACCCCAGGTAAGGTGCCCACTGGCCCTACCGACTACTCTCCTAAAATGTCCCCTAAATTTAGTACTTAAGTGGCTCCCCCACACCTAGAAATCAGATTCCTGTAACAAATGAAGGACGAAGAAGACTGAGCAGAAAAGCCTGAAGACTACTGACTTGGCCCCAGCCCTACCAGCCTGTCTCCAGATTTAAAAACCCTGCAAAGACCACACCTGTCCTGTGACCAACGACTTCCAGAACCCCAAGGAAGACTATCTGCTCTTCAACAAAGACTGGATCTCCAATGGACAGAGGCCCGGTCCAGAAGAATCCAAATACAAGGGTTCCGGATCCAGCTGGAAATGCGACTCCTGCCTACTCTGCACCCAACGCCCTCGGCCCGAGTCTGAGTGGCTCACCTGTCCAGTGAAGTCTCCCCAGCGATCCTGACCGCGAGTCCAGTGTTGACCAACCCCATGACACCTGCAGACTGAATACAGAGGCTCCCCCGACCGCGACCGGCTCCGGTAGGAAGACTCTGAAATTAAAAGGCATCCCTGCTCCTTGATGAGATGAATAGACTGAGCCCCAATGACATTCTACATCTCTGCTGATGTTAGTCTTCCTACTGCAACCTCCGGTGTGACGCCTGGGCCTATTTGTTGAAAGCAGAATCCTCATTGAAAAGCATTGGGTGCCCTACGGTGAAATTGCAACCTGCAACCGGGTAGCCCCTGTGCCACTGGTGGTGAAGTTTTGGTACTCACCTGGCCATTACCCCTTGCTTACCTTTGGTCCTAAAGACTGGAATTCTACATGTAATGCTGTTTAACCACAATATTGTTTTCCCCATAGGATAACATTGAACTTTTCAGGAAAACATTGAACGGTGTAGCACGGTTACAACGAATTTTTTACAACGCACTACCATTACATCGCAACTTTTACCACGCAAACCATTACAACGCAATGCGCTGGGGGGCGCTCTAGGATAGGGAATGTATTTAATATACTATCCAACACCTTCCCTGCTATCCACGGGGACTGGAGTTGGGATAGTAAATTAAATAATTCACTATCCAGCGCCTAAAAGCATTATGCGTTGTAATGGACTGCGTGGTAAAAACCGCGTTGTAAAGGCATGCGTGGTAAAAGCATGCGTTGTAGTGACACCAATCCCATTGAACTGTTCAGGAATTGTTCAAAGTGTCAACTTTGGAAAGTGAAAAGTATTTTTATTTAAAAACGTAAGTTGCCTTACAAGGAAGATCTTGGTCTTAAAATAAAATACAAAGCTTGTGTTTTTAAAAACTGGTGCGGATCTCCTTTCTGAGTCGTATGTCCATTCTTGGTCAATGTTGTGCAATAAATAGCTTAGATTCCTCTGTGTTAGGCCTAAGGCTGCTCGCCAACACTACCACTAATAGAGCACTTTACGTTTTACATTGTGCCCTGTACACTTTTGGGGAACCCCTGGGCATGGTATAACCACCTAGTGGCATACAATATACAGAGCCAGCTTCCTACACAGACCACTCAGGCTGCCCGACCCACGAGGTGTGTGGGTACTATGTCCTCGGCCATGCAGAGGCTAGGACGTTTCTGTTCCGAGGTAGTAGGGAGAGTATAGACGCTGCCGTAAGCTTCTTCCGCGGCCGCGGAAAGAAATAAAGGTGGATTTTGGGTGGAGAGGGGCCATGGAAAGGCCTAAGGACCTGGCTGTAGCCCTGTGGTGCCTAAAGAGCTCCGGCACTGTCTCCAAAGAGACCAGAGCCATCAAATGGCATGTCCATAAGCAACACTTGGACATCCCCTGGAAAGCTAGTTTTTCCTTAGCCAGGCGTGGTGACTTAAGGCCATTGTCGATGAAACCGCTCTGCGCAGCGATTCAGTGGTATCCAGTCCACAGATAGTGAACTTAGCTGCGTCTCTCTTGTCAGTAACTGCCTAGGAGATTATGGTCTGAGCCTTCTCCGGTACCATGGGCAGGACCTGCGCAACCGAATCCCATGGATCATGGAAGTAATGGCCCAAAAGGCACGCTGTGCTCACAGATCGCAGCACAAGCAGGTGGAAGAAAATCTCTTACCCAAGGTGTCCAGACTCTGAAGATTCCCTTTCTGGTTGGGTGGTAGGCTAAATATCCCCTAGGACCCTCTCTCCCCCTTCATTGTATTTATGTTCTTGTGCAGTTCAAGCTGCGGGTCCTTTTAATATATATTTGTTCTTTTAAAAACTTTGTAATACAGTGGGATCATTGGGACTGACACGATAGCTGCGGCTTGGCACGCCTGAGGTGTGGCGCCTTCTATCTAGGATGGCCACTAATTTAGGATTGGCCTTTGATGAAGCAGAGATTCAATCCATCTTATCAGAGAATCCTAGTATTTAAGATCTTATACCAACTACCCAGATTAACAACGATGAAGGCTGGGCCAAAATCCTAATACTTAAAAAGAACCAGGCCAGAGTGTGTGTTCACGGTATCTCCATGGCGGAGTACTTGCGTGGCAACTGTGCTCCGAGTGGACTTATCGTGGCGAACGCCCCCGTCTGTTCTTAGATGACAAAGATTTCTTGCGAGACAGGTCCTTGACTGCGTTGAAATGCACTCGGGACTGGCTCGTATTGATCATAAAAACAGCTAAAAAAACAGCAGACAAGCTCCTAGTGGAAATTCAAGTCCTAGAAGGACAGATTAGAACTACCATCTCAGGGAAGGCTTTCGCTAAGAATCAGGACGAGGGCAACAAATCAAGCAAGGAATTTAGAGACTCCATCCTGTTCACCAAATTAGAAAAATTAAAAAAAGATCTGGCCAAATTCTCGATGGAAAAAGTCTATCCCTACACTAGTGAGTCATATGTACCTATGCCATTTAATAAAAATGGGCAGAAAGGTGGCTCAACATATGGCACCTCCAGCTCGGAAGATGGGTCAAGCGACTCAGATGCATCTAACTCTGGAAACACACAGAATAAGTTCAGAGGTAGAGGGAGAGGTAGTAATAGGAGGAACTGGAGAGGCTTCAACAATGGGTTTGGCCAACCATCCTTTCCACCTTGGTGGCAACCGACTCCTTGGGGAGTTCCAGCCTACCCCCCTCCAGCAGGACCCTATGGTCCACAACAATTTTACCCAGACTACAACCAACAGCCTTTTTAGGTCGAGCAGACGTACTCTCAATGCGTGAGCATTGAGAGAGTCTGCTTCAGACCTAATGTTGCCCGTTACTGGGAGAGTGGACACCAATCTGACACGAGCGTTTCCTTCGCGGTTTTCACCACGGGAGCGCGCGTCTCACCCGCGCATGCGCAGAGTAACTCAGCATTTTTTTTTTTTTTTTTTATTTCCCAGCCCCGAACCGAATCAGGTATCAGAGCGCTTCACATATAGGCAGCCCCCACCCCCCACCCCTCTGCATGCGCGCACACACAGGCGAGCGCATGCACACGCAGGCACACGGCAGACACTCGCTCACACACACCCCCCTCCCCCACAGTCACACACACGCACTCCAGACACATACACACGCGCGTGACCCCCATCCCCACCACTTACCGGGCTCTTTCGGCATGTTCAGTGTCTCATCGCTCCACTTCTTCCTCGGCGGCGGTGGCGGCGGGCGGGACTTCCTGCTGGATTGCAGGCCCCGCCCCCGTCTCAGGCAAAAGTGCCTGACTTCCGTTTTTTTTAAACTGTGGCTCTCTATAACGGAAGGATAAACCCTGTGCCATATAGCATGCGCGTGAATGGACACTCACTGATCAACAGCACATGCGCTTTGATTGCAGAGAAACATGGGTAATATTGATCCCTGAGGGACAACGCAGCTAGATTTCAGGGGCTGAAGAGCAAAATGGGGTATTGTGACCACCTTAAATCTTACCTACAAAAAATGCTTCTGCTAGTTCAGTACTGTCCCTGGGAAACGTGTTAAAAAGTCTACTAGTCTGGGTGGGTCATTCATAGCGCCGAAGGCTGCTGAAAGGCCGATTGATATAAAGGTCTCGATGAGTCACTTTGAGTAACCCCTCTATTTTGACAGCACCACTAACTCCGTGATGAGACCTGGTGTCATGCCTGCCTAGAGTAGTTTCCAATGTGCTTTTACGGTCGCACAAGATTGCAAAAAGATTAGTAACACCCGTTTTTCCAAACGTTTACCAAAATAAGGTATCGGTTATATCGGGTGGACATTGCTCAAATTAACGTTCCCAGAGAAGTCTTTTGGGGTCTGGCATTAACCACCGCCTTGTGATTTTTGTAAAATGATAAGTACATAATAAACGTACTTCCATGGGATTTCAGCCGGCCCTCTCCATCGGTTGGTCTGCCCTTGCATTGTTCACATTTCCTTCCGCCCGTTAGAGCATACAGCAGGGGACAATAGGGCAGTCCACTCAGGCCTGTGGCCGTCGTCACTCTGACTAACGGCATTTTGCCTTTTCACAAGGTTACACATCTAAGCACAACGGAGCGCATCATCAGTGCCTGTGACTTCTCTGGAAATGTGTGCTTTTGGGAGCAAAACAATTCTTGCTTTTTGCCAAATTGTTTAAATATTGGCAAGAAAGCCACCTTTCACAACGATGGTTTATAAAAACCATGGCTAAACATTTATAACGGCCAAAGGATGTCAGCCACCGCCAGGCCGACTGGCTTTGAAAATGCTTATTTAATAACGGGGAATTCGAGGGTGATTTCCGAGCTCGTGAACTGTTCCAGTGCTGAAAGAGTTGTTAAATGACTGCAACAGCTCATGGCTTGAACGAGTCACAGTGAATTTGAAGGTTCCTGGACAGCAGTCAATAGTGAAGCGAAGCCACTCGGTATCCCAGCCCTGAGCTGGGTGCCTGCTGTGTGCAGTTGGTGGCTCGGGTGCCGCAGCTTGAGCCATAGTGCTCATTTAATTATAATCGGTATATGAGGTGTGTTAATGATTCTGACAAAAGTTGAATTCTTTTTTTCAACGTTTTCATATCTGTAGGGACTGGTGTATTTGGTATTCCTCTACTGCGATTATGCATGCTGTTTCTATGATGGCACTTTGCACGGTGGTATCTTTTCACCATTATTGAAAGGAATCTGCTACAGTTCGTTGAACTTTTGTAAGCTGTAATTACGATTGTTCTTTGCTATTTTTATAATATTTTATGTGGCCCTACATCGGAGTTCCGAATCATAAAATATAAATTGATTGATCCAAATTTCTGCCTTAAGTCATTTGTGCGAGCATATTATCCGCACGAATCTTTTCGCCAAAGAGGTAAATTCTACCAATAAAAGTCTTTCTTGGTTAGTTTATTCTAGGATAAAAAACAGAGGAATACATCTCCCACGAGTCTCATGTAGCATCACTGGCTGACAGTGGCAGAACGAGGTAATATGAAGTAGCATTTCAGGCTGCTCTCTGCGCCAGTGGGTTACTAGCAACAACCATCAAGTGGTTCTTCGAGCGTTGTTTAACCCTAGCCCCAAGTGACAAGAATTCCATGTCATTTAAGCGTTCAGGAGGAAACGAATTACGAATAATTCGAGAGACTTGTAAGTACTACTGATTACCCCTAAATTAAGATTTTTTTTCTTTCAAAATCAGAGAAAACAGGCACTCTAGCAGAATTTGCTGCTGGAACAGGCGTGCTTGGAAACCGAGATATGCCCCGTCCAAAGGGTTTGTCGTGCAGAATTCATTCCAAAAAGAGCCCACGGTGTCCAAACGAGCGACCTGGTTGCCCCTTGGCACGGAAAGGGAGACGGTATATGGGTAGATTATCCGTGCCAGATCTCCGAGGGCACTAGAGTGCTTTGGCATTTTCGTGTGATTAACGCGCAGCCAGTGGTATTTTTTCAATCCAAAGCGTCCCATCCAGTCTCCCTGCTTTGTTCGAGCCCTGCATAATAGCCTTGGTAAGATCGGGGCTCCCTCCGGGTTCACAAAAGAAGAAAGATATATAGTTAAGGTTATGTTCAAAATACATCCGACGTTGTCTGCTTCTGCTGAGACAGGACAATATTGTTTAGATTGGCTGGCCTGCACAAAGGGGGCCCATATGTGCACCTTCCGGCTGGCATATGGGGGCTCAGGAACAAGCGTTACATGGGAAAGGTGGCACTTGTGCAAGTATCAAAGGTAAAGACATGTGAGAGGTAGCAGCCGTGTGTTGCAAGGGCAGAGTGGTGTGTGCATGTTACAAAAGGGCACCGAACACCAGCACATGGAAAATACTGCAAAAAGGCAGACCCTCCAATCACAGGCATACACTGGGAAGGCACTTCCATGGTCATGGAAAGTAGAAATTATCAGTAGTGGGAAGTCTTCCTCACAAATAGCAAGAGGACGTGAATTACTTTTGGAGGTGTCTCTGGAGGAGGAGAACTTTGAGGTCCCTTTTGAAGGCCTGGGAGGAGGCGGTGGTTCGAAACTTTTTTTTGTCCTCTCGCGGTTTGTAAATACAAAACATATTGCATTACAAATGCTATAGGTATCACATTTGCGAAAGTTATAACTATGAGCATTGTAAATGAAGAAGCTATTAATTTAGCTATTTTAAATAAAAGAAACATAAATAAAAACTTTGCCATTTACAATACCAATAGCTCAAACTTTCCTAATGCGAGACCTATTGCATTGCAAATGCTTGTTTAGGGTTTGGTCAGGGGAGAACGCGGGGAAGGAGGCGGACACAGTCACAGCAACAAGGTCAGGTCCAGTGGAACATTCCTCCACTAACGATGGACCTGAGGAACGGGAAGCAGATCCCCCGAGAACAAGCGGGGACATCGCCAGGACCAGCCTCGTAATTAATCTCAGTACTCATGCACTGACCGACATCGAAGAACAGGTCCTTAACAAAGGGTTGGGCTTTGTTACCACTAACAGTGGGGACCCATTTCTTACACAAATAGAGATGGGCAAATTCTTTCGAAAGATTCGCCTACATTTTTTGTTCTCGAATAAAAACTGAGACACTTCCGATTTAATGACATCTGATGACAATACAGGTCTCAAGAGACCATCCACATTCAATCCTACAACTGTAGGTCTACCGGCAAAGGTTCTTACCTTTGAGGAAGCAGTTGATCATGACCTGAGAGTTTTGTTTCAACAAACTGACAAACCTTTTATGAACTTGAGCAAAAAAGAACAGGAGGCTCTAAGGAATCTGTCGAATAATGATTCAGTGCTAATAAAACCTGCGGATAAAGGTGGGGCCATAGTTCTGATGGACCCGGCCATCTACCGCAATGAGTGTCTAAGACAACTCAATGATACTAAATCTTATCGCAAATTGACAACTGACCCGACAGAGAGGCTAGCAACTGTGATTGGGCACATTGTGGAAGAAGCTCTTGCCGAGGGATGGGTTACCACGAAGGAGGCACAATACCTATGTGCAGCTAACCCAGTGATGCCCTATTTCTACGTACTGCCTAAAGTACACAAAACTCAACGGCCACCCCCTGGGCGCCCCATCATATCGGGCATGGGTTCATTGTTAGAACCCTTATCAACATTTGTTGATTTCTTTCTCAAACCGATGGTGGGGGAGATGCCAACCTTTCTAAAGGATACGAAAAACGTATTGAGGCTCTTACCTGACATCGAGTTTGACAGTGATCTGGACCTACTTGTATCATTTGACGTGGAGAGTTTGTATACGTCAATACCTCAAACAGAAACCTTGGAGGTAGTGGAAACCCTTTTAACAGCTAGGGATCTGAACTCTATCACTCCTGTCAGGCTGATTATGAATTTGGCTACATTGGCCATGACTGAGAACTTTTTTCAGTTTGAGGACACTATGTACCTACAGATTAGTGGGACCAGCATGGGCAGCGTTTTTGCCCCTAGTCTCGCTAATCTGTACGTGCATATGTTTGAGCAAGATCATGTCCTCATTGATACCAACCCGTATCGGAGGTGCTTGCGCCTATGGAAACGTTACATTGATGACGTGTTAGTGATTTGGCGAGGGACAGAAGAACTAAGGAACTTCCATTCATGGTTGAATGAGAGGAATCGATTCTTGAAATTCACTATCGAATTCAGTAAACACCAACTAGCTTTTCTGGACCTACTAATCACTCCAACACCTACTGGTCTGCACTCAGAATTGTATCGGAAGCCGATGGCCAGACACTCCCTTCTGAGTTACGATAGCTGTCACCCGAAAGCACTAAGGGACAATTTGCCCTATGGGCAATTCTTGCGAATACAGCGCAATTATTCCACCAGAGTGGCTTTTGAGAATCATGCTAGAAATCTAGAGATGAATCTGTCAGAGAAAGGATACCCAAGACATTTGATCCGCAGGTCAAAGAAACTGGCATCTAATAACATCAGGGAGAGCCTGCTCGAGCTTTTGCCCCCCAAACCTAAGCAAGAGCGGATCACATGTGTAAATACATTCTGTACACAGTCCAATCAAATACAAAAAATCATCAAAAAACACTGTGCATCCTGAATACTGGAACAGACACACTTCCACCACCATTGTTTGCATTTAAGCGGGGACAGAACATTAAGGACCAACTAGTCCATACGCGACCTAAGGCCAGCATTCCTCGCGCTGTGGGAACATTATGGAATATGCCAGCCGTAACTGGTCACCATCCCTGCAGCAACTGCGCAGCCTGTCCGCAGACATCAAAAACAACAAGCATCGATATAGGCACTAACTGCCCGTGGGAACAACGGCGGTCCACTAATTGCAACAGCCAGAACCTCGTATATTTGATTATCTGCCCCTGCAACTTGAAATACGTAGGGATGACCACACGTAAGATCAAAGTGCGAATCTCTGAGCATAAAAGCTCAATTAGATGCTGTAGACAAGCGACCAGAATGACGAGTCACTTTGTAGAGGCGGGACACCAGCCCACTGATCTGAAGTGGACAGTGATCGAATAACCGCTAATTCCTTCTCACGTGACTGACATCAGTAAATTTCTATTTAAAAGAGAGCAGAAGTGGGTCTATAGGCTCAATTCGGACAAAATCGGGCTCAATGAAGATATCCCTTGGATGTCATTGTGAGATATCCCTTGGAGGCCATGGTGAAATACATACTTGATTTCCGTAAATGAACTGCCTGAGTCCCTGCTTTTGTTGCTCAATGAGATGGCTAAGATGCGCTCAAACCATAACTACAAGCTCTATTGGGTAATGATGTTGACTTGATACACTACACAACAGGTAGTACAGCTTAGTAATGCATATGATGGCCACCAGATGAAGATTCGACGACTGTGCGGACATCCTTTATGGTCTCTGTCTGCCATTAACGTTCAGTTATCCCATGATATAAGGAGCACACAGCCACTGGCACCTTTAGAATATGGCAGTAGTCAGTGCTTTGTCTTCTCCTTAAATATTACTTATTGTACGGCGGCACTGTGCTATTTATCACAATGCTCGACGAGGGGATTCTGCATGCCAATAAAGTTTGTTGAAATTCGAAAGTTGCGTGTAATTTCACAGTGCTCAATGAACATCTTTTTTGACTCGTGCTGATGTGCTCACCTGCTTGGTAGGAGAGATTCTAGCATGGAATAGTGGCAATTCTTGCTTTTCAGGGTGAGAAAACTTGTTATGCTTACTTTCGGTATCCTCACGGGTCCGGAGGTGAAAGGAACTACATTACCCAGAAATCCTACAATGACGCAGGAGAGCACCGAAGGACATGTGACAGGTTCAGGGCGCCTGGATCGATGAAACAGGTTAAAACCCCTGCATTGCTGCCGCACCGGTACCTCCCCAAGACCGCCCAGAGGGACGTCTGGAGTACCGACGGGCAGGTAAGTGTTTGCGCTAAGAGGGCTGACAAGTTTGGACTGTTCGTGTGTCTGAGTGTAAACCCGACAGAGTTGCGAAATGTTAAACGAAGCGCAACCTGCTGGGTCCGATTAACATCCGAAGAGACTTGCTTTAAAAATATACGTACGGTCTAATATATGCAACCTGGTGAGAACAATGCAACGCTAGTGAGGTGTTGCGCACTCGGCTCTATAATACAGCCGTTTTTCCCACACCTTTTGAGAATATAAATTCAGTTGAGAGTGCAGGGTGCTGCTTCATGATAACAGCGGTACCGGTACAATCGACTTGTTTTTATGCAGGCACGTTTTCCTTGCCGCAGTAGATTAATTGACTCAGATACCACTTAAGGGTTGGTTTCTTAAATGAAAAGAAGGGTTACTGACAGCCTATATATGAATAAAATCTATGATGCAAGATCAGCTTGAGTCACGGGGCTGAGTTTTTTCAAATTTAGAAACAGTGATCTGGATTGCGTCTTCACATTAGGTTGATGTCAAGGCAGTTATTTGAATTTGACAGTTTTTGTCCCCCTTCTGATTGTGCTTTACATTTGTTTACCAGAGCGGTGCTCTATTTACCTGCGCTGCAGCCAGGTGAGGTGGAGCAGTCCTCTCCTTCCAAATAGGTGAGTGGGTTTGACTGATGGTGCAAGCTTGAACGCATGTGTGTCCAATGGAGGGACACAAAGTTGCGACATACGCTCGTAATAGAAGCGGTGCCTCAGATGGCACATGAAGCTACAAACTAATTGAGACTAACTGTGATGTGTCTCTCTTTCTTTGTTTTTTTGTCTGAGTGTGTCTTGTCTGGATTTCCATTTACTGATTGAACCATGGAAGTAAGGAGAAGGATGATTCAAATCACAAACAGGTGATACCCCTTTTTTATATAAATAGCAGTAGCGCTAATGGTCCTGATGAAGCAGCAGGATACCTTTTGCCTCCGTTCGTCTGCAGAAACATGTTGACCTTACATTCTGACTAGTAGTTATTTGTTGACACTACTATCCTCGCACTCCTTTTTTAGATTTGGGATTGAAGGTGCATATTAAAGTCTTTAACCCCTTCACTACCCAATTTTATTTACAGACACACGTCTCATCACCTATCATTTTTCTCACTATATCTTTTTGCACTGCTATTCAGTTGATACCTTTAACCCCCTTTTTCTATCTCGATCACTGGGACCGATAGGAAGGATTAGGCCGATACATCTGCCAGTCCTCTGTGGGTTTACTTCCTTGCCTTCAGGGAATGAAGGATCCCAGATGACGAAGGGCGGTCCAGGTCGACAACTGATGGGAACACTTTTTTCCCCAATGAATGAATACCCTAGGTGATTTATTTATGGCTTCACTCCTATTTACACAGACATTTAGTGTGTAGTTTCTTGGTTTGCCCTCTGCTACTCTTTTGTTGGTATAAATGTTAGTATAGGGGCTGTAGCATTGTCTGGTCACTAAATATCCCCAGGACCCCCTCTCCCCCTTCATTGTATTTATGGTAGGGAATACACCATGATTTACATGAGCTTTAGAAGCTTGGACCACCAAGTTTTCTGGGTATTGTGTTGTGTGAGGTTACTGGGGTCTCCTGGGACGGGCAGAGTGGTGGATAATCTCTCTTTACACAAGAGCCCCTGTGCTGGGCTTGGACAAAGTCCCAAGCAGGGCATCAGTAAGCGTTCCACTGAAAGGGAGAAAAAGTTCTGAGGGAGTCACTCCCGGTTGAAGCACCACTGTCAAGACGTTCATCTTGACTGCCACTGAGGGTAGACTAAGGTCCAGGACCTCGGCCCCCCTCCTCACCACCATTGCAAAGGACGCTCCCTCCTCCGTAGCCATGGTAGGGGGTAAAGCATGCCAGTATCTGGAGAAGTGTCCTGTTCAACGACCTCTGCCAGGTCCTCACACTAGTCCATAACTGGGTCTAAAGGCTGGTATTCCTTAGGGTCCAGCAATCCCTCCCAATCCTCCCAGAGTCCTAGCCCAAAGAAATAGGGCTCAGGCTCCTGCCTGGAAGACATGGTTCCAGTCAGCATCGGACAACGCCCATCCAGCTCTGTGTCAGAGTCGGGACCAGCATAGGGACGGCATAGGTGCATCTGCATCGGGAAAGGTAGAGGTGGCATGACTGGCACCAGTCTGGCTCCAAGGGGCCCGACTGGTGCCGGAGTCGCAGAACGCATGAAACCCGAAGGCACACGAGCAGGAACGGCTGGCCAAATATGAGGCGCATGGCCTCATAAAACTCTTGGGAGGTGAGTGGGGGTCGATCAGGCTCCTGGAAACTTGAGGAAGCCTGGAGCAGGCCCATGTATAGGCTCAAACGCGGAGCCGGTCTTGAATGACTACACTCCTTCGTCTAGTCTGAAGATAGCGACAGAGGCGGCAAAGTCTAAGACCTCTTCAACTTCTTGTTTTTCTACTTTTTGTGGGACTTACCCGAGGTGCCCGACGACTTCGATTGAGACTAGGATAATGGACTCCGTGACAGATTCCAGGACCTTCCTTTTGTCCAGGATCGAGACCAATGCGGTGGGGTGTTTGAGGTACCTTTCCCTCAAGGCCTTGCAGGGCATGGCTCAGCAGTCGACGCAGGTCTTCGAGTCGTGGTCGCACTAGAGGCACCAGAGACAAACAAGTTGCATGTCTGTTACCAACAATGGTCTATGACAGGCGCCGCAGTGCTTCAACCCTGTCTTCCTAGTGTACATCTCTGCCACACTAAAAAAATGCTCAAACAAATCTTCACCAAAACAGCGAAAAAGTGCAGTCCAATAGTGATTGACAGGGTAGCTTTCTCTGGATCTGTGAGGACTAGCTCTGAAAGAAAGGAACTGATGTTAGCACGCAGGGCTGTCACCTATATAGACACTGCGCATGTCACACCCGTCAAGGACTACCACGCAGATCGACATCAACTACCAGTGCGCAGGGGTACTGCACAAACATTTTACAGATCCAGTCAGACACCTGGGGTGAATTCCAAGGTAAGGAATTTGCAGCTAGAAGTCTCTACCAGATCACTTCTACAGATCCCTTTATGGTATTTCATGATATATTCTGCTTATCTAGTTACTGCACTGAGTTGTACAATCCGATATTTTGCGTATAATTGTGGTGCTGAGCTGGAATATGACTATCAGATTATATCGTATAGTGTTAAAATAACCCTATTAAGCTCTTTTCACAAGTTTGCAATTGTCCATAAACCAGCAAAAAAACACTAACAAAAAATCATCTACTGGGAAGGTATAGTTTACCTGTGACTCCAGTTCTCTCGTAGGGGTATTTCCATGATAGTCATAAGCATTGATTAGCTCCGCCTGACTGCAGGGGTAGACCCCGGAGCACTTTTTCCAATATATATTCTCCCCTTGGCAGACATCTGAAAAGCAGCTACATGGAGATCGGTCCACGTATTCACTACACACTACTGCCTTGACAGATGCTACAGCAGATGCTCCAGCAGGACAGAAGCCTCTCAAATCTCTTTGCCGGTTTCTCTATCTGTTCGTTTCTGTACACTCCACCGCTTCATGGAGGATGGGATTGCTGTTCTATTCAACGCTTATGACTATACATTGATTCCCCTATGAGAGAAGGTATAGTTTCTTACCTGTAACTCCAGTTCTCTTGTAGGGGTATTTCCATGATAATCATTAGCAATCCTACCTCCTCCCCAGTGGAGTGGACAGACACTTTCTTGCTCCGCTATTAATCAGCTAATACAGCCTTCACAAAGAATTGAGATAACTGCCTCTGGCTGAGCATGTTGGGATAATGAAGGTCTCACTGCTCTTAAAGAGAGTGTCTCCTTTTTCTTTACTTATAATGGCAGCCTATGGGCTACATTGCCCTGCACTGCTTCATAGCTTTTCTCTCTTAACAAAGGGTTTGTGAAGGTTCTTTGACAGTGTCCTCGAAAAATGATCCATGCACATATTTTCTTGGAGTCTCCTTTTGCCGCTTCAAGCTGAAGTATTCCGACCACTGTAGCCTGGTCCTTTAGGCTGCATTATGACTGACTTTTCAAGGCCTTCCTGAAGAAAGGCGAACTTCAGCACTTAAGATATATTGAAAAATGTGTTCCAGGGTCCGTCCCCGCAGGCGGGCAGCTCTATTCAACCCTTATAAACTATACATGGTAATCCCCTATGAGAGAAATGCATTATTCAACAATTACTGAGGAAGTTGATTTCCTGTGAAAATGCTGAAATCAGCACAAAACCACAGGACTCTACAGCTGGCTATCTTGACTGAAGAATTAACGTTTAAGGTCATCAAATGATTAGGAGTCAATTCAGAAACACACATTACACTGCATACTTAACTTACAATTTTATCTGATGCTGATGTTGCTATTGCACCTGCGCCACGTTCCAAATATGCCTGAAGAAGTCTGACAAGAGGAGGAATGTTTCCTGTTCTTTCCCACAGAATCGGCTGAAGTAGATGAGGAAATAAGGCCATGTAGGAAGATGGGATGTCATTCTTGTGCATTTCCAACAGCAAAGACATCACTTGAAACACATATGGAATAAACTCTAGAGGTGATAGCAAAAAGAAAATAACTCCGATGCTGAAATACCTAACCACTAGTCATACAGTTACCTTGTCACATAAAGGAAACGATGATTTCAATTAGCGGAGACTTTCACATTGGCTAAGTGCTGTAAAGAAGGAATGGTATGGTGTTAATTATAAACATAAGACTATCTCCACTTAGTATTTCTGATCAGAGTTCGTCAATTCAAGCTATGGACTTTCCCAGATCGTTTTCTTCAGCAGAGCATTTAAAAGTGGCTCCATGCAATTTTTGAAATCAATAAGAGGAACAAAACTTGCGATCCGCATCATAATCGAACTTGGGAAATTATAATATTGTGCTGTCTTGTGTCACTGCCTGCTCAAATATTTAATTAAATTTTTAGAACAATGCTTTTTTATTAGCATAAAAACTCCACCAGTAGAGTTTAGAATTTCGGTATTCAAGAATGTTACTGTCTATTTCAGATAGAAAACTTGTTAGCTCCATCTGAAGATATGCCACAAGCTCGGATATAGATCACTAAACATTACAGAAATTATGTTCTGGAACGTAGTGTTTCCATCAAATCCCACATCCTTGTTCAATTGTTTTGAATAGATCGAAAATGTGTGTATTTCATCTCAATTTATTCTAATTAGTACCCTGTTTTCAAAATAATGTATTTACTGGTTATATAACATGGTTTTCTGTATGCATGTTTGTTGAATGGCACCTTAAAGCTTAGCGAAGTCTAACGGTGCACACATTTAGAAATGTGCAGGACTTCTGAACACATTTAAATAACACAACCTAAACTAAATTTACAGAGAAATCTTGCCAACGGATAGTGAACATTTAAAAAATACAACTTAAACCAATCTTTAATAATACATCCCTCTTAGTTTGAGACAATCTGAATTTAATTTCATTTAGGAAAGAAACTCTAAAGCAAAATGTTCAAAGTTATAACAAGAACATTAAGCAGCACCATAGCAATTCAATTGGTTGGAAAGTAAGGGCAGAGTAAGGATCTAAAATACTCCTTTCTAACCATGCTTACAGTATCAAAGGGAGTCTGGAGGGTTTTAAATAAGCTCAAAGAAGATACCCACAATATAGAACTAGGATTCTAAGTAACTGAATATTCATTAACCTTAGAATAACAAGCCACTCACAGCCTGGCGAAAGGTAAATCAGGATGCTTGGGGGGAAGATGAGAAGGAGTAACTTTAAGCAAACAAGTCACAAAGAGAAGGCTAGCTTCTGCAGTGAAATAAAACAAAGGCTCTTCTCGGTCACCCTACGGCATAAACGCTGGAAATGGGAGAATATGTTCATGAGGAGCAGGTAACAATAACCTGAAGCGCCTCACAAGCTGAAGCGGGTTTGCACAGAAAAAAAGGAAATACGACATGTCAGTTTATGCACAAGATGTAGAATCAAATCACCCTTAGGCCAATGTAAGGGCCACTAAAAAAACTCTCCATTGATAACATATGTTTATTATAAAACAAACAAAGATTCAAACCAAATTAAAGTTCTAGTCTCAAACTGGTCAGTATGAAAAGAACACTTGTGCCCACCAATAAGAGCGGGAAATGAACAGTTGACTGACTTGCATTAGAACGGAGACAGCTGAAAAAACCTCCAGCTATCTCCATTTAAAAAGTATTCTGTTTAGTTAAACTAACTTTATGCTCCTCAATTATAACTTGGACAATCTGACATAAACCCAACAAGCTGCTCAAACAAAAACATGTTTCTAGTACCTTGCACGTCGTTCTGCAAAATCTCTGTGAAGACCAAGAACAATGCCTCTTCAAAGCTTGAAACGGCTGAAGGATTTGCTTTGCAAGTAATTCTGATCGACAAGCAAATGGATTCAAACAAGTAGTGATTAAAGTGAGGTTTGCTTGGGTTCTAAAAAAAAGAAAAACACTAAATTAAACCAACTGTTCAAATTGCTTGTTAAAAGAAGAAAGGATCAATTATCAATTCAGATTTTTTTAAAACCAAAACTATATGCAGATAATTGTCAATTCTCCCAAGCATGCAATTCAGTAAAGGTTGCCCACTTATATACACATCACATATGTGTAAATAGAGTCCTGTGGTTGAGGATCGCAGGGTCACCCATGAAGTGGACAAGAATGCTTTGCAAGGGATAGGCTAACAGGATTTGCAACCCGCTTTTGAGGCGGGTGGGTTGAGGAATACAGAGCAGGACAGTGCTTCACCCTCTAGCAAGTACGCAGATTGGAGGGGCAGGCAAATGGGTGGGGGCATAAAATAAATACACCACAAAATAAATACATGAAATGAATAAAAAAATCAAACACTTACCCGATTGCACAGACACGTCCTACTTGCTCTTATTTTCCGACATCATGTCAAGGGACCCAGCTAGCCTACATAGTCAATCCTGGCACTGCTCTCAGCATGAGACACACCAGAACTGGGAGGGTGCAGCATCTCTTGGTGGCCCAGAGGACAGTAGAGGTCTGTGCAGGCTCTGAACCCAGCTGTCGAAGATAGCTGGGTTGAGAGGTTTATAATGCATGTCAGAGTGGCCGTTGCAAGACAGCTGGCCAAAGGGACATGAACACTGTAAACTAGTGCACAGGCATCCCACCACTGCTGCCACTCAGCAGGCCCACCCCTTCCGGAGTCCTGCTGGGTTGATGAAAAATGAAATGGTAATGAATTAACTTTATTAACATTTTATTTTTCGTCTCTGGGGCTTTTCTGGGGGCATTTAGGAGGGGGACGCTCGCCCGCTGTAATGGAGTCGCCCTTGCCTTTAGCTACAGCTTTACCATACAAAAAATAAGAAAGGGGGCAGGGCGAGGGGCCCCCCTCACTTCAAATGTTCCAAAAACGATATTTTTTTAAACTTTCATTTTCACTAACCTGTGATTTGTAAACCAAAAGGTCAGCAGTGGGCAAGGCGTAGGTATATACCAACAATGCACCACCAGCTGCACAGGGGCGGACGGGTGAAGAGTGCAAACCCAACATCGGGTGCACAATGCAATCCTATGGAGTTTCTTCTTTTGGGAAACAGTCTGCAGGCTTCGAGCATGAGGGTCCAGACAGAACACCAGCGACAGCACAGGTAAGATAAGGTGTTGGGGGGTCACAGGGGAACTGCTATTCATGCCCACCAAAGCCCAGAAGTTGCGGGATGCCTTTAGACATCAGAAATCTTACCGGGCCGGTCGGGGGTCGTCTGCAGATTCACTCTGTGGGTGCCATCGTGGGTAAAGAGAGGTCACCCAACGCGGATTCAGTTTCCTGGTCGCCGGGGAGACTTCACTGGGCAGTTGGGCCACTCAGACTCAGTCGTCTGTTTTCTTCTGGACAGGTCCGCTGTCCACAGGAGATTGGTCAGGTCCGCTGTCCACTGGAGATTGGATTGGATTGGATTGGATTCTTTGTTGAAGGCAGCAGTCCTCCCAAGGGTTTCAGAGGTTGCAGGCTCGCCGAAGCTAGAGACAGGCCGGTAGGGCTGGGGCCAAGGCAGTCGTTATTTTCAGTCTGCAGGGTCATCTTTCTTCGTATGTTGTCGCACATCTAGTTTCCAGGTCTGGGGGAGCCACCTAAATACTAGATTTAGGAGAATAGCAGGTAGGGCCAATGGGCACCTTACCTGGGGGTGACTACACCCTCTATTATGCCACCCTCCTGTGGGAGGGAGGTATAGACCTAGCCCTGATTGGAGGGGTCTCACCATCTTCAAGATGGCGGGGACAGACATGTGTTTCACCTCTCCTCCCCACGTTAGGGGTGGAGTTGGCAAAGGTGGGCAAACCTCCTAACCTTTCTAAGTTTTCCAGCCGGTTTTCGTGCCCAAAGTGGGGATGTTGACCGGAGGCTGACATCTACTGCTAGCAGCAGAGACTGGGGGTTGCATTGCAAAGGCATCAGGCCTTTGAAGCGCCCCTATTTGAGC
Source organism: Lissotriton helveticus (assembly GCF_964261635.1). Lineage (NCBI taxonomy): Eukaryota > Metazoa > Chordata > Amphibia > Caudata > Salamandridae > Lissotriton > Lissotriton helveticus. Next base: position 165,337,499 of record NC_136068.1, read on the forward strand.
ACTGGCCGATCCTTGGGGAGGAAGAGTGACACCTCTGCCTAGGATGTGCATGGTTTCTGGTCCCAGAGAGCAGGGAATCTCTACCCAAGGGTCCAGAAACATGTCTGGTGGTGGCTGGCTGCAGCCAGTCAGAGACCACACGAGGGTTGGGAAGTTTTCAGGGGGCACATCAGATGTGCACCTCTGAGTACATATTACAATAAATCCCACACAGGCATCAGTGTGGATTTATTGAAAGGAGTAGCTTGGTACCAAACACTGCTGTGTTCAATGGAGCCATCATGGTGCAGTGGAACTTGAATAGTCAAGTTTCCAGCCCATGTACTCTCTACGGCTTCACTGGCACTTACAATATACGGTAATGGACCCCAATATTGTAGGAGCATATCTGCCCATGCAGATATGCCATAACCTGTGGCATAGTGCACCCTGCCTGGGCTGTGAGGCCCGCTACAGGGGTGACTTCCATATGCCTTCAGGCAGTGTTCACTGGCACGGCACCCAGCAGGGTGCCATGACGACTGTCGTTTACTTCCTCAAAGGGGTGTGCAAGCTGCAAGGGCAGTGGCATGATTCGAGTAAAAGGAGGGGAGTGTGGTGTCACAAGGGACTGTCCTCAGCTCCCAGGCCCTAGGTACCCAAGGTAATATCTACTAGGGGTTTACAGGGGGTAGAAATACCAATTTGGGATTTGTTTTTAGTGAAGAAGCACTGGCACAGGGGACATGGTTCGCAGGGACCATGTGCACTACAATTGAAACCACATCAAAACCAGGCAATACGTGGTGGGATAACCATGCAAAAGAGGCACTTTCTCACAAAAGGCTAATACTTTCAAGAATAAGCTCATTAGTGCCGCAGTAAAAAAAGAAAATGAGTTTTAAGAACAGTTGTGTCTTAAAAACTTTCTTTTCAGCAAAGTTTACAAAAAAGTGCAAACTGCATTTTCAGTAATTTTGTAGCACTCTTACCTTACTGACAGCAAGCAATTTTTGTGTAAGCTGCGATATCACAGAAGGAATATATGGGATAATGGTTTCTTGAAGCAGTGAGAAACTCCTCATAATTGCTGTTGAAGTAAATTAATATAGTAAATTCGAAAATCAGTAAAAACACCTACAAACATTGAACATTTTCATGCTGGAAAATGGCAAAATGCTATCACATACACTTAAAACAAAATCTTTAATGATGCAACAAATTAATGATACGTGGATGCTTATTTTATATCCTTGCCTTCCATATAATTTCAGCTCAGTGGATTTAAGAAGGAGGCATCTAGAGATGAATTACCTATGGCAATTCCAAAAATATATCGCAGGAATAAAAACCTGGTAAAGAAATAAGCAACCTTCTAAAAATAAGCCTTCATAAGTTTCTGTCCAATGGGTACTATTGTTTCATTTTCTCCTGATATGTTCATAGTGCAAAATGTTCAATGTAGGCACAATAACTAGAGGAAAATTGTAGCCCAAATAACACGGACCAAAAGCATCTTGAATAAGCCACAGAACACCATGAATATTGCCTTGGGTCACTCGTATTTATATCTTTTCTTTGAACTGGCACCTGACAGAATTGAAAGGGTGAGTCTTTGCTTTCCAAACAAATTGTTTTCTCCTTACTCATTCCAATCCTCAAAAAAGTCCACATTGTTGTTCACCTTACAAACTCCCTAATGTTGATCAGTTCCCACTGCTCAGAACAATCTCAGGACCAGTGTCAACACAGAAGAACACTATTCAAATAATGTTAACTAATATTAATGATGAATATGAGAATGCACAAGAAACAGCGGTGATCTGACATCCTCTCCACACAGATTCAATCTTTCAGATTTAAAACCTCTCCGATAGATTAAACAAGCTGTGTATTGCAGATCTGGAGAGTGAGACCACTAGAATAACAGCACGAAGCATCTCATTCAGAAAGGCCACATTTCAACTTGTACATAAACCTGAATTTGAGTAGTTGGGAATAACAAAATGTCGATACACTCCAAGTATCACACTTCTTCCTAGGAGCTAGTTACCAGTTGTGCTGCAAGACCATCTGGTATGTGGAAAGAATAAAATCTGTACTGGTAAGGCACTTGCATACTTGAATTTTACACTGCACAACAACTTCACCTGTACATGTGCACACATTTTTGATGAGTTGCTGGTATATGGGTGGAGTTGGCAGGACAGTGTTGCTAATGTGAACGAGTCTAGAGAGTAGGAGTAAAAAAAGAAAAATCTCCAATATAGGTAAAGTAATCCATCACCTCTAATTAGGTTCCACCAACCCCACCTCCAATGTGAAATTGGGTGAGGATTCCACAGAAATTGCGAAAGAGAAAAGGCGCCCTGTGTAACAAAGGCCTAGGTAAACAGGGTGCATGTCAGCATTGAATTGTATGAGCGAGTGACCGGAACAAAGAGCGTGAGACATTTTCCATTGTCCATAAAGGACAAGTTTCTTCAACCATCATTCAAATGGATATTACCAGACTGAGATGCTAAGCTGTGTTTGGAAGCATTGAATGTATCTGCAAAAACTATGACTCCTGGCTCAGAGTACAGCCTGTTCCAGCTCTTCTGAGCCTCTTCATATATGCTTGCTAAAAAGGCAGAGAATGCTTCGGTGAAAGAGCAGATTACACTTTGTAGGAAAGGGCACCTTATTAACATGGTCACCCTCACTTTTTGCCTGGTATCGGATGCAATGTTGATAGAAGTGCAATGGGTTCCTGCTATTCAGATCCCCAGTGCCAGATCTCTTCCCCTAAAACAATACAGTTGTTCCCCCAATTAACAATTCCTTTAGCACCCCTTGTAAGTCTGTAGTAAATGGTACCCCTGGGACATAGGGCATGGCAGCTAAAAAAGGGTCTTTAGGGGCTGAAGCACCCCTCAGCACCAACATGCAGACTGCCATTGCAGGATGCGTGCCATGGTACAGAGAAAAGCGAGGACACGACATGGCACACCTACTGTGTGCCATGCCTGAAAAGACTGCATGCCGTATAGTTAAGTCCCCCTAAAGCAGGCCATTAAGCCCTAAGGCAGGGTGCACTATACAACATGTGTGGCATGAGCAGCTATGCCCCTGTGATGTCTAAGTCGATTCTTACAAGTGAATAGGGAAGCCATTTTGAATATGTGCGCATACTTCATCATGTGTGATATCCTCACTTGGGGCAACCTGTGTTTTTTGATGTTTAGCGGCTGGCCCGGCCGCGAGGATGTCCTGCCGCTGCTTTGCGGTTCCATGGCGTTCAGATGTGATGAGAACTGCCAGGAATGAAGGGGGCCTAGCTGCTGGACTTACATTGGCTGGATTGGAAGCGGTACTTTCAGTCCTCATGCCCACTGGGGCAAGACATTTTAGTGAACATTCCAAGTTGGAAAACGGTACCCAACCGGGTTTTGCATGGAACTAAGACATAGCGACGATGGGCTGTACTACAAAGACCATGATGCCCTGTTTTGCTAACTCCCACATGGGCGTGTCTACACATTGAATAAAAGCTGTTTCCGCTTTTCCCTGCCTTATTGGAATGAGCCAGTGATCAAGAGCATTACATGCTCGAAACGCGTTTGGCAGTCACGTTGTGATGACCGGAGGGCTGGCTGAAAATCCTGCTGCCAGTAGCTGTGTGCGCATACTTCTTCATGTGCGATATCCTCACTTGGGGCAACCTGTGTTTTTTGAGATATACATATATATACAGACACACATATATATATATATACACACACACATATATATATATATACACACACATATATACACACACATATATACACACACATATATATACACACACACATATATATACACACACACATATATATATACACACACACATATATACACACACACACATATATACACACACACACACATATATACACACACACACATATATATACACATATATACACACATACACACATATATACACACACGTACACACACATATATATATATATACACACACATATATATACACATATATACACACACATATACACACACATATATATACACACACATATATATATATATACACACACATATATATACACACACACACATACACACACACACATATACACACACACACATACACACACACACATACATATATATATATATATATATATATATATATATATATATATCTCCACAGATCAGGCTCCAAACTCGTAGTCCAATGGCGCTCTTGTCACCGGTGCTGACTTCAAAGCAGAGCCCCGCTTTCGTCTATTCTCCAAAGAGCTATCAATGATAGCATAAGTCAGCACTCAAACAAAGGATATATTTCCCAAATTTTCCTT